>NW_027660205.1:0-508936 GCF_963210335.1 Falco punctatus | reverse complement strand
TGCAGTACCCAAATATATTTCGCTAGATGGCAGCAGCGCTCCACCAACAGCGCCGGCTGCAGTACCCAAGTATATTTCGCTAGATGGCAGCAGCGCTCCACCAACAGCGGCGGCTGCAGTACCCAAATATATAGTACTGAGTCTAACCCTAACCCTAAGAGCCTGAGTCTAACCCTCACCCTAAGAGCCTGAGTCTAACCCTAACCCTAAGAGCCTGAGTCTAACCCTCACCCTAAGAGCCTGAGTCTAACCCTCACCCTAAGAGCCTGAGTCTAACCCTAACCCTAAGAGCCTGAGTCTAACCCTAACCCGAAGAGCCTGAGTCTAACCCTAACCCTAAGAGCCTGAGTCTAACCCTCACCCTAAGAGCCTGAGTCTAACCCTAACCCTAAGAGCCTGAGTCTAACCCTCACCCTAAGAGCCTGAGTCTAACCCTAACCCTAAGAGCCTGAGTCTAACCCTAACCCTAAGAGCCTGAGTCTAACCCTCACCCTAAGAGCCTGAGTCTAACCCTAACCCTAAGAGCCTGAGTCTAACCCTCACCCAAAGAGCCTGAGTCTAACCCTCACCCTAAGAGCCTGAGTCTAACCCTAACCCTAAGAGCCTGAGTCTAACCCTAACCCTACGAGTCTAACCCTAACCCTAACCCTATCCCTAACCCTAACAGTCTAACCCTAACCCTAACCCTAACCCTAATCCTAAGAGCCTAACCCTAACCCTAACCCTAAGAGTCTAAACCTAACCCTAACCCTAACCCTAAGAGTCTAACCCTAACCCTGAGTCTAACCCTAACCCTAACCCTAACCTTTAGAGTCTAACCCTAACCCTAAGAGTCTAACCCTAACCCTAACCCTAACAGTCTAACCCTAACCCTAAGAGTCTAACCCTAAGAGTCTAACCCTAACCCTAACTCTAACCCTAACAGTCTAACCCTAAACATAAGAGTTTAACCCTAAGAGTCTAACCCTAACCCTAACCCTAACCCTAACAGTCTAACCCTAACCCTAACCCTAAGAGTCTAACCCTAACCCTAACCCTAAGAGTCTAACCCTAACACTAAGAGTCTAACCTTAACCCTAAGCCTAACCCTAAGAGTCTAACCCTAACCCTAACCCTAAGAGTCTAACCCTAACCCTGAGTCTAACCCTAACCCTAACCCTAACCCTAACCCTAACCCTAACCCTAAGAGTCTAACCCTAACCCTAAGAGTCTAACCCTAACCCTAACCCTAACCCTAAGAGTCTAACCCTAACACTAAGAGTCTAACCTTAACCCTAACCCTAACCCTAAGAGTCTAACCCTAACCCTAACCCTAACCGTACCCTGACCCTAACCCTAAGAGTCTAACCCTAACCCTAACCCTAACCCTAAGAGTCTAACCCTAACCCTACCCTAACCCTAAGAGTCTAACCCTAACCCTAAGAGCCTGAGTCTAACCCTAACCCGAAGAGCCTGAGTCTAACCCTAACCCTAAGAGCCTGCGTCTAACCCTAACCCTAAGAGCCTGAGTCTAACCCTCACCCTAAGAGCCTGAGTCTAACCCTCACCCTAAGAGCCTGAGTCTAACCCTCACCCTAAGAGCCTGAGTCTAACCCTAACCCTAAGAGCCTGAGTCTAACCCTAACCCTAAGAGCCTGAGTCTAACCCTAACCCTAAGAGCCTGAGTCTAACCCTCACCCTAAGAGCCTGAGTCTAACCCTAACCCTAAGAGCCTGAGTCTAACCCTCACCCTAAGAGCCTGAGTCTAACCCTAACCCTAAGAGCCTGAGTCTAACCCTCACCCTAAGAGCCTGAGTCTAACCCTAACCCTAAGAGCCTGAGTCTAACCCTAACCCTAAGAGCCTGAGTCTAACCCTCACCCTAAGAGCCTGAGTCTAACCCTAACCCTAAGAGCCTGAGTATATCCCTAACCCTACGAGTCTAACCCTAACCCTAACCCTAACCCTAACCCTAACAGTCTAACCCTAACCCTAACCCTAACCCTAACCCTAATCCTAAGAGCCTAACCCTAACCCTAACCCTAAGAGTCTAAACCTAAACCTAACCCTAACCCTAAGAGTCTAACCCTAACCCTGAGTCTAACCCTAACCCTAACCCTAACCTTTAGAGTCTAACCCTAACCCTAAGAGTCTAACCCTAACCCTGAGTCTAACCCTAACCCTAACCCTAACCTTTAGAGTCTAACCCTAACCCTAAGAGTCTAACCCTAACCCTAACCCTAACCCTAACAGTCTAACCCTAACCCTAAGAGTCTAACCCTAAGAGTCTAACCCTAACCCTAACTCTAACCCTAACAGTCTAACCCTAAACATAAGAGTTTAACCCTAAGAGTCTAACCCTAACCCTAACCCTAACCCTAACAGTCTAACCCTAACCCTAACCCTAAGAGTCTAACCCTAACCCTAACCCTAAGAGTCTAACCCTAACACTAAGAGTCTAACCCTAACACTAAGAGTCTAACCTTAACCCTAAGCCTAACCCTAAGAGTCTAACCCTAACCCTAACCCTAAGAGTCTAACCCTAACCCTGAGTCTAACCCTAACCCTAACCCTAAGAGTCTAACCCTAACCCTAAGAGTCTAACCCTAACCCTAACCCTAACCCTAACAGTCTAACCCTAAACATAAGAGTTTAACCCTAAGAGTCTAACCCTAACCCTAACCCTAAACCTAACCCTAAGAGTCTAACCCTAACCCTAACCCTAACCCTAAGAGTCTAACCCTAACACTAAGAGTCTAACCTTAACCCTAACCCTAACCCTAAGAGTCTAACCCTAACCCTAACCCTAACCGTACCCTGACCCTAACCCTAAGAGTCTAACCCTAACCCTAACCCTAACCCTAACCCTAAGAGTCTAACCCTAACCCTACCCTAACCCTAAGAGTCTAACCCTAACCCTAAGAGTCTAACCCTAACCCTAACCCTAACCCTAAGAGTCTAACCCTAACCCTAAGAGTCTAACCCTAACCCTAACCCTAACCCTAACCCTAACCCTAAGAGTCTAAACCTAACCCTAAGAGTCTAACCCTAAGAGTCTAACCCTAACCCTAACCCTAACAGTCTAACCTTAACCCTAACCCTAACCCCGGCTGAAGTACCCAAGTATATTTCGCTAGATGGCAGCTGCTCTCCACCAACAGAGCCGGCTGCAGTACCCAAATATATTTCGCTAGATGGCAGCAGCGCTCCACCAAAAGGGCGGCTGCAGTACCCAATTACATTTCGCTAGATGGCAGCAGCGCTCCACCAACCGGGCGGCTGCAGTACCCAATTATATTTCGCTAGATGGCAGCAGCGCTCCACCAACCGGCCGGCTGAAGTACCCAAGTATATTTCGCTAGATGGCAGCAGCGCTCCACCAACAGAGCCGGCTGCAGTACCCAAATATATTTCGCTAGATGGCAGCAGCGCTCCACCAAAAGGGGCCGCCTGCAGTACCCAAATATATTTCGCTAGATGGCAGCAGCGCTCCACAAACCGGTCGGCTGCAGTACCCAATTACATTCCGCTAGATGGCAGCAGCGCTCCACCAAAAGGGCGGCTGCAGTACCCAAGTATATTTCGCTAGATGGCAGCAGCGCTCCACCAACCGGGCCGCCTGCAGTACCCAAGTATATGTCGCTAGATGGCAGCAGCGCTCCACCAACAGGGCGGCTGCAGTACCCAGTTACATTTCGCTAGATGGCAGCAGCGCTCCACCAAGAGCGCCGGCTGCAGTACCCAAGTATATTTCGCTAGATGGCAGCAGCGCTACACCAAAAGGGAGGCTGCAGTACCGAATTACATTTCGCTAGATGGCAGCAGCGCTCCACCAACAGGGCCGGCTGCAGTACCCAAATATATTTCGCTAGATGGCAGCAGCGCTCCACCAAAAGGGCGGCTGCAGTACCCAATTACATTTCGCTAGATGGCAGCAGCGCTCCACCAACAGCGCCGGCTGCAGTACCCAAGTATATTTCGCTAGATGGCAGCAGCGCTCCACCAACAGCGCCGGCTGCAGTACCCAAGTATATTTCGCTAGATGGCAGCAGCGCTCCACCAAAAGGGCGGCTGCAGTACCCAATTACATTTCGCTAGATGGCAGCAGCGCTCTACCAAAAGGGCGGCTGCAGTACCCAAGTATATTTCGCTAGATGGCAGCAGAGCTCCACCAACAGGGACGGCTGCAATACCCAAGTATATTTGGCTAGATGGCAGCAGCGCTCCACCAAAAGGGCGGCTGCAGTACCCAAATATATTTCGCTAGACGGCAGCAGCGCTCCACCAACAGGGCCGGCTGCAGTACCCAAATATATTTCGCTAGATGGCAGCAGCGATCCACCAACAGCGCCGGCTGCAGTACCCAAGTATATTTCGCTAGATGGCAGCAGCGCTCCACCAATAGCGGCGGCTGCAGTACCCAAATATATAGTACTGAGTCTAACCCTAACCCTAAGAGCCTGAGTCTAACCCTCACCCTAAGAGCCTAAGTCTAACCCTAACCCTAAGAGCCTGAGTCTAACCCTAACCCGATGAGCCTGAGTCTAACCCTCACCCTAAGAGCCTGAGTCTAACCCTAACCCTAAGAGCCTGAGTCTAACCCTAACCCGAAGAGCCTGAGTCTAACCCTAACCCTAAGAGCCTGAGTCTAACCCTAACCCTAAGAGCCTGAGTCTAACCCTCACCCGAAGAGCCTGAGTCTAACCCTAACCCGAAGAGCCTGAGTCTAACCCTAACCCTAAGAGCCTGAGTCTAACCCTCACCCTAAGAGCCTGAGTCTAACCCTAACCCTAAGAGCCTGAGTCTAACCCTAACCCGAAGAGCCTGAGTCTAACCCTAACCCTAAGAGCCTGAGTCTAACCCTAACCCTAAGAGCCTGAGTCTAACCCTAACCCTAAGAGCCTGAGTCTAACCCTAACCCTAAGAGCCTGAGTCTAACCCTCACCCTAAGAGCCTGAGTCTAACCCTAACCCTAAGAGCCTGAGTCTAACCCTAACCCTAAGAGCCTGAGTCTAAACCTCACCCTAAGAGCCTGAGTCTAACCCTAACCCTAAGAGCCTGAGTCTAACCCTAACCCTAAGAGCCTGAGTCTAACCCTAACCCGAAGAGCCTGAGTCTAACCCTAACCCTAAGAGCCTGAGTCTAACCCTCACCCTAAGAGCCTGAGTCTAACCCTAACCCTAAGAGCCTGAGTCTAACCCTAACACTAAGAGCCTGAGTCTAACCCTAACCCTTTTGGTGGAGCGCTGCTGCTATCTAGCGAAATATACTAGGGTACTGCAGCCGGCGCTGTTGGTGGAGCGCTGCTGCCATCTAGCGAAATGTAACTGGGTACTGCAGCCGCCCGGTTGTTGGAGCGCTGCTGCCATCTAGCGAAATATATTTGGGTAGTGCAGCCGGCCCTGTTGGTGGAGCGCTGCTGCCATCTAGCGAAATATATTTGGGTACTGCAGCCGGCCCTGTTGGTGGAGCGCTGCTGCCGTCTCGCGAAATATATTTGGGTACTGCAGCCGGCGCTTTTGGTGGAGCGCTGCTGCCATCTAGCGAAATGTAATTGGGTACTGCAGCCGGCCGTTTGGTGGAGCGCTGCTGCCATCTAGCGAAATATATTTGGGTACTGCAGCCGCCCTTTTGGTGGAGCACTGCTGCCATCTAGCGAAATATATTTGGGTACTGCAGCCGGCCCTGTTGGTGGAGCGCTGCTGCCATCTAGCGAAATATACTTGGGTACTGCAGCCGGCCCCGTTGGTGGAGCACTGCTGCCATCTAGCGAAATATACTTGGGTACTGCAGCCGCCCTTTTGGTGGAGCGCTGCTGCCATCTAGCGAAATATATTTGGGTACTGCAGCCGGCTCTGTTGGTGGAGCGCTGCTGCCATCTTGCGAAATGTAATTGGGTACTGCAGCCGCCCTTTTGGTGGAGCGCTGCTGCCATCTAGCGTAATATACATGGGTACTGCAGCCGCCCTTTTGGTGGAGCGCTGCTGCCATCTAGCGAAATATACTTGGGTACTGCAGCCGGCGCTGTTGGTGGAGCGCTGCTGCCATCTAGCGAAATATACTTGGGTACTGCCGCCGCCCGGTTGGTGGAGCACTGCTGCCATCTAGCGAAATGTAATTGGGTACTGCAGACGACCTTTTGGTGGAGCGCTGCTGCCATCTAGCGAAATATATTTGGGTACTGCAGCCGGCGCTGTTGGTGGAGCGCTGCTGCCATCTAGCGAAATATACTTGGGTACTGCAGCCGGCGCTGTTGGTGGAGCGCTGCTGCCATCTAGCGAAATATACTTGGGTACTGCAGCCGCCCGGTTGGTGGAGCGCTGCTGCCATCTAGCGAAACCTAAGAGCCTGAGTGTAACCCTAACCCTAAGAGCCTGAGTCTAACCCTCACCCTAAGAGCCTGAGTCTAACCCTCACCCTAAGAGCCTGAGTCTAACCCTAACCCGAAGAGCCTGAGTCTAACCCTAACCCTAAGAGCCTGAGTCTAACCCTCACCCTAAGAGCCTGAGTCTAACCCTAACCCTAAGAGCCTGAGTCTAACCCTCACCCTAAGAGCCTGAGTCTAACCCTCACCCTAAGAGCCTGAGTCTAACCCTAACCCTAAGAGCCTGAGTTTAACCCTAACCCGAAGAGCCTGAGTCTAACCCTAACCCTAAGAGCCTGAGTCTAACCCTAACCCGAAGAGCCTGAGTCTAACCCTAACCCGAAGAGCCTGAGTCTAACCCTAACCCTAAGAGCCTGAGTCTAACCCTCACCCTAAGAGCCTGAGTCTAACCCTAACCCTAAGAGCCTGAGTCTAACCCTAACCCTAAGAGCCTGAGTCTAACCCTAACCCGAAGAGCCTGAGTCTAACCCTAACTCTAAGAGCCTGAGTCTAACCCTAACCCTAAGAGCCTGAGTCTAACCCTAACCCTAAGAGCCTGAGTCTAACCCTCACCCTAAGAGCCTGAGTCTAACCCTCACCCTAAGAGCCTGAGTCTAACCCTAACCCTAAGAGCCTGAGTCTAACCCTAACCCGAAGAGCCTGAGTCTAACCCTAACCCTAAGAGCCTGAGTCTAACCCTAACCCTAAGAGCCTGAGTCTAACCCTAACCCTAAGAGCCTGAGTCTAACCCTAACCCGAAGAGCCTGAGTCTAACCCTAACCCTAAGAGCCTGAGTCTAACCCTCACCCTAAGAGCCTGAGTCTAACCCTAACCCTAAGAGCCTGAGTCTAACCCTCACCCTAAGAGCCTGAGTCTAACCCTCACCCTAAGAGCCTGAGTCTAACCCTCACCCTAAGAGCCTGAGTCTAACCCTCACCCTAAGAGCCTGAGTCTAACCCTAACCCGAAGAGCCTGAGTCTAACCCTAACCCTAAGAGCCTGAGTCTAACCCTCACCCTAAGAGCCTGAGTCTAACCCTAACCCTAAGAGCCTGAGTCTAACCCTAACCCTACGAGTCTAACCCTAACCCTAACCCTAACCCTAACCCTAAAAGTCTAACCCTAACCCTAACCCTAACCCTAACCCTAACCCTAAGAGCCTAACCCTAACCCTAACCCTAAGAGTCTAAACCTAACCCTAACCCTAACCCTAAGAGTCTAACCCTAACCCTGAGTCTAACCCTAACCCTAACCCTAACCTTTAGAGTCTAAACCTAACCCTAACCCTAACCCTAAGAGTCTAACCCTAACCCTGAGTTTAACCCTAACCCTAACCCTAACCTTTAGAGTCTAACCCTAACCCTAAGAGTCTAACCCTAACCCTAACCCTAACCCTAACAGTCTAACCCTAACCCTAAGAGTCTAACCCTAAGAGTCTAACCCTAACCCTAACTCTAACCCTAACAGTCTAACCCTAAACATAAGAGTTTAACCCTAAGAGACTAACCCTAACCCTAACCCTAACCCTAACAGTCTAACCCTAACCCTAACCCTAACCCTAAGAGTCTAACCCTAACCCTGAGTCTAACCCTAACCCTAACCCTAAGAGTCTAACCCTAACCCTAAGAGTCTAACCCTAACCCTAACCCTAACCCTAACAGTCTAACCCTAACCCTAAGAGTCTAACCCTAAGAGTCTAACCCTAACCCTAACTCTAACCCTAACAGTCTAACCCTAAACATAAGAGTTTAACCCTAAGAGTCTAACCCTAACCCTAACCCTAACAGTCTAACCCTAACCCTAACCCTAAGAGTCTAACCCTAACCCTAACCCTAAGAGTCTAACCCTAACACTAAGAGTCTAACCTTAACCCTAACCCTAAGAGTCTAACCCTAACCCTAACCCTAACCGTACCCTGACCCTAACCCTAAGAGTCTAACCCTAACCCTAACCCTAACCCTAACCCTAAGAGTCTAACCCTAACCCTACCCTAACCCTAAGAGTCTAACCCTAACCCTAAGAGTCTAACCCTAACCCTAACCCTAACCCTAAGAGTCTAACCCTAACCCTGAGTCTAACCCTAACCCTAACCCTAACCCTAAGAGTCTAACCCTAACCCTAAGAGTCTAACCCTAACCCTAACCCTAACCCTAACAGTCTAACCCTAAACATAAGAGTTTAACCCTAAGAGTCTAACCCTAACCCTAACCCTAAACCTAACCCTAAGAGTCTAACCCTAACCCTAACCCTAACCCTAAGCGTCTAACCCTAACACTAAGAGTCTAACCTTAACCCTAACCCTAACCCTAAGAGTCTAACCCTAACCCTAACCCTAACCGTACCCTGACCCTAACCCTAAGAGTCTAACCCTAACCCTAACCCTAACCCTAACCCTAAGAGTCTAACCCTAACCCTACCCTAACCCTAAGAGTCTAACCCTAACCCTAAGATTCTAACCCTAACCCTAACCCTAAGAGTCTAACCCTAACCCTAAGAGTCTAACCCTAACCCTAACCCTAACAGTCTAACCTTAACCCTAACCCTAACCCCGGCTGAAGTACCCAAGTATATTTCGCTAGATGGCAGCTGCGCTCCACCAACAGAGCCGGCTGCAGTACCCAAATATATTTCGCTAGATGGCAGCAGCGCTCCACCAACAGCGCCGGCTGCAGTACCCAATTACATTTCGCTAGATGGCAGCAGCGCTCCACCAAAAGGGCGGCTGCAGTACCCAATTATATTTCGCTAGATGGCAGCAGCGCTCCACCAACCGGCCGGCTGAAGTACCCAAGTATATTTCGCTAGATGGCAGCAGCGCTCCACCAACAGAGGCGGCCGCAGTACCCAAATATATTTCGCTAGATGGCAGCAGCGCTCCACCAAAAGGGGCCGCCTGCAGTACCCAAATATATTTCGCTAGATGGCAGCAGCGCTCCACAAACCGGTCGGCTGCAGTACCCAATTACATTCCGCTAGATGGCAGCAGCGCTCCACCAAAAGGGCGGCTGCAGTACCCAATTATATTTCGCTAGATGGCAGCAGCGCTCCACCAACCGGGCCGCCTGCAGTACCCAAGTATATGTCGCTAGATGGCAGCAGCGCTACACCAAAAGGGAGGCTGCAGTACCCAATTACATTTCGCTAGATGGCAGCAGCGCTCCACCAACAGGGCCGGCTGCAGTACCCAAATATATTTCGCTAGATGGCAGCAGCGCTCCACCAACCGGGCGGCTGCAGTACCCAAGTATATTTCGCTAGATGGCAGCAGCGCTCCACCAACAGCGCCGGCTGCAGTACCTAAGTATATTTCGCTAGATGGCAGCAGCGCTCCACCAACAGCGCCGGCTGCAGTACCCAAGTATATTTCGCTAGATGGCAGCAGCGCTCCACCAAAAGGGCGGCTGCAGTACCCAATTACATTTCGCTAGATGGCAGCAGCGCTCCACCAAAAGGGCGGCTGCAGTACCCAAGTATATTTCGCTAGATGGCAGCAGAGCTCCACCAACAGGGACGGCTGCAGTACCCAAATATATTTCGCTAGATGGCAGCAGCGCTCCACCAACAGAGCCGGCTGCAGTACCCAATTATATTTCGTTAGATGGCAGCAGCGCTCCATCAACCGGTCGGCTGCAGTACCCAATTACATTTCGATAGATGGCAGCAGCGCTCCACCAAAAGGTCGTCTGCAGTACCCAAATATATTTCGCTAGATGGCAGCAGCGCTCCACCAACAGCGGCGGCTGCAGTACCCAAATATATAGTACTGAGTCTAACCCTAACCCTAAGAGCCTGAGTCTAACCCTCACCCTAAGAGCCTGAGTCTAACCCTCACCCTAAGAGCCTGAGTCTAACCCTAACCCGAAGAGCCTGAGTCTAACCCTCACCCTAAGAGCCTGAGTCTAACCCTCACCCTAAGAGCCTGAGTCTAACCCTAACCCGAAGAGCCTGAGTCTAACCCTAACCCGAAGAGCCTGAGTCTAACCCTCACCCTAAGAGCCTGAGTCTAACCCTAACCCTAAGAGCCTGAGTCTAACCCTCACCCTAAGAGCCTGAGTCTAACCCTAACCCTAAGAGCCTGAGTCTGACCTTCACCCTAAGAGCCTGAGTCTAACCCTAACCCTAAGAGCCTGAGTCTAACCCTAACCCTAAGAGCCTGAGTCTAACCCTCACCCTAAGAGCCTGAGTCTAACCCTAACCCTACGAGTCTAACCCTAACCCTAACCCTAACCCTAACAGTCTAACCCTAACCCTAACCCTAACCCTAACCCTAACCCTAAGAGCCTAACCCTAACCCTAACCCTAAGAGTCTAAACCTAACCCTAACCCTAACCCTAAGAGACTAACCCTAACCCTGAGTCTAACCCTAACCCTAACCCTAACCTTTAGAGTCTAACCCTAACCCTAAGAGTCTAACCCTAACCCTAACCCTAACCCTAACAGTCTAACCCTAACCCTAAGAGTCTAACCCTAAGAGTCTAACCCTAACCCTAACTCTAACCCTAACAGTCTAACCCTAAACATAAGAGTTTAACCCTAAGAGTCTAACCCTAACCCTAACCCTAACCCTAACAGTCTAACCCTAACCCTAACCCTAAGAGTCTAACCCTAACCCTGAGTCTAACCCTAAACCTAACCCTAACCCTAAGAGTCTAACCCTAACCCTAAGAGTCTAACCCTAACCCTAACCCTAACAGTCTAACCCTAACCCTAAGAGTCTAACCCTAAGAGTCTAACCCTAACCCTAACTCTAACCCTAACAGTCTAACCCTAAACATAAGAGTTTAACCCTAAGAGTCTAACCCTAACCCTAACCCTAACCCTAACAGTCTAACCCTAACCCTAACCCTAAGAGTCTAACCCTAACCCTAACCCTAAGAGTCTAACCCTAACACTAAGAGTCTAACCTTAACCCTAAGCCTAACCCTAAGAGTCTAACCCTAACCCTAACCCTAACCCTAACCCTAAGAGTCTAACCCTAAGAGTCTAACCCTAACCCTAACCCTAACCCTAAGAGTCTAACCCTAACCCTAACCCTAACCCTAAGAGTCTAACCCTAACCCTAACCCTAAGAGTCTAACCCTAACCCTGAGTCTAACCCTAACCCTAACCCTAACCCTAACCCTAACCCTAAGAGTCTAACCCTAACCCTAACCCTAACCCTAACAGTCTAACCCTAAACATAAGAGTTTAACCCTAAGAGTCTAACCCTAACCCTAACCCTAAACCTAACCCTAAGAGTCTAACCCTAACCCTAACCCTAACCCTAAGAGTCTAACCCTAACACTAAGAGTCTAACCTTAACCCTAACCCTAACCCTAAGAGTCTAACCCTAACCCTAACCCTAACCGTACCCTGACCCTAACCCTAAGAGTCTAACCCTAACCCTAACCATAACCCTAACCCTAAGAGTCTAACCCTAACCCTACCCTAACCCTAAGAGTCTAACCCTAACCCTAAGAGTCTAACCCTAACCCTAACCCTAACCCTAAGAGTCTAACCCTAACCCTAAGAGTCTAACCCTAACCCTAACCCTAACCCTAACCCTAAGAGTCTAACCCTAACCCTAAGAGTCTAACCCTAAGAGTCTAACCCTAACCCTAACCCTAACAGTCTAACCTTAACCCTAACCCTAACCCCGGCTGAAGTACCCAAGTATATTTCGCTAGATGGCAGCTGCGCTCCACCAACAGAGCCGGCTGCAGTACCCAAATATATTTCGCTAGATGGCAGCAGCGCTCCACCAAAAGGGCGGCTGCAGTACCCAATTACATTTCGCTAGATGGCAGCAGCGCTCCACCAAAAGGGCGGCTGCAGTACCCAATTATATTTCGCTAGATGGCAGCAGCGCTCCACCAACAGAGCCGGCTGCAGTACCCAAATATATTTCGCTAGATGGCAGCAGCGCTCCACAAAAAGGGCGGCTGCAGTACCCTAGTATATTTCGCTAGATGGCAGCAGAGCTCCACCAACAGGGACGGCTGCAATACCCAAGTATATTTGGATAGATGGCAGCAGCGCTCCACCAAAAGGGCGGCTGCAGTACCCAAATGTATTTCGCTAGACGGCAGCAGCGCTCCACCAACAGGGCCGGCTGCAGTACCCAAATATATTTCGCTAGATGGCAGCAGCGCTCCACCAACAGCGCCGGCTGCAGTACCCAAGTATATTTCGCTAGATGGCAGCAGCGCTCCACCAACAGCGCCGGCTGCAGTACCTAAGTATATTTCGCTAGATGGCAGCAGCGCTCCACCAACAGCGCCGGCTGCAGTACCCAAGTATATTTCGCTAGATGGCAGCAGCGCTCCACCAAAAGGGCGGCTGCAGTACCCAATTACATTTCGCTAGATGGCAGCAGCGCTCCACCAAAAGGGCGGCTGCAGTACCCAAGTATATTTCGCTAGATGGCAGCAGAGCTCCACCAACAGGGACGGCTGCAGTACCCAAATATATTTCGCTAGATGGCAGCAGCGCTCCACCAACAGAGCCGGCTGCAGTACCCAATTATATTTCGTTAGATGGCAGCAGCGCTCCATCAACCGGTCGGCTGCAGTACCCAATTACATTTCGATAGATGGCAGCAGCGCTCCACCAAAAGGTCGTCTGCAGTACCCAAATATATTTCGCTAGATGGCAGCAGCGCTCCACCAACAGCGGCGGCTGCAGTACCCAAATATATAGTACTGAGTCTAACCCTAACCCTAAGAGCCTGAGTCTAACCCTCACCCTAAGAGCCTGAGTCTAACCCTCACCCTAAGAGCCTGAGTCTAACCCTAACCCGAAGAGCCTGAGTCTAACCCTCACCCTAAGAGCCTGAGTCTAACCCTCACCCTAAGAGCCTGAGTCTAACCCTAACCCGAAGAGCCTGAGTCTAACCCTAACCCGAAGAGCCTGAGTCTAACCCTCACCCTAAGAGCCTGAGTCTAACCCTAACCCTAAGAGCCTGAGTCTAACCCTCACCCTAAGAGCCTGAGTCTAACCCTAACCCTAAGAGCCTGAGTCTGACCTTCACCCTAAGAGCCTGAGTCTAACCCTAACCCTAAGAGCCTGAGTCTAACCCTAACCCTAAGAGCCTGAGTCTAACCCTCACCCTAAGAGCCTGAGTCTAACCCTAACCCTACGAGTCTAACCCTAACCCTAACCCTAACCCTAACAGTCTAACCCTAACCCTAACCCTAACCCTAACCCTAACCCTAAGAGCCTAACCCTAACCCTAACCCTAAGAGTCTAAACCTAACCCTAACCCTAACCCTAAGAGACTAACCCTAACCCTGAGTCTAACCCTAACCCTAACCCTAACCTTTAGAGTCTAACCCTAACCCTAAGAGTCTAACCCTAACCCTAACCCTAACCCTAACAGTCTAACCCTAACCCTAAGAGTCTAACCCTAAGAGTCTAACCCTAACCCTAACTCTAACCCTAACAGTCTAACCCTAAACATAAGAGTTTAACCCTAAGAGTCTAACCCTAACCCTAACCCTAACCCTAACAGTCTAACCCTAACCCTAACCCTAAGAGTCTAACCCTAACCCTGAGTCTAACCCTAAACCTAACCCTAACCCTAAGAGTCTAACCCTAACCCTAAGAGTCTAACCCTAACCCTAACCCTAACAGTCTAACCCTAACCCTAAGAGTCTAACCCTAAGAGTCTAACCCTAACCCTAACTCTAACCCTAACAGTCTAACCCTAAACATAAGAGTTTAACCCTAAGAGTCTAACCCTAACCCTAACCCTAACCCTAACAGTCTAACCCTAACCCTAACCCTAAGAGTCTAACCCTAACCCTAACCCTAAGAGTCTAACCCTAACACTAAGAGTCTAACCTTAACCCTAAGCCTAACCCTAAGAGTCTAACCCTAACCCTAACCCTAACCCTAACCCTAAGAGTCTAACCCTAAGAGTCTAACCCTAACCCTAACCCTAACCCTAAGAGTCTAACCCTAACCCTAACCCTAACCCTAAGAGTCTAACCCTAACCCTAACCCTAAGAGTCTAACCCTAACCCTGAGTCTAACCCTAACCCTAACCCTAACCCTAACCCTAACCCTAAGAGTCTAACCCTAACCCTAACCCTAACCCTAACAGTCTAACCCTAAACATAAGAGTTTAACCCTAAGAGTCTAACCCTAACCCTAACCCTAAACCTAACCCTAAGAGTCTAACCCTAACCCTAACCCTAACCCTAAGAGTCTAACCCTAACACTAAGAGTCTAACCTTAACCCTAACCCTAACCCTAAGAGTCTAACCCTAACCCTAACCCTAACCGTACCCTGACCCTAACCCTAAGAGTCTAACCCTAACCCTAACCATAACCCTAACCCTAAGAGTCTAACCCTAACCCTACCCTAACCCTAAGAGTCTAACCCTAACCCTAAGAGTCTAACCCTAACCCTAACCCTAACCCTAAGAGTCTAACCCTAACCCTAAGAGTCTAACCCTAACCCTAACCCTAACCCTAACCCTAAGAGTCTAACCCTAACCCTAAGAGTCTAACCCTAAGAGTCTAACCCTAACCCTAACCCTAACAGTCTAACCTTAACCCTAACCCTAACCCCGGCTGAAGTACCCAAGTATATTTCGCTAGATGGCAGCTGCGCTCCACCAACAGAGCCGGCTGCAGTACCCAAATATATTTCGCTAGATGGCAGCAGCGCTCCACCAAAAGGGCGGCTGCAGTACCCAATTACATTTCGCTAGATGGCAGCAGCGCTCCACCAAAAGGGCGGCTGCAGTACCCAATTATATTTCGCTAGATGGCAGCAGCGCTCCACCAACAGAGCCGGCTGCAGTACCCAAATATATTTCGCTAGATGGCAGCAGCGCTCCACAAAAAGGGCGGCTGCAGTACCCTAGTATATTTCGCTAGATGGCAGCAGAGCTCCACCAACAGGGACGGCTGCAATACCCAAGTATATTTGGATAGATGGCAGCAGCGCTCCACCAAAAGGGCGGCTGCAGTACCCAAATGTATTTCGCTAGACGGCAGCAGCGCTCCACCAACAGGGCCGGCTGCAGTACCCAAATATATTTCGCTAGATGGCAGCAGCGCTCCACCAACAGCGCCGGCTGCAGTACCCAAGTATATTTCGCTAGATGGCAGCAGCGCTCCACCAACAGCGGCGGCTGCAGTACCCAAATATATAGTACTGAGTCTAACCCTAACCCTAAGAGCCTGAGTCTAACCCTCACCCTAAGAGCCTGAGTCTAACCCTCACCGTAAGAGCCTGAGTCTAACCCTAACCCTAAGAGCCTGAGTCTAACCCTCACCCTAAGAGCCTGAGTCTAACCCTAACCCTAAGAGCCTGAGTCTAACCCTAACCCGAAGAGCCTGAGTCTAACCCTAACTCTAAGAGCCTGAGTCTAACGTTAGCCTAACCCTAAGAGCCTGAGTCTAACCCTAACCCTAAGAGCCTGAGTCTAACCCTAACCCTAAGAGCCTGAGTCTAACCCTCACCCTAAGAGCCTGAGTCTAACCCTCACCCTAAGAGCCTGAGTCTAACCCTAACCCTAAGAGCCTGAGTCTAACCCTAACCCGAAGAGCCTGAGTCTAACCCTAACCCTAAGAGCCTGAGTCTAACCCTCACCCTAAGAGCCTGAGTCTAACCCTAACCCTAAGAGCCTGAGTCTAACCCTCACCCTAAGAGCCTGAGTCTAACCCTCACCCTAAGAGCCTGAGTCTAACCCTAACCCTAAGAGCCTGAGTCTAACCCTAACCCTAAGAGCCTGAGTCTAACCCTCACCCTAAGAGCCTGAGTCTAACCCTAACCCTAAGAGCCTGAGTCTAACCCTCACCCTAAGAGCCTGAGTCTAACCCTAACCCTAAGAGCCTGAGTCTAACCCTAACCCTAAGAGCCTGAGTCTAACCCTAACCCGAAGAGCCTGAGTCCAACCCTAACCCTAAGAGCCTGAGTCTAACCCTAACCCTAAGAGCCTGAGTCTAACCCTAACCCTTTTGGTGGAGCGCTGCTGCTATCTAGCGAAATATACTAGGGTACTGCAGCCGGCGCTGTTGGTGGAGCGCTGCTGCCATCTAGCGAAATATATTTGGGTAGTGCAGCCGGCCCTGTTGGTGGAGCGCTGCTGCCATCTAGCGAAATATATTTGGGTACTGCAGACGGCCCGGTTGGTGGAGCGCTGTTGCCGTCTCGCGAAATATATTTGGGTACTGCAGCCGGCGCTGTTGGTGGAGCTCTGCTGCCATCTAGCGAAATGTAATTGGGTACTGCAGCCGCCCTGTTGGTGGAGCGCTGCTGCCATCTAGCGAAATGTAATTGGGTACTGCAGCCGGCCGTTTGGTGGAGCGCTGCTGCCATCTAGCGAAATATATTTGGGTACTGCAGCCGCCCTTTTGGTGGAGCGCTGCTGCCATCTAGCGAAATATATTTGGGTACTGCAGCCGGCCCTGTTGGTGGAGTGCTGCTGCTATCTAGCGAAATGTAATTGGGTGCTGTAGCCGCCCTTTTGGTGGAGCGCTGTTGCCATCTAGCGAAATATATTTGGGTACTGCAGCCGGCTCTGTTGGTGGAGCGCTGCTGCCATCTAGCGAAATGTAATTGGGTACTGCAGCCGGCCCCGTTGGTGGAGCGCTGCTGCCATCTAGCGAAATATACTTGGGTACTGCAGCCGGCCCCGTTGGTGGAGCGCTGCTGCCATCTAGCGAAATATATTTGGGTACTGCAGCCGGCCCTTTTGGTGGAGCGCTGCTGCCATCTAGTGAAATGTAATTGGGTACTGCAGCCGCCCTTTTGGTGGAGCGCTGCTGCCATCTAGCGAAATATACTTGGGTACTGCAGCCGCCCGGTTGGTGGAGCGCTGCTGCCATCTAGCGAAATATACTTGGGTACTGCAGCCGGCGCTGTTGGTGGAGCGCTGCTGCCATCTAGCGAAATATACTTGGGTACTGCAGCCGCCCTTTTGGTGGAGCGCTGCTGCCATCTAGCGAAATGTAATTGGGTACTGCAGCCGCCCTTTTGGTGGAGCGCTTTTGCCGTCTAGCGAAATATACTTGGGTACTGCAGCCGCCCCGTTGGTGGAGCGCTGCTGCCATCTAGCGAAATGTAATTGGGTACTGCAGCCGCCCTTTTGGTGGAGCGCTGCTGCCATCTAGCGAAATATATTTGGGTACTGCAGCCGGCGCTGTTGGTGGAGCGCTGCTGCCATCTAGCGAAATATACTTGGGTACTGCAGCCGGCGCTGTTGGTGGAGCGCTGCTGCCATCTAGCGAAATATACTTGGGTACTGCAGCCGCCCGGTTGGTGGAGCGCTGCTGCCATCTAGCGAAACCTAAGAGCCTGAGTCTAACCCTCACCCTAAGAGCCTGAGTCTAACCCTAACCCTAAGAGCCTGAGTCTAACCCTAACCCTAAGAGCCTGAGTCTAACCCTCACCCTAAGAGCCTGAGTCTAACCCTCACCCTAAGAGCCTGAGTCTAACCCTCACCCTAAGAGCCTGAGTCTAACCCTAACCCTAAGAGCCTGAGTCTAACCCTAACCCGAAGAGCCTGAGTCTAACCCTAACCCTAAGAGCCTGAGTCTAACCCTAACCCTAAAAGCCTGAGTCTAACCCTAACCCTAAGAGCCTGAGTCTAACCCTCACCCTAAGAGCCTGAGTCTAACCCTCACCCTAAGAGCCTGAGTCTAACCCTAACCCTAAGAGCCTGAGTCTAACCCTAACCCTAAGAGCCTGAGTCTAACCCTCACCCTAAGAGCCTGCGTCTAACCCTAACCCTAAGAGCCTGAGTCTAACCCTAACCCTACGAGTCTAACCCTAACCCTAACCCTACACCCTAACCCTAACAGTCTAACCCTAACCCTAACCCTAACCCTAACCCTAACCCTAACCCTAAGAGCCTAACCCTAACTCTAACCCTAAGTGTCTAACCCTAACCCTAACCCTAACCCTAAGAGTCTAACCCTAACCCTGTCTAACCCTAACCCTAAGAGTCTAACCCTAACCCTAATAGTCTAACCCTAACCCTAACTCTAACCCTAACAGTCTAACCCTAACCCTTAGAGTCTAACCCTAAGAGTCTAACCCTAACCCTAACTCTAACCCTAACAGTCTAACCCTAAACATAAGAGTTTAACCCTAAGAGTCTAACCCTAACCCTAACCCTAACCCTAACAGTCTAACCCTAACCCTAACCCTAACCCTAACCCTAACCCTAAGAGCCTAACCCTAACCCTAACCCTAAGTGTCTAACCCTAACCCTAACCCTAACCCTAAGAGTCTAACCCTAACCCTGTCTAACCCTAACCCTAAGAGTCTAACCCTAACCCTAATAGTCTAACCCTAACCCTAACTCTAACCCTAACAGTCTAACCCTAACCCTTAGAGTCTAACCCTAAGAGTCTAACCCTAACCCTAACTCTAACCCTAACAGTCTAACCCTAAACATAAGAGTTTAACCCTAAGAGTCTAACCCTAACCCTAACCCTAACCCTAACAGTCTAACCCTAACCCTAACCCTAACCCTAACCCTAAGAGTCTAACCCTAACCCTGAGTCTAACCCTAACCCTAACCCTAACCTTTAGAGTCTAACCCTAACCCTAAGAGTCTAACCCTAACCCTAACCCTAACAGTCTAACCCTAACCCTAAGAGTCTAACCCTAAGAGTCTAACCCTAATTCTAACTCTAACCCTAACAGTCTAACCCTAAACATAAGAGTTTAACCCTAAGAGTCTAACCCTAACCCTAACCCTAACCCTAACCCTAACCCTAACCCTAACAGTCTAACCCTAACCCTAACCCTAAGAGTCTAACCCTAACCCTAACCCTAAGAGTCTAACCCTAACACTAAGAGTCTAACCTTAACCCTAACCCTAACCCTAAGAGTCTAATCCTAACCCTAACCCTGACCCTAACCCTAAGAGTCTAACCCTAACCCTAACCCTAACCCTAAGAGTCTAAGACTAACCCTACCCTAACCCTAAGAGTCTAACCCTAACCCTAAGAGTCTAACCCTAACCCTAACCCTAAGAGTCTAACCCTAACCCTGAGTCTAACCCTAACCCTAACCCTAACCCTAACCCTAACCCTAACCCTAAGAGTCTAACCCTAACCCTAAGAGTCTAACCCTAACCCTAACCCTAACCCTAACAGTCTAACACTAACCCTAAGAGTCTAACCCTAACCCTAACTCTAACCCTAACAGTCTAACTCTAAACATAAGAGTTTAACCCTAAGAGTCTAACCCTAACCCTAACCCTAACCCTAACCCTAACCCTAACAGTCTAACCCTAACCCTAACCCTAAGAGTCTAACCCTAACCCTAACCCTAACCCTAAGAGTCTAACCCTAACACTAAGAGTCTAACCTTAACCCTAACCCTAACCCTAAGAGTCTAACCCTAACCCTAACCCTAACCCTAACCCTGACCCTAACCCTAAGAGTCTAACGCTAACTCTAACCCTAACCCTAACCCTAAGAGTCTAACCCTAACCCTACCCTAACCCTAAGAGTCTAAACCTAACCCTAAGAGTCTAACCCTAACCCTAACCCTAACCCTAAGAGTCTAACCCTAACCCTAAGAGTCTAACCCTAACCCTAACCCTAACCCTAAGAGTCTAACCCTAACCCTAAGAGTCTAACCCTAAGAGTCTAACCCTAACCCTAACCCTAACAGTCTAACCTTAACCCTAACCCTAACCCCGGCTGAAGTACCCAAGTATATTTCGCTAGATGGCAGCAGCGCTCCACCAACAGAGCCGGCTGCAGTACCCAAATATATTTCGCTAGATGGCAGCAGCGCTCCACCAAAAGGGCGGCTGCAGTACCCAAATATATTTCGCTAGATGGCAGCAGCGCTCCACCAACCGGTCGGCTGCAGTACCCAATTACATTTCGCTAGATGGCAGCAGCGCTCCACCAACCGGGCGGCTGCAGTACCCAAGTATATTTCGCTAGATGGCAGCAGCGCTCCACCAACCGGCCGGCTGAAGTACCCAAGTATATTTCGCTAGATGGCAGCAGCGCTCCACCAAAAGGTCGTCTGCAGTACCCAAATATATTTCGCTAGATGGCAGCAGCGCTCCACCAAAAGGGGCCGCCTGCAGTACCCAAATATATTTCGCTAGATGGCAGCAGCGCTCCACCAACCGGTCGGCTGCAGTACCCAAGTATATTTCGCTAGATGGCAGCAGCGCTCCACCAAAAGGGGCCGCCTGCAGTACCCAAGTATATTTCGCTAGATGGCAGAAGCGCTCCACCAAAAGGGCCGCCTGCAGTACCCAAGTATATGTCGCTAGATGGCAGCAGCGCTCCACCAACAGCGCCGGCTGCAGTACCCAATTACATTTCGCTAGATGGCAGCAGCGCTCCACCAAAAGGGCGGCTGCAGTACCCAATTACATTTCGCTAGATGGCAGCAGAGCTCCACCAACAGCGCCGGCTGCAGTACCCAAGTATATTTCGCTAGATGGCAGCAGCGCTACACCAAAAGGGCGGCTGCAGTACCCAATTTTACATTTCGCTAGATGGCAGCAGCGCTCCACCAACAGGGCCGGCTGCAGTACCCAAATATATTTCGCTAGATGGCAGCAGCGCTCCACCAAAAGGGCGGCTGCAGTACCCAATTACATTTCGCTAGATGGCAGCAGAGCTCCACCAACAGCGCCGGCTGCAGTACCCAAGTATATTTCGCTAGATGGCAGCAGCGCTACACCAAAAGGGCGGCTGCAGTACCCAATTTTACATTTCGCTAGATGGCAGCAGCGCTCCACCAACAGGGCCGGCTGCAGTACCCAAATATATTTCGCTAGATGGCAGCAGCGCTCCACCAAAAGGGCGGCTGCAGTACCCAATTACATTTCGCTAGATGGCAGCAGAGCTCCACCAACAGGGGCGGCTGCAATACCCAAGTATATTTGGCTAGATGGCAGCAGCGCTCCACCAAAAGGGCGGCTGCAGTACCCAATTACATTTAGCTAGATGGCAGCAGAGCTCCACCAACAGGGGCGGCTGCAATACCCAAGTATATTTGGCTAGATGGCAGCAGCGCTCCACCAAAAGGGCGGCTGCAGTACCCAAGTATATTTCGCTAGATGGCAGCAGAGCTCCACCAACAGGGGCGGCTGCAATACCCAAGTATATTTGGCTAGATGGCAGCAGCGCTCCACCAAAAGGGCGGCTGCAGTACCCAAATGTATTTCGCTAGACGGCAGCAGCGCTCCACCAACAGGGCCGGCTGCAGTACCCAAATATATTTCGCTAGATGGCAGCAGCGCTCCACCAACAGCGCCGGCTGCAGTACCCAAGTATATTTCGCTAGATGGCAGCAGCGCTCCACCAACAGCGGCGGCTGCAGTACCCAAATATATAGTACTGAGTCTAACCCGCACCCTAAAGAACCTGAGTCTAACCCTAACTCTAAGAGCCTGAGTCTAAACCTCACCCTAAGAGCCTGAGTCTAACCCTAACCCTAAGAGCCTGAGTCTAACCCTAACCCTAAGAGCCTGAGTCTAACCATAACCCGAAGAGCCTGAGTCTAACCCTCACCCTAAGAGCCTGAGTCTAACCCTAACCCTAAGAGTCTAACCCTAACCCTAACCCTAACCCTAACAGTCTAACCCTAACCCTAAGAGTCTAACCCTAACCCTAACTCTAACCCTAACAGTCTAACTCTAAACATAAGAGTTTAACCCTAAGAGTCTAACCCTAACCCTAACCCTAACCCTAACCCTAACCCTAACAGTCTAACCCTAACCCTAACCCTAAGAGTCTAACCCTAACCCTAACCCTAACCCTAAGAGTCTAACCCTAACACTAAGAGTCTAACCTTAACCCTAACCCTAACCCTAAGAGTCTAACCCTAACCCTAACCCTAACCCTAACCCTGACCCTAACCCTAAGAGTCTAACGCTAACTCTAACCCTAACCCTAACCCTAAGAGTCTAACCCTAACCCTACCCTAACCCTAAGAGTCTAAACCTAACCCTAAGAGTCTAACCCTAACCCTAACCCTAACCCTAAGAGTCTAACCCTAACCCTAAGAGTCTAACCCTAACCCTAACCCTAACCCTAAGAGTCTAACCCTAACCCTAAGAGTCTAACCCTAAGAGTCTAACCCTAACCCTAACCCTAACAGTCTAACCTTAACCCTAACCCTAACCCCGGCTGAAGTACCCAAGTATATTTCGCTAGATGGCAGCAGCGCTCCACCAACAGAGCCGGCTGCAGTACCCAAATATATTTCGCTAGATGGCAGCAGCGCTCCACCAAAAGGGCGGCTGCAGTACCCAAATATATTTCGCTAGATGGCAGCAGCGCTCCACCAACCGGTCGGCTGCAGTACCCAATTACATTTCGCTAGATGGCAGCAGCGCTCCACCAACCGGGCGGCTGCAGTACCCAATTATATTTCGCTAGATGGCAGCAGCGCTCCACCAACCGGCCGGCTGAAGTACCCAAGTATATTTCGCTAGATGGCAGCAGCGCTCCACCAAAAGGTCGTCTGCAGTACCCAAATATATTTCGCTAGATGGCAGCAGCGCTCCACCAAAAGGGGCCGCCTGCAGTACCCAAATATATTTCGCTAGATGGCAGCAGCGCTCCACCAACCGGTCGGCTGCAGTACCCAAGTATATTTCGCTAGATGGCAGCAGCGCTCCACCAAAAGGGGCCGCCTGCAGTACCCAAGTATATTTCGCTAGATGGCAGAAGCGCTCCACCAAAAGGGCCGCCTGCAGTACCCAAGTATATGTCGCTAGATGGCAGCAGCGCTCCACCAACAGCGCCGGCTGCAGTACCCAATTACATTTCGCTAGATGGCAGCAGCGCTCCACCAAAAGGGCGGCTGCAGTACCCAATTACATTTCGCTAGATGGCAGCAGAGCTCCACCAACAGCGCCGGCTGCAGTACCCAAGTATATTTCGCTAGATGGCAGCAGCGCTACACCAAAAGGGCGGCTGCAGTACCCAATTTTACATTTCGCTAGATGGCAGCAGCGCTCCACCAACAGGGCCGGCTGCAGTACCCAAATATATTTCGCTAGATGGCAGCAGCGCTCCACCAAAAGGGCGGCTGCAGTACCCAATTACATTTCGCTAGATGGCAGCAGCGCTCCACCAACAGCGCCGGCTGCAGTACCCAAGTATATTTCGCTAGATGGCAGCAGCGCTACACCAACAGCGGCGGCTGCAGTACCCAAATATATAGTACTGAGTCTAACCCGCACCCTAAGAACCTGAGTCTAACCCTAACCCTAAGAGCCTGAGTCTAACCCTCACCCTAAGAGCCTGAGTCTAACCCTAACCCTAAGAGCCTGAGTTTAACCCTAACCCTAAGAGCCTGAGTCTAACCCTAACCCGAAGAGCCTGAGTCTAACCCTCACCCTAAGAGCCTGAGTCTAACCCTAACCCTAAGAGCCTGAGTCTAACCCTCACCCTAAGAGCCTGAGTCTAACCCTCACCCTAAGAGCCTGAGTCTAACCCTAACCCTAAGAGCCTGAGTCTAACCCTCACCCTAAGAGCCTGAGTCTAACCCTAACCCTAAGAGCCTGAGTCTAACCCTAACCCGAAGAGCCTGAGTCTAACCCTAACCCTAAGAGCCTGAGTCTAACCCTCACGCTAAGAGCCTGAGTCTAACCCTAACCCTAAGAGCCTGAGTCTAACCCTAACCCTAAGAGCCTGAGTCTAACCCTAACCCTAAGAGCCTGAGTCTAACCCTAACCCGAAGAGCCTGAGTCTAACCCTAACCCGAAGAGCCTGAGTCTAACCCTAACCCTAAGAGCCTGAGTCTAACCCTAACCCTAAGAGCCTGAGTCTAACCCTAACCCTACGAGTCTAACCCTAACCCTAACCCTAACCCTAATAGTCTAACCCTAACCCTAACCCTAACCCTAATCCTAAGAGTCTAACCCTAACCCTAACCATAACCCTAAGAGTCTAACCCTAACCCTAACCCTAACCTTAAGAGTCTAACCCTAACCCTGAGTCTAACCCTAACCCTAACCCTAACCCTAAGAGTCTAACCCTAACCCTAAGAGTCTAACCCTAACCCTAACCCTAACCCTAACAGTCTAACCCTAACCCTAAGAGTCTAACCCTAAGAGTCTAACCCTAACTCTAACCCTAACAGTCTAACCCTAAACATAAGAGTTTAACCCTAAGAGTCTAACCCTAACCCTAACCCTAACCCTAACAGTCTAATCCTAACCCTAACCCTAAGAGTCTAACCCTAACCCTAACCCTAACCCTAACCCTGACCCTAACCCTAAGAGTCTAACCCTAACCCTAACCCTAACCCTAAGAGTCTAACCCTAACCCTACCCTAACCCTAAGAGTCTAACCCTAACCCTAAGAGTCTAACCCTAACCCTAACCCTAACCCTAAGAGTCTAACCCTAACCCTAAGAGTCTAACCCTAACCCTAACCCTAATACTAAGAGTCTAACACTAACCCTACCCTAACCCTAAGAGTCTAACCCTAACCCTAAGAGTCTAACCCTAACCCTAACCCTAACCCTAAGAGTCTAACCCTAACCCTAAGAGTCTAACCCTAACCCTAACCCTAACCCTAACCCTAAGAGTCTAACCCTAACCCTAAGAGTCTAACCCTAAGAGTCTAACCCTAACCCTAACCCTAACAGTCTAACCTTAACCCTAACCCTAACCCCGGCTGAAGTACCCAAGTATATTTCGCTAGATGGCAGCAGCGCTCCACCAACAGAGCCGGCTGCAGTACCCAAATATATTTCGCTAGATGGCAGCAGCGCTCCACCAACAGCGCCGGCTGCAGTACCCAAATATATTTCGCTAGATGGCAGCAGCGCTCCACCAACCGGTCGGCTGCAGTACCCAATTACATTTCGCTAGATGGCAGCAGCGCTCCACCAAAAGGGCGGCTGCAGTACCCAATTACATTTCGCTAGATGGCAGCAGCGCTCCACCAACCGGGCGGCTGCAGTACCCAAATATATTTCGCTAGATGGCAGCAGCGCTCCACCAACCGGCCGGCTGAAGTACCCAAGTATATTTCGCTAGATGGCAGCAGCGCTCCACCAACAGAGCCGGCTGCAGTACCCAAATATATTTCGCTAGATGGCAGCAGCGCTCCACCAAAAGGGGCCGCCTGCAGTACCCAAATATATTTCGCTAGATGGCAGCAGCGCTCCACAAACCGGTCGGCTGCAGTACCCAATTATATTCCGCTAGATGGCAGCAGCGCTCCACCAACCGGGCGGCTGCAGTACCCAAGTATATTTCGCTAGATGGCAGCAGCGCTCCACCAACCGGCCGGCTGAAGTACCCAAGTATATTTCGCTAGATGGCAGCAGCGCTCCACCAACAGAGCCGGCTGCAGTACCCAAATATATTTCGCTAGATGGCAGCAGCGCTCCACCAAAAGGGGCCGCCTGCAGTACCCAAATATATTTCGCTAGATGGCAGCAGCGCTCCACAAACCGGTCGGCTGCAGTACCCAATTATATTCCGCTAGATGGCAGCAGCGCTCCACCAACCGGGCGGCTGCAGTACCCAAGTATATTTCGCTAGATGGCAGCAGCGCTCCACCAACCGGGCCGCCTGCAGTACCCAAGTATATGTCGCTAGATGGCAGCAGCGGTCCACCAACAGCGCCGGCTGCAGTACCCAATTACATTTCGCTAGATGGCAGCAGCGCTCCACCAAAAGGGCGGCTGCAGTACCCAAGTATATTTCGCTAGATGGCAGCAGCGCTCCACAAAAAGGGCCGGCTGCAGTACCCAAATATATTTCGCTAGATGGCAGCAGCGCTCCACCAACAGGGCCGGTTGCAGTACCCAAGTATATTTCGCTAGATGGCAGCAGCGCTCCACCAAAAGGGCGGCTGCAGTACCCAATTACATTTCGCTAGATGGCAGCAGCGCTCCACCAGAAGGACGGCTGCAGTACCCAACTACATTTCGCTAGATGGCAGCAGCGCTCCACCAACAGGGCCGGCTGCAGTACCCAATTATATTTCGCTAGATGGCAGCAGCGCTCCACCAACAGGGCCGGCCGCAGTACCCAAATATATTTCGCTAGATGGCAGCAGCGCTCCACCAACAGCGCCGGCTGCAGTACCCAAGTATATGTCGCTAGATGGCAGCAGCGCTCCACCAACAGGGCGGCTGCAGTACCCAAGTATATTTCGCTAGATGGCAGCAGCGCTCCACCAAAAGGGCGGCTGCAGTACCCAATTACATTTCGCTAGATGGCAGCAGCGCTCCACCAACAGCGCCGGCTGCAGTACCCCAGTATATTTCGCTAGATGGCAGCAGCGCTCCACCAAAAGGGCGGCTGCAGTACCCAATTACATTTCGCTAGATGGCAGCAGCGCTCCACCAACAGGGCCGGCTGCAGTACCCAAATATATTTCGCTAGATGGCAGCAGCGCTCCACCAACCGAGCGGCTGCAGTACCCAATTACATTTCGCTAGATGGCAGCAGCGCTCCACCAACAGCGCCGGCTGCAGTACCCAAGTATATTTCGCTAGATGGCAGCAGCGCTCCACCAAAAGGGCGGCTGCAGTACCCAATTACATTTCGCTAGATGGCAGCAGCGCTCCACCAAAAGGGCGGCTGCAGTACCCAAGTATATTTCGCTAGATGGCAGCAGCGCTCCACCAAAAGGGCGGCTGCAGTACCCAAATATATAGTACTGAGTCTAACCCTAACCCTAAGAGCCTGAGTCTAACCCTAACTCTAAGAGCCTGAGTCTAACCCTAACCCTAAGAGCCTGAGTCTAACCCTCACCCTAAGAGCCTGAGTCTAACCCTAACCCGAAGAGCCTGAGTCTAACCCTAACCCTACGAGTCTAACCCTAACCCTAACCCTAACCCTAATAGTCTAACCCTAACCCTAACCCTAACCCTAATCCTAAGAGTCTAACCCTAACCCTAACCATAACCCTAAGAGTCTAACCCTAACCCTAACCCTAACCTTAAGAGTCTAACCCTAACCCTGAGTCTAACCCTAACCCTAACCCTAACCCTAAGAGTCTAACCCTAACCCTAAGAGTCTAACCCTAACCCTAACCTTTAGAGTCTAACCCTAACCCTAAGAGTCTAACCCTAAGAGTCTAACCCTAACTCTAACCCTAACAGTCTAACCCTAAACATAAGAGTTTAACCCTAAGAGTCTAACCCTAACCCTAACCCTAACCCTAACAGTCTAATCCTAACCCTAATCCTAAGAGTCTAACCCTAACCCTAACCCTAACCCTAACCCTGACCCTAACCCTAAGAGTCTAACCCTAACCCTAACCCTAACCCTAAGAGTCTAACCCTAACCCTACCCTAACCCTAAGAGTCTAACCCTAACCCTAAGAGTCTAACCCTAACCCTAACCCTAACCCTAAGAGTCTAACCCTAACCCTACCCTAACCCTAAGAGTCTAACCCTAACCCTAAGAGTCTAACCCTAACCCTAACCCTAACCCTAAGAGTCTAACCCTAACCCTAAGAGTCTAACCCTAACCCTAACCCTAATACTAAGAGTCTAACACTAACCCTACCCTAACCCTAAGAGTCTAACCCTAACCCTAAGAGTCTAACCCTAACCCTAACCCTAACCCTAAGAGTCTAACCCTAACCCTAAGAGTCTAACCCTAACCCTAACCCTAACCCTAACCCTAAGAGTCTAACCCTAACCCTAAGAGTCTAACCCTAAGAGTCTAACCCTAACCCTAACCCTAACAGTCTAACCTTAACCCTAACCCTAACCCCGGCTGAAGTACCCAAGTATATTTCGCTAGATGGCAGCAGCGCTCCACCAACAGAGCCGGCTGCAGTACCCAAATATATTTCGCTAGATGGCAGCAGCGCTCCACCAACAGCGCCGGCTGCAGTACCCAAATATATTTCGCTAGATGGCAGCAGCGCTCCACCAACCGGTCGGCTGCAGTACCCAATTACATTTCGCTAGATGGCAGCAGCGCTCCACCAAAAGGGCGGCTGCAGTACCCAATTACATTTCGCTAGATGGCAGCAGCGCTCCACCAACCGGGCGGCTGCAGTACCCAAATATATTTCGCTAGATGGCAGCAGCGCTCCACCAACCGGCCGGCTGAAGTACCCAAGTATATTTCGCTAGATGGCAGCAGCGCTCCACCAACAGAGCCGGCTGCAGTACCCAAATATATTTCGCTAGATGGCAGCAGCGCTCCACCAAAAGGGGCCGCCTGCAGTACCCAAATATATTTCGCTAGATGGCAGCAGCGCTCCACAAACCGGTCGGCTGCAGTACCCAATTATATTCCGCTAGATGGCAGCAGCGCTCCACCAACCGGGCGGCTGCAGTACCCAAGTATATTTCGCTAGATGGCAGCAGCGCTCCACCAACCGGGCCGCCTGCAGTACCCAAGTATATGTCGCTAGATGGCAGCAGCGGTCCACCAACAGCGCCGGCTGCAGTACCCAATTACATTTCGCTAGATGGCAGCAGCGCTCCACCAAAAGGGCGGCTGCAGTACCCAAGTATATTTCGCTAGATGGCAGCAGCGCTCCACAAAAAGGGCCGGCTGCAGTACCCAAATATATTTCGCTAGATGGCAGCAGCGCTCCACCAACAGGGCCGGTTGCAGTACCCAAGTATATTTCGCTAGATGGCAGCAGCGCTCCACCAAAAGGGCGGCTGCAGTACCCAATTACATTTCGCTAGATGGCAGCAGCGCTCCACCAGAAGGACGGCTGCAGTACCCAACTACATTTCGCTAGATGGCAGCAGCGCTCCACCAACAGGGCCGGCTGCAGTACCCAATTATATTTCGCTAGATGGCAGCAGCGCTCCACCAACAGGGCCGGCCGCAGTACCCAATTACATTTCGCTAGATGGCAGCAGCGCTCCACCAACAGCGCCGGCTGCAGTACCCAAGTATATGTCGCTAGATGGCAGCAGCGCTCCACCAACAGGGCGGCTGCAGTACCCAAGTATATTTCGCTAGATGGCAGCAGCGCTCCACCAAAAGGGCGGCTGCAGTACCCAATTACATTTCGCTAGATGGCAGCAGCGCTCCACCAACAGCGCCGGCTGCAGTACCCCAGTATATTTCGCTAGATGGCAGCAGCGCTCCACCAAAAGGGCGGCTGCAGTACCCAATTACATTTCGCTAGATGGCAGCAGCGCTCCACCAACAGGGCCGGCTGCAGTACCCAAATATATTTCGCTAGATGGCAGCAGCGCTCCACCAACCGAGCGGCTGCAGTACCCAATTACATTTCGCTAGATGGCAGCAGCGCTCCACCAACAGCGCCGGCTGCAGTACCCAAGTATATTTCGCTAGATGGCAGCAGCGCTCCACCAAAAGGGCGGCTGCAGTACCCAATTACATTTCGCTAGATGGCAGCAGCGCTCCACCAAAAGGGCGGCTGCAGTACCCAAGTATATTTCGCTAGATGGCAGCAGCGCTCCACCAAAAGGGCGGCTGCAGTACCCAAATATATAGTACTGAGTCTAACCCTAACCCTAAGAGCCTGAGTCTAACCCTAACTCTAAGAGCCTGAGTCTAACCCTAACCCTAAGAGCCTGAGTCTAACCCTCACCCTAAGAGCCTGAGTCTAACCCTAACCCGAAGAGCCTGAGTCTAACCCTAACCCTACGAGTCTAACCCTAACCCTAACCCTAACCCTAATAGTCTAACCCTAACCCTAACCCTAACCCTAATCCTAAGAGTCTAACCCTAACCCTAACCATAACCCTAAGAGTCTAACCCTAACCCTAACCCTAACCTTAAGAGTCTAACCCTAACCCTGAGTCTAACCCTAACCCTAACCCTAACCCTAAGAGTCTAACCCTAACCCTAAGAGTCTAACCCTAACCCTAACCTTTAGAGTCTAACCCTAACCCTAAGAGTCTAACCCTAAGAGTCTAACCCTAACTCTAACCCTAACAGTCTAACCCTAAACATAAGAGTTTAACCCTAAGAGTCTAACCCTAACCCTAACCCTAACCCTAACAGTCTAATCCTAACCCTAATCCTAAGAGTCTAACCCTAACCCTAACCCTAACCCTAACCCTGACCCTAACCCTAAGAGTCTAACCCTAACCCTAACCCTAACCCTAAGAGTCTAACCCTAACCCTACCCTAACCCTAAGAGTCTAACCCTAACCCTAAGAGTCTAACCCTAACCCTAACCCTAACCCTAAGAGTCTAACCCTAACCCTAAGAGTCTAACCCTAACCCTAACCCTAATACTAAGAGTCTAACCCTAACCCTACCCTAACCCTAAGAGTCTAACCCTAACCCTAAGAGTCTAACCCTAACCCTAACCCTAACCCTAAGAGTCTAACCCTAACCCTAAGAGTCTAACCCTAACCCTAACCCTAACCCTAACCCTAAGAGTCTAACCCTAACCCTAAGAGTCTAACCCTAAGAGTCTAACCCTAACCCTAACCCTAACAGTCTAACCTTAACCCTAACCCTAACCCCGGCTGAAGTACCCAAGTATATTTCGCTAGATGGCAGCAGCGCTCCACCAACAGAGCCGGCTGCAGTACCCAAATATATTTCGCTAGATGGCAGCAGCGCTCCACCAACAGCGCCGGCTGCAGTACCCAAATATATTTCGCTAGATGGCAGCAGCGCTCCACCAACCGGTCGGCTGCAGTACCCAATTACATTTCGCTAGATGGCAGCAGCGCTCCACCAAAAGGGCGGCTGCAGTACCCAATTACATTTCGCTAGATGGCAGCAGCGCTCCACCAACCGGGCGGCTGCAGTACCCAAATATATTTCGCTAGATGGCAGCAGCGCTCCACCAACCGGCCGGCTGAAGTACCCAAGTATATTTCGCTAGATGGCAGCAGCGCTCCACCAACAGAGCCGGCTGCAGTACCCAAATATATTTCGCTAGATGGCAGCAGCGCTCCACCAAAAGGGGCCGCCTGCAGTACCCAAATATATTTCGCTAGATGGCAGCAGCGCTCCACAAACCGGTCGGCTGCAGTACCCAATTATATTCCGCTAGATGGCAGCAGCGCTCCACCAACCGGGCGGCTGCAGTACCCAAGTATATTTCGCTAGATGGCAGCAGCGCTCCACCAACCGGGCCGCCTGCAGTACCCAAGTATATGTCGCTAGATGGCAGCAGCGGTCCACCAACAGCGCCGGCTGCAGTACCCAATTACATTTCGCTAGATGGCAGCAGCGCTCCACCAAAAGGGCGGCTGCAGTACCCAATTACATTTCGCTAGATGGCAGCAGCGCTCCACAAAAAGAGCCGGCTGCAGTACCCAAATATATTTCGCTAGATGGCAGCAGCGCTCCACCAACAGGGCCGGTTGCAGTACCCAAGTATATTTCGCTAGATGGCAGCAGCGCTCCACCAAAAGGGCGGCTGCAGTACCCAATTACATTTCGCTAGATGGCAGCAGAGCTCCACCAACAGCGCCGGCTGCAGTACCCAAGTATATTTCGCTAGATGGCAGCAGCGCTACACCAAAAGGGCGGCTGCAGTACCCAATTTTACATTTCGCTAGATGGCAGCAGCGCTCCACCAACAGGGCCGGCTGCAGTACCCAAATATATTTCGCTAGATGGCAGCAGCGCTCCACCAAAAGGGCGGCTGCAGTACCCGATTACATTTCGCTAGATGGCAGCAGAGCTCCACCAACAGGGGCGGCTGCAATACCCAAGTATATTTGGCTAGATGGCAGCAGCGCTCCACCAAAAGGGCGGCTGCAGTACCCAATTACATTTCGCTAGATGGCAGCAGAGCTCCACCAACAGGGGCGGCTGCAATACCCAAGTATATTTGGCTAGATGGCAGCAGCGCTCCACCAAAAGGGCGGCTGCAGTACCCAAGTATATTTCGCTAGATGGCAGCAGAGCTCCACCAACAGGGGCGGCTGCAATACCCAAGTATATTTGGCTAGATGGCAGCAGCGCTCCACCAAAAGGGCGGCTGCAGTACCCAAATGTATTTCGCTAGACGGCAGCAGCGCTCCACCAACAGGGCCGGCTGCAGTACCCAAATATATTTCGCTAGATGGCAGCAGCGCTCCACCAAAAGGGCGGCTGCAGTACCCAAATATATTTCGCTAGATGGCAGCAGCGCTCCACCAACCGGTCGGCTGCAGTACCCAATTACATTTCGCTAGATGGCAGCAGCGCTCCACCAACCGGGCGGCTGCAGTACCCAATTATATTTCGCTAGATGGCAGCAGCGCTCCACCAACCGGCCGGCTGAAGTACCCAAGTATATTTCGCTAGATGGCAGCAGCGCTCCACCAAAAGGTCGTCTGCAGTACCCAAATATATTTCGCTAGATGGCAGCAGCGCTCCACCAAAAGGGGCCGCCTGCAGTACCCAAATATATTTCGCTAGATGGCAGCAGCGCTCCACCAACCGGTCGGCTGCAGTACCCAAGTATATTTCGCTAGATGGCAGCAGCGCTCCACCAAAAGGGGCCGCCTGCAGTACCCAAGTATATTTCGCTAGATGGCAGAAGCGCTCCACCAAAAGGGCCGCCTGCAGTACCCAAGTATATGTCGCTAGATGGCAGCAGCGCTCCACCAACAGCGCCGGCTGCAGTACCCAATTACATTTCGCTAGATGGCAGCAGCGCTCCACCAAAAGGGCGGCTGCAGTACCCAATTACATTTCGCTAGATGGCAGCAGAGCTCCACCAACAGCGCCGGCTGCAGTACCCAAGTATATTTCGCTAGATGGCAGCAGCGCTACACCAAAAGGGCGGCTGCAGTACCCAATTTTACATTTCGCTAGATGGCAGCAGCGCTCCACCAACAGGGCCGGCTGCAGTACCCAAATATATTTCGCTAGATGGCAGCAGCGCTCCACCAAAAGGGCGGCTGCAGTACCCAATTACATTTCGCTAGATGGCAGCAGAGCTCCACCAACAGCGCCGGCTGCAGTACCCAAGTATATTTCGCTAGATGGCAGCAGCGCTACACCAACAGGGCCGGTTGCAGTACCCAAGTATATTTCGCTAGATGGCAGCAGCGCTCCACCAAAAGGGCGGCTGCAGTACCCAATTACATTTCGCTAGATGGCAGCAGAGCTCCACCAACAGCGCCGGCTGCAGTACCCAAGTATATTTCGCTAGATGGCAGCAGCGCTACACCAAAAGGGCGGCTGCAGTACCCAATTTTACATTTCGCTAGATGGCAGCAGCGCTCCACCAACAGGGCCGGCCGCAGTACCCAAATATATTTCGCTAGATGGCAGCAGCGCTCCACCAAAAGGGCGGCTGCAGTACCCAATTACATTTCGCTAGATGGCAGCAGAGCTCCACCAACAGGGGCGGCTGCAATACCCAAGTATATTTGGCTAGATGGCAGCAGCGCTCCACCAAAAGGGCGGCTGCAGTACCCAATTACATTTCGCTAGATGGCAGCAGAGCTCCACCAACAGGGGCGGCTGCAATACCCAAGTATATTTGGCTAGATGGCAGCAGCGCTCCACCAAAAGGGCGGCTGCAGTACCCAAGTATATTTCGCTAGATGGCAGCAGAGCTCCACCAACAGGGGCGGCTGCAATACCCAAGTATATTTGGCTAGATGGCAGCAGCGCTCCACCAAAAGGGCGGCTGCAGTACCCAAATGTATTTCGCTAGACGGCAGCAGCGCTCCACCAACAGGGCCGGCTGCAGTACCCAAATATATTTCGCTAGATGGCAGCAGCGCTCCACCAACAGCGCCGGCTGCAGTACCCAAGTATATTTCGCTAGATGGCAGCAGCGCTCCACCAACAGCGGCGGCTGCAGTACCCAAATATATAGTACTGAGTCTAACCCGCACCCTAAGAACCTGAGTCTAACCCTAACTCTAAGAGCCTGAGTCTAACCCTCACCCTAAGAGCCTGAGTCTAACCCTAACCCTAAGAGCCTGAGTCTAACCCTAACCCGAAGAGCCTGAGTCTAACCCTCACCCTAAGAGCCTGAGTCTAACCCTAACCCTAAGAGTCTAACCCTAACCCTAACCCTAACCCTAACAGTCTAACCCTAAACATAAGAGTTTAACCCTAAGAGTCTAACCCTAACCCTAACAGTCTAACTCTAAACATAAGAGTTTAACCCTAAGAGTCTAACCCTAACCCTAACCCTAACCCTAACCCTAACCCTAACAGTCTAACCCTAACCCTAACCCTAAGAGTCTAACCCTAACCCTAACCCTAACCCTAAGAGTCTAACCCTAACACTAAGAGTCTAACCTTAACCCTAACCCTAACCCTAAGAGTCTAACCCTAACCCTAACCCTAACCCTAACCCTGACCCTAACACTAAGAGTCTAACGCTAACTCTAACCCTAACCCTAACCCTAAGAGTCTAACCCTAACCCTACCCTAACCCTAAGAGTCTAAACCTAACCCTAAGAGTCTAACCCTAACCCTAACCCTAACCCTAAGAGTCTAACCCTAACCCTAAGAGTCTAACCCTAACCCTAACCCTAACCCTAAGAGTCTAACCCTAACCCTAAGAGTCTAACCCTAAGAGTCTAACCCTAACCCTAACCCTAACAGTCTAACCTTAACCCTAACCCTAACCCCGGCTGAAGTACCCAAGTATATTTCGCTAGATGGCAGCAGCGCTCCACCAACAGAGCCGGCTGCAGTACCCAAATATATTTCGCTAGATGGCAGCAGCGCTCCACCAAAAGGGCGGCTGCAGTACCCAAATATATTTCGCTAGATGGCAGCAGCGCTCCACCAACCGGGCGGCTGCAGTACCCAATTACATTTCGCTAGATGGCAGCAGCGCTCCACCAACCGGGCGGCTGCAGTACCCAATTATATTTCGCTAGATGGCAGCAGCGCTCCACCAACCGGCCGGCTGAAGTACCCAAGTATATTTCGCTAGATGGCAGCAGCGCTCCACCAAAAGGTCGTCTGCAGTACCCAAATATATTTCGCTAGATGGCAGCAGCGCTCCACCAAAAGGGGCCGCCTGCAGTACCCAAATATATTTCGCTAGATGGCAGCAGCGCTCCACCAACCGGTCGGCTGCAGTACCCAAGTATATTTCGCTAGATGGCAGCAGCGCTCCACCAAAAGGGGCCGCCTGCAGTACCCAAGTATATTTCGCTAGATGGCAGAAGCGCTCCACCAAAAGGGCCGCCTGCAGTACCCAAGTATATGTCGCTAGATGGCAGCAGCGCTCCACCAACAGCGCCGGCTGCAGTACCCAATTACATTTCGCTAGATGGCAGCAGCGCTCCACCAAAAGGGCGGCTGCAGTACCCAATTACATTTCGCTAGATGGCAGCAGAGCTCCACCAACAGCGCCGGCTGCAGTACCCAAGTATATTTCGCTAGATGGCAGCAGCGCTACACCAAAAGGGCGGCTGCAGTACCCAATTTTACATTTCGCTAGATGGCAGCAGCGCTCCACCAACAGGGGCGGCTGCAGTACCCAAATATATTTCGCTAGATGGCAGCAGCGCTCCACCAAAAGGGCGGCTGCAGTACCCAATTACATTTCGCTAGATGGCAGCAGAGCTCCACCAACAGCGCCGGCTGCAGTACCCAAGTATATTTCGCTAGATGGCAGCAGCGCTACACCAAAAGGGCGGCTGCAGTACCCAATTTTACATTTCGCTAGATGGCAGCAGCGCTCCACCAACAGGGCCGGCTGCAGTACCCAAATATATTTCGCTAGATGGCAGCAGCGCTCCACCAAAAGGGCGGCTGCAGTACCCAATTACATTTCGCTAGATGGCAGCAGAGCTCCACCAACAGGGGCGGCTGCAATACCCAAGTATATTTGGCTAGATGGCAGCAGCGCTCCACCAAAAGGGCGGCTGCAGTACCCAATTACATTTCGCTAGATGGCAGCAGAGCTCCACCAACAGGGGCGGCTGCAATACCCAAGTATATTTGGCTAGATGGCAGCAGCGCTCCACCAAAAGGGCGGCTGCAGTACCCAAGTATATTTCGCTAGATGGCAGCAGAGCTCCACCAACAGGGGCGGCTGCAATACCCAAGTATATTTGGCTAGATGGCAGCAGCGCTCCACCAAAAGGGCGGCTGCAGTACCCAAATGTATTTCGCTAGACGGCAGCAGCGCTCCACCAACAGGGCCGGCTGCAGTACCCAAATATATTTCGCTAGATGGCAGCAGCGCTCCACCAACAGCGCCGGCTGCAGTACCCAAGTATATTTCGCTAGATGGCAGCAGCGCTCCACCAACAGCGGCGGCTGCAGTACCCAAATATATAGTACTGAGTCTAACCCGCACCCTAAGAACCTGAGTCTAACCCTAACCCTAAGAGCCTGAGTCTAACCCTCACCCTAAGAGCCTGAGTCTAACCCTAACCCTAAGAGCCTGAGTCTAACCCTAACCCTAAGAGCCTGAGTCTAACCCTAACCCGAAGAGCCTGAGTCTAACCCTAACCCGAAGAGCCTGAGTCTAACCCTAACCCTAAGAGCCTGAGTCTAACCCTAACCCTAAGAGCCTGAGTCTAACCATAACCCTACGAGTCTAACCCTAACCCTAACCCTAACCCTAATAGTCTAACCCTAACCCTAACCCTAACCCTAATCCTAAGAGTCTAACCCTAACCCTAACCATAACCCTAAGAGTCTAACCCTAACCCTAACCCTAACCTTAAGAGTCTAACCCTAACCCTGAGTCTAACCCTAACCCTAACCCTAACCCTAAGAGTCTAACCCTAACCCTAAGAGTCTAACCCTAACCCTAACCCTAACCCTAACAGTCTAACCCTAACCCTAAGAGTCTAACCCTAAGAGTCTAACCCTAACTCTAACCCTAACAGTCTAACCCTAAACATAAGAGTTTAACCCTAAGAGTCTAACCCTAACCCTAACCCTAACCCTAACAGTCTAATCCTAACCCTAACCCTAAGAGTCTAACCCTAACCCTAACCCTAACCCTAACCCTGACCCTAACCCTAAGAGTCTAACCCTAACCCTAACCCTAACCCTAAGAGTCTAACCCTAACCCTACCCTAACCCTAAGAGTCTAACCCTAACCCTAAGAGTCTAACCCTAACCCTAACCCTAACCCTAAGAGTCTAACCCTAACCCTAAGAGTCTAACCCTAACCCTAACCCTAATACTAAGAGTCTAACACTAACCCTACCCTAACCCTAAGAGTCTAACCCTAACCCTAAGAGTCTAACCCTAACCCTAACCCTAACCCTAAGAGTCTAACCCTAACCCTAAGAGTCTAACCCTAACCCTAACCCTAACCCTAACCCTAAGAGTCTAACCCTAACCCTAAGAGTCTAACCCTAAGAGTCTAACCCTAACCCTAACCCTAACAGTCTAACCTTAACCCTAACCCTAACCCCGGCTGAAGTACCCAAGTATATTTCGCTAGATGGCAGCAGCGCTCCACCAACAGAGCCGGCTGCAGTACCCAAATATATTTCGCTAGATGGCAGCAGCGCTCCACCAACAGCGCCGGCTGCAGTACCCAAATATATTTCGCTAGATGGCAGCAGCGCTCCACCAACCGGTCGGCTGCAGTACCCAATTACATTTCGCTAGATGGCAGCAGCGCTCCACCAAAAGGGCGGCTGCAGTACCCAATTACATTTCGCTAGATGGCAGCAGCGCTCCACCAACAGGGCGGCTGCAGTACCCAATTACATTTCGCTAGATGGCAGCAGCGCTCCACCAACCGGCCGGCTGAAGTACCCAAGTATATTTCGCTAGATGGCAGCAGCGCTCCACCAACAGAGCCGGCTGCAGTACCCAAATATATTTCGCTAGATGGCAGCAGCGCTCCACCAAAAGGGGCCGCCTGCAGTACCCAAATATATTTCGCTAGATGGCAGCAGCGCTCCACAAACCGGTCGGCTGCAGTACCCAATTATATTCCGCTAGATGGCAGCAGCGCTCCACCAACCGGGCGGCTGCAGTACCCAAGTATATTTCGCTAGATGGCAGCAGCGCTCCACCAACCGGGCCGCCTGCAGTACCCAAGTATATGTCGCTAGATGGCAGCAGCGGTCCACCAACAGCGCCGGCTGCAGTACCCAATTACATTTCGCTAGATGGCAGCAGCGCTCCACCAAAAGGGCGGCTGCAGTACCCAATTACATTTCGCTAGATGGCAGCAGCGCTCCACAAAAAGGGCCGGCTGCAGTACCCAAATATATTTCGCTAGATGGCAGCAGCGCTCCACCAACAGGGCCGGTTGCAGTACCCAAGTATATTTCGCTAGATGGCAGCAGCGCTCCACCAAAAGGGCGGCTGCAGTACCCAATTACATTTCGCTAGATGGCAGCAGCGCTCCACCAGAAGGACGGCTGCAGTACCCAACTACATTTCGCTAGATGGCAGCAGCGCTCCACCAACAGGGCCGGCTGCAGTACCCAATTATATTTCGCTAGATGGCAGCAGCGCTCCACCAACAGGGCCGGCCGCAGTACCCAAATATATTTCGCTAGATGGCAGCAGCGCTCCACCAACAGCGCCGGCTGCAGTACCCAAGTATATGTCGCTAGATGGCAGCAGCGCTCCACCAACAGGGCGGCTGCAGTACCCAATTACATTTCGCTAGATGGCAGCAGCGCTCCACCAACAGCGCCGGCTGCAGTACCCCAGTATATTTCGCTAGATGGCAGCAGCGCTACACCAAAAGGGCGGCTGCAGTACCCAATTACATTTCGCTAGATGGCAGCAGCGCTCCACCAACAGGGCCGGCTGCAGAACCCAAATATATTTCGCTAGATGGCAGCAGCGCTCCACCAACCGAGCGGCTGCAGTAACCAATTACATTTCGCTAGATGGCAGCAGCGCTCCACCAACAGCGCCGGCTGCAGTACCCAAGTATATTTCGCTAGATGGCAGCAGCGCTCCACCAAAAGGGCGGCTGCAGTACCCAATTACATTTCGCTAGATGGCAGCAGCGCTCCACCAAAAGGGCGGCTGCAGTACCCAAATATATTTGGCTAGATGGCAGCAGCGCTCCACCAAAAGGGCGGCTGCAGTACCCAAATATATAGTACTGAGTCTAACCCTAACCCTAAGAGCCTGAGTCTAACCCTAACTCTAAGAGCCTGAGTCTAACCCTAACCCTAAGAGCCTGAGTCTAACCCTCACCCTAAGAGCCTGAGTCTAACCCTAACCCGAAGAGCCTGAGTCTAACCCTAACCCTACGAGTCTAACCCTAACCCTAACCCTAACCCTAATAGTCTAACCCTAACCCTAACCCTAACCCTAATCCTAAGAGTCTAACCCTAACCCTAACCATAACCCTAAGAGTCTAACCCTAACCCTAACCCTAACCTTAAGAGTCTAACCCTAACCCTGAGTCTAACCCTAACCCTAACCCTAACCCTAAGAGTCTAACCCTAACCCTAAGAGTCTAACCCTAACCCTAACCTTTAGAGTCTAACCCTAACCCTAAGAGTCTAACCCTAAGAGTCTAACCCTAACTCTAACCCTAACAGTCTAACCCTAAACATAAGAGTTTAACCCTAAGAGTCTAACCCTAACCCTAACCCTAACCCTAACAGTCTAATCCTAACCCTAACCCTAAGAGTCTAACCCTAACCCTAACCCTAACCCTAACCCTGACCCTAACCCTAAGAGTCTAACCCTAACCCTAACCCTAACCCTAAGAGTCTAACCCTAACCCTACCCTAACCCTAAGAGTCTAACTCTAACCCTAAGAGTCTAACCCTAACCCTAACCCTAACCCTAAGAGTCTAACCCTAACCCTAAGAGTCTAACCCTAACCCTAACCCTAATACTAAGAGTCTAACACTAACCCTACCCTAACCCTAAGAGTCTAACCCTAACCCTAAGAGTCTAACCCTAACCCTAACCCTAACCCTAAGAGTCTAACCCTAACCCTAAGAGTCTAACCCTAACCCTAACCCTAACCCTAACCCTAAGAGTCTAACCCTAACCCTAAGAGTCTAACCCTAAGAGTCTAACCCTAACCCTAACCCTAACAGTCTAACCTTAACCCTAACCCTAACCCCGGCTGAAGTACCCAAGTATATTTCGCTAGATGGCAGCAGCGCTCCACCAACAGAGCCGGCTGCAGTACCCAAATATATTTCGCTAGATGGCAGCAGCGCTCCACCAACAGCGCCGGCTGCAGTACCCAAATATATTTCGCTAGATGGCAGCAGCGCTCCACCAACCGGTCGGCTGCAGTACCCAATTACATTTCGCTAGATGGCAGCAGCGCTCCACCAAAAGGGCGGCTGCAGTACCCAATTACATTTCGCTAGATGGCAGCAGCGCTCCACCAACCGGGCGGCTGCAGTACCCAAATATATTTCGCTAGATGGCAGCAGCGCTCCACCAACCGGCCGGCTGAAGTACCCAAGTATATTTCGCTAGATGGCAGCAGCGCTCCACCAACAGAGCCGGCTGCAGTACCCAAATATATTTCGCTAGATGGCAGCAGCGCTCCACCAAAAGGGGCCGCCTGCAGTACCCAAATATATTTCGCTAGATGGCAGCAGCGCTCCACAAACCGGTCGGCTGCAGTACCCAATTATATTCCGCTAGATGGCAGCAGCGCTCCACCAACCGGGCGGCTGCAGTACCCAAGTATATTTCGCTAGATGGCAGCAGCGCTCCACCAACCGGGCCGCCTGCAGTACCCAAGTATATGTCGCTAGATGGCAGCAGCGGTCCACCAACAGCGCCGGCTGCAGTACCCAATTACATTTCGCTAGATGGCAGCAGCGCTCCACCAAAAGGGCGGCTGCAGTACCCAATTACATTTCGCTAGATGGCAGCAGCGCTCCACAAAAAGGGCCGGCTGCAGTACCCAAATATATTTCGCTAGATGGCAGCAGCGCTCCACCAACAGGGCCGGTTGCAGTACCCAAGTATATTTCGCTAGATGGCAGCAGCGCTCCACCAAAAGGGCGGCTGCAGTACCCAATTACATTTCGCTAGATGGCAGCAGCGCTCCACCAGAAGGACGGCTGCAGTACCCAACTACATTTCGCTAGATGGCAGCAGCGCTCCACCAACAGGGCCGGCTGCAGTACCCAATTATATTTCGCTAGATGGCAGCAGCGCTCCACCAACAGGGCCGGCCGCAGTACCCAAATATATTTCGCTAGATGGCAGCAGCGCTCCACCAACAGCGCCGGCTGCAGTACCCAAGTATATGTCGCTAGATGGCAGCAGCGCTCCACCAACAGGGCGGCTGCAGTACCCAATTACATTTCGCTAGATGGCAGCAGCGCTCCACCAACAGCGCCGGCTGCAGTACCCCAGTATATTTCGCTAGATGGCAGCAGCGCTACACCAAAAGGGCGGCTGCAGTACCCAATTACATTTCGCTAGATGGCAGCAGCGCTCCACCAACAGGGCCGGCTGCAGAACCCAAATATATTTCGCTAGATGGCAGCAGCGCTCCACCAACCGAGCGGCTGCAGTAACCAATTACATTTCGCTAGATGGCAGCAGCGCTCCACCAACAGCGCCGGCTGCAGTACCCAAGTATATTTCGCTAGATGGCAGCAGCGCTCCACCAAAAGGGCGGCTGCAGTACCCAATTACATTTCGCTAGATGGCAGCAGCGCTACACCAAAAGGGCGGCTGCAGTACCCAAGTATATTTCGCTAGATGGCAGCAGCGCTCCACCAAAAGGGCGGCTGCAGTACCCAAATATATAGTACTGAGTCTAACCCTAACCCTAAGAGCCTGAGTCTAACCCTAACTCTAAGAGCCTGAGTCTAACCCTAACCCTAAGAGCCTGAGTCTAACCCTCACCCTAAGAGCCTGAGTCTAACCCTAACCCGAAGAGCCTGAGTCTAACCCTAACCCTACGAGTCTAACCCTAACCCTAACCCTAACCCTAATAGTCTAACCCTAACCCTAACCCTAACCCTAATCCTAAGAGTCTAACCCTAACCCTAACCATAACCCTAAGAGTCTAACCCTAACCCTAACCCTAACCTTAAGAGTCTAACCCTAACCCTGAGTCTAACCCTAACCCTAACCCTAACCCTAAGAGTCTAACCCTAACCCTAAGAGTCTAACCCTAACCCTAACCTTTAGAGTCTAACCCTAACCCTAAGAGTCTAACCCTAAGAGTCTAACCCTAACTCTAACCCTAACAGTCTAACCCTAAACATAAGAGTTTAACCCTAAGAGTCTAACCCTAACCCTAACCCTAACCCTAACAGTCTAATCCTAACCCTAACCCTAAGAGTCTAACCCTAACCCTAACCCTAACCCTAACCCTGACCCTAACCCTAAGAGTCTAACCCTAACCCTAACCCTAACCCTAAGAGTCTAACCCTAACCCTACCCTAACCCTAAGAGTCTAACCCTAACCCTAAGAGTCTAACCCTAACCCTAACCCTAACCCTAAGAGTCTAACCCTAACCCTAAGAGTCTAACCCTAACCCTAACCCTAATACTAAGAGTCTAACCCTAACCCTACCCTAACCCTAAGAGTCTAACCCTAACCCTAAGAGTCTAACCCTAACCCTAACCCTAACCCTAAGAGTCTAACCCTAACCCTAAGAGTCTAACCCTAACCCTAACCCTAACCCTAACCCTAAGAGTCTAACCCTAACCCTAAGAGTCTAACCCTAAGAGTCTAACCCTAACCCTAACCCTAACAGTCTAACCTTAACCCTAACCCTAACCCCGGCTGAAGTACCCAAGTATATTTCGCTAGATGGCAGCAGCGCTCCACCAACAGAGCCGGCTGCAGTACCCAAATATATTTCGCTAGATGGCAGCAGCGCTCCACCAACAGCGCCGGCTGCAGTACCCAAATATATTTCGCTAGATGGCAGCAGCGCTCCACCAACCGGTCGGCTGCAGTACCCAATTACATTTCGCTAGATGGCAGCAGCGCTCCACCAAAAGGGCGGCTGCAGTACCCAATTACATTTCGCTAGATGGCAGCAGCGCTCCACCAACCGGGCGGCTGCAGTACCCAAATATATTTCGCTAGATGGCAGCAGCGCTCCACCAACCGGCCGGCTGAAGTACCCAAGTATATTTCGCTAGATGGCAGCAGCGCTCCACCAACAGAGCCGGCTGCAGTACCCAAATATATTTCGCTAGATGGCAGCAGCGCTCCACCAAAAGGGGCCGCCTGCAGTACCCAAATATATTTCGCTAGATGGCAGCAGCGCTCCACAAACCGGTCGGCTGCAGTACCCAATTATATTCCGCTAGATGGCAGCAGCGCTCCACCAACCGGGCGGCTGCAGTACCCAAGTATATTTCGCTAGATGGCAGCAGCGCTCCACCAACCGGGCCGCCTGCAGTACCCAAGTATATGTCGCTAGATGGCAGCAGCGGTCCACCAACAGCGCCGGCTGCAGTACCCAATTACATTTCGCTAGATGGCAGCAGCGCTCCACCAAAAGGGCGGCTGCAGTACCCAATTACATTTCGCTAGATGGCAGCAGCGCTCCACAAAAAGGGCCGGCTGCAGTACCCAAATAGATTTCGCTAGATGGCAGCAGCGCTCCACCAACAGGGCCGGTTGCAGTACCCAAGTATATTTCGCTAGATGGCAGCAGCGCTCCACCAAAAGGGCGGCTGCAGTACCCAATTACATTTCGCTAGATGGCAGCAGCGCTCCACCAGAAGGACGGCTGCAGTACCCAACTACATTTCGCTAGATGGCAGCAGCGCTCCACCAACAGGGCCGGCTGCAGTACCCAATTATATTTCGCTAGATGGCAGCAGCGCTCCACCAACAGGGCCGGCCGCAGTACCCAAATATATTTCGCTAGATGGCAGCAGCGCTCCACCAACAGAGCCGGCTGCAGTACCCAAGTATATGTCGCTAGATGGCAGCAGCGCTCCACCAACAGGGCGGCTGCAGTACCCAAGTATATTTCGCTAGATGGCAGCAGCGCTCCACCAAAAGGGCGGCTGCAGTACCCAATTACATTTCGCTAGATGGCAGCAGCGCTCCACCAACAGCGCCGGCTGCAGTACCCCAGTATATTTCGCTAGATGGCAGCAGCGCTACACCAAAAGGGCGGCTGCAGTACCCAATTACATTTCGCTAGATGGCAGCAGCGCTCCACCAACAGGGCCGGCTGCAGTACCCAAATATATTTCGCTAGATGGCAGCAGCGCTCCACCAACAGAGCGGCTGCAGTACCCAATTACATTTCGCTAGATGGCAGCAGCGCTCCACCAACAGCGCCGGCTGCAGTACCCAAGTATATTTCGCTAGATGGCAGCAGCGCTCCACCAAAAGGGCGGCTGCAGTACCCAATTACATTTCGCTAGATGGCAGCAGCGCTCCACCAAAAGGGCGGCTGCAGTACCCAAGTATATTTTGCTAGATGGCAGCAGCGCTCCACCAAAAGGGCGGCTGCAGTACCCAAATATATAGTACTGAGTCTAACCCTAACCCTAAGAGCCTGAGTCTAACCCTAACTCTAAGAGCCTGAGTCTAACCCTAACCCTAAGAGCCTGAGTCTAACCCTCACCCTAAGAGCCTGAGTCTAACCCTAACCCGAAGAGCCTGAGTCTAACCCTAACCCTAAGAGCCTGAGTCTAACCCTAACCCTAAGAGCCTGAGTCTAACCCTCACCCTAAGAGCCTGAGTCTAACCCTAACTCTAAGAGCCTGAGTCTAACCCTAACCCTAAGAGCCTGAGTCTAACCCTCACCCTAAGAGCCTGAGTCTAACCCTAACCCTAAGAGCCTGAGTCTAACCCTAACCCTAAGAGCCTAACCCTAACCCTAACACTAAGAGTCTAACCCTAACCCTAACCCTAACCCTAAGAGTCTAACCCTAACCCTAAGAGTCTAACCCTAACCCTAACCCTAACCCTAACCCTAAGAGTCTAACCCTAACCCTAAGAGTCTAACCCTAAGAGTCTAACCCTAACCCTAACCCTAACAGTCTAACCTTAACCCTAACCCTAACCCCGGCTGAAGTACCCAAGTATATTTCGCTAGATGGCAGCAGCGCTCCACCAACAGAGCCGGCTGCAGTACCCAAATATATTTCGCTAGATGGCAGCAGCGCTCCACCAACAGCGCCGGCTGCAGTACCCAAATATATTTCGCTAGATGGCAGCAGCGCTCCACCAAAAGGGCGGCTGCAGTACCCAATTACATTTCGCTAGATGGCAGCAGCGCTCCACCAACCGGGCGGCTGCAGTACCCAAATATATTTCGCTAGATGGCAGCAGCGCTCCACCAACCGGCCGGCTGAAGTACCCAAGTATATTTCGCTAGATGGCAGCAGCGCTCCACCAACAGAGCCGGCTGCAGTACCCAAATATATTTCGCTAGATGGCAGCAGCGCTCCACCAAAAGGGGCCGCCTGCAGTACCCAAATATATTTCGCTAGATGGCAGCAGCGCTCCACCAACCGGTCGGCTGCAGTACCCAAGTATATTTCGCTAGATGGCAGCAGCGCTCCACCAACCGGGCGGCTGCAGTACCCAAGTATATTTCGCTAGATGGCAGCAGCGCTCCACCAACCGGGCCGCCTGCAGTACCCAAGTATATGTCGCTAGATGGCAGCAGCGCTCCACCAACAGCGCCGGCTGCAGTACCCAATTACATTTCGCTAGATGGCAGCAGCGCTCCACCAAAAGGGCGGCTGCAGTACCCAATTACATTTCGCTAGATGGCAGCAGCGCTCCACAAAAAGGGCCGGCTGCAGTACCCAAATATATTTCGCTAGATGGCAGCAGCGCTCCACCAACAGGGCCGGTTGCAGTACCCAAGTATATTTCGCTAGATGGCAGCAGCGCTCCACCAAAAGGGCGGCTGCAGTACCCAATTACATTTCGCTAGATGGCAGCAGCGCTCCACCAGAAGGACGGCTGCACTACCCAAGTATATTTCGCTAGATGGCAGCAGCGCTCCACCAACAGGGCCGGCTGCAGTACCCAATTATATTTCGCTAGATGGCAGCAGCGCTCCACCAACCGGGCGGCCGCAGTACCCAAATATATTTCGCTAGATGGCAGCAGCGCTCCACCAGAAGGACGGCTGCGGTACCCAACTACATTTCGCTAGATGGCAGCAGCGCTCCACCAAAAGGGGCCGCCTGCAGTACCCAAGTATATTTCGCTAGATGGCAGCAGCGCTCCACCAAAAGGGCGGCTGCAGTACCCAATTACATTTCGCTAGATGGCAGCAGCGCTCCACCAACAGCGCCGGCTGCAGTACCCCAGTATATTTCGCTAGATGGCAGCAGCGCTACACCAAAAGGGCGGCTGCAGTACCCAATTACATTTCGCTAGATGGCAGCAGCGCTCCACCAACAGGGCCGGCTGCAGTACCCAAATATATTTCGCTAGATGGCAGCAGCGCTCCACCAAAAGGGCGGCTGCAGTACCCAATTACATTTCGCTAGATGGCAGCAGCGCTCCACCAAAAGGGCGGCTGCAGTACCCAAGTATATTTCGCTAGATGGCAGCAGAGCTCCACCAACAGGGACGGCTGCAATACCCAAGTATATTTGGCTAGATGGCAGCAGAGCTCCACCAACAGGGGCGGCTGCAATACCCAAGTATATTTGGCTAGATGGCAGCAGCGCTCCACCAAAAGGGCGGCTGCAGTACCCAAGTATATTTCGCTAGATGGCAGAAGCGCTCCACCAAAAGGGCGGCTGCAGTACCCAAATATATAGTACTGAGTCTAACCCTAACCCTAAGAGCCTGAGTCTAACCCTAACCCGAAGAGCCTGAGTCTAACCCTAACCCTAAGAGCCTGAGTCTAACCCTCACCCTAAGAGCCTGAGTCTAACCCTAACCCTAAGAGCCTGAGTCTAACCCTACCCCGAAGAGCCTGAGTCTAACCCTAACCCTAAGAGCCTGAGTCTAACCCTCACCCTAAGAGCCTGAGTCTAACCCTCACCCTAAGAGCCTGAGTCTAACCCTAACCCTAAGAGCCTGAGTCTAACCCTAACCCTAAGAGCCTGAGTCTAACCCTCACCCTAAGAGCCTGAGTCTAACCCTAACCCTAAGAGCCTGAGTCTAACCCTAACCCTAAGAGCCTGAGTCTAACCCTAAGCCTAAGAGCCTGAGTCTAACCCTAACCCTAAGAGCCTGAGTCTAACCCTAACCCTAAGAGCCTGAGTCTAACCCTAACCCTACGAGTCTAACCCTAACCCTAACCCTAACCCTAACAGTCTAACCCTAACCCTAACCCTAAGAGCCTGAGTCTAACCCTAAGAGCCTGAGTCTAACCCTAACCCTAAGAGCCTGAGTCTAACCCTAACCCTAAGAGCCTGAGTCTAACCCTAACCCTACGAGTCTAACCCTAACCCTAACCCTAACCCTAACAGTCTAACCCTAACCCTAACAGTCTAACCCTAACCCTAACCCTAACCCTAACCCTAAGAGCCTAACCCTAACCCTAACCCTAAGAGTCTAACCCTAACCCTAACCCTAACCCTAACAGTCTAACCCTAACCCTAACCCTAAGAGTCTAACCCTAACCCTGAGTCTAACCCTAAACCTAACCCTAACCCTAAGAGTCTAACCCTAACCCTAAGAGTCTAACCCTAACCCTAACCCTAACCCTAACAGTCTAACCCTAACCCTAAGAGTCTAACCCTAAGAGTCTAACCCTAACCCTAACTCTAACCCTAACAGTCTAACCCTAAACATAAGAGTTTAACCCTAAGAGTCTAACCCTAACCCTAACCCTAACCCTAACAGTCTAACCCTAACCCTAACCCTAAGAGTCTAACCCTAACCCTAACCCTAAGAGTCTAACCCTAACACTAAGAGTCTAACCTTAACCCTAAGCCTAACCCTAAGAGTCTAACCCTAACCCTAACCCTAACCCTAAGAGTCTAACCCTAAGAGTCTAACCCTAACCCTAACCCTAACCCTAACCCTAAGAGTCTAACCCTAACCCTAACCCTAACCCTAAGAGTCTAACCCTAACCCTAACCCTAAGAGTCTAACCCTAACCCTGAGTCTAACCCTAACCCTAACCCTAACCCTAACCCTAAGAGTCTAACCCTAACCCTAACCCTAACCCTAACAGTCTAACCCTAAACATAAGAGTTTAACCCTAAGAGTCTAACCCTAACCCTAACCCTAAACCTAACCCTAAGAGTCTAACCCTAACCCTAACCCTAACCCTAAGAGTCTAACCCTAACACTAAGAGTCTAACCTTAACCCTAACCCTAACCCTAAGAGTCTAACCCTAACCCTAACCCTAACCGTACCCTGACCCTAACCCTAAGAGTCTAACCCTAACCCTAACCCTAACCCTAACCCTAAGAGTCTAACCCTAACCCTACCCTAACCCTAAGAGTCTAACCCTAACCCTAAGAGTCTAACCCTAACCCTAACCCTAACCCTAAGAGTCTAACCCTAACCCTAAGAGTCTAACCCTAACCCTAACCCTAACCCTAACCCTAACCCTAAGAGTCTAACCCTAACCCTAAGAGTCTAACCCTAAGAGTCTAACCCTAACCCTAACCCTAACAGTCTAACCTTAACCCTAACCCTAACCCCGGCTGAAGTACCCAAGTATATTTCGCTAGATGGCAGCTGCGCTCCACCAACAGAGCCGGCTGCAGTACCCAAATATATTTCGCTAGATGGCAGCAGCGCTCCACCAAAAGGGCGGCTGCAGTACCCAATTACATTTCGCTAGATGGCAGCAGCGCTCCACCAAAAGGGCGGCTGCAGTACCCAATTATATTTCGCTAGATGGCAGCAGCGCTCCACCAACCGGCCGGCTGAAGTACCCAAGTATATTTCGCTAGATGGCAGCAGCGCTCCACCAACAGAGCCGGCTGCAGTACCCAAATATATTTCGCTAGATGGCAGCAGCGCTCCACAAAAAGGGCGGCTGCAGTACCCTAGTATATTTCGCTAGATGGCAGCAGAGCTCCACCAACAGGGACGGCTGCAATACCCAAGTATATTTGGATAGATGGCAGCAGCGCTCCACCAAAAGGGCGGCTGCAGTACCCAAATGTATTTCGCTAGACGGCAGCAGCGCTCCACCAACAGCGGCGGCTGCAGTACCCAAATATATAGTACTGAGTCTAACCCTAACCCTAAGAGCCTGAGTCTAACCCTAACCCTAAGAGCCTGAGTCTAACCCTAACCCTAAGAGCCTGAGTCTAACCCTAACCCGAAGAGCCTGAGTCTAACCCTAACTCTAAGAGCCTGAGTCTAACGTTAGCCTAACCCTAAGAGCCTGAGTCTAACCCTAACCCTAAGAGCCTGAGTCTAACCCTAACCCTAAGAGCCTGAGTCTAACCCTCACCCTAAGAGCCTGAGTCTAACCCTCACCCTAAGAGCCTGAGTCTAACCCTAACCCTAAGAGCCTGAGTCTAACCCTAAGCCTAAGAGCCTGAGTCTAACCCTCACCCTAAGAGCCTGAGTCTAACCCTAACCCGAAGAGCCTGAGTCTAACCCTAACCCTAAGAGCCTGAGTCTAACCCTAACCCTAAGAGCCTGAGTCTAACCCTCACCCTAAGAGCCTGAGTCTAACCCTCACCCTAAGAGCCTGAGTCTAACCCTAACCCTAAGAGCCTGAGTCTAACCCTAACCCTAAGAGCCTGAGTCTAACCCTAACCCTAAGAGCCTGAGTCTAACCCTAACCCTAAGAGCCTGAGTCTAACCCTAACCCGAAGAGCCTGAGTCTAACCCTCACCCTAAGAGCCTGAGTCTAACCCTAACCCGAAGAGCCTGAGTCTAACCCGCACCCTAAGAGCCTGAGTCTAACCCTAACCCTAAGAGCCTGAGTCTAACCCTAACCCTAAGAGCCTGAGTCTAACCCTAACCCTTTTGGTGGAGCGCTGCTGCTATCTAGCGAAATATACTAGGGTACTGCAGCCGGCGCTGTTGGTGGAGCGCTGCTGCCATCTAGCGAAATATATTTGGGTAGTGCAGCCGGCCCTGTTGGTGGAGCGCTGCTGCCATCTAGCGAAATATATTTGGGTACTGCAGACGGCCCGGTTGGTGGAGCGCTGTTGCCGTCTCGCGAAATATATTTGGGTACTGCAGCCGGCCCTGTTGGTGGAGCTCTGCTGCCATCTAGCGAAATGTAATTGGGTACTGCAGCCGCCCTGTTGGTGGAGCGCTGCTGCCATCTAGCGAAATGTAATTGGGTACTGCAGCCGGCCGTTTGGTGGAGCGCTGCTGCCATCTAGCGAAATATATTTGGGTACTGCAGCCGCCCTTTTGGTGGAGCGCTGCTGCCATCTAGCGAAATATATTTGGGTACTGCAGCCGGCCCTGTTGGTGGAGTGCTGCTGCTATCTAGCGAAATGTAATTGGGTACTGTAGCCGCCCTTTTGGTGGAGCGCTGTTGCCATCTAGCGAAATATATTTGGGTACTGCAGCCGGCTCTGTTGGTGGAGCGCTGCTGCCATCTAGCGAAATGTAATTGGGTACTGCAGCCGGCCCCGTTGGTGGAGCGCTGCTGCCATCTAGCGAAATATACTTGGGTACTGCAGCCGGCCCCGTTGGTGGAGCGCTGCTGCCATCTAGCGAAATATATTTGGGTACTGCAGCCGGCCCTTTTGGTGGAGCGCTGCTGCCATCTAGTGAAATGTAATTGGGTACTGCAGCCGCCCTTTTGGTGGAGCGCTGCTGCCATCTAGCGAAATGTAATTGGGTACTGCAGCCGCCCTTTTGGTGGAGCGCTGCTGCCATCTAGCGAAATATACTTGGGTACTTCAGCCGGCGCTGTTGGTGGAGCGCTGCTGCCATCTAGCGAAATATATTTGGGTACTGCAGCCGCCCTTTTGGTGGAGCGCTGCTGCCATCTAGCGAAATGTAATTGGGTACTGCAGCCGCCCTTTTGGTGGAGCGCTTTTGCCGTCTAGCGAAATATACTTGGGTACTGCAGCCGCCCCGTTGGTGGAGCGCTGCTGCCATCTAGCGAAATGTAATTGGGTACTGCAGCCGCCCTTTTGGTGGAGCGCTGCTGCCATCTAGCGAAATATATTTGGGTACTGCAGCCGGCGCTGTTGGTGGAGCGCTGCTGCCATCTAGCGAAATATACTTGGGTACTGCAGCCGCCCGGTTGGTGGAGCGCTGCTGCCATCTAGCGAAACCTAAGAGCCTGAGTCTAACCCTCACCCTAAGAGCCTGAGTCTAACCCTAACCCTAAGAGCCTGAGTCTAACCCTCACCCTAAGAGCCTGAGTCTAACCCTAACCCTAAGAGCCTGAGTCTAACCCTCACCCTAAGAGCCTGAGTCTAACCCTAACCCTAAGAGCCTGAGTCTAACCCTAACCCGAAGAGCCTGAGTCTAACCCTAACCCTAAGAGCCTTAGTCTAACCCTAACCCTAAAAGCCTGAGTCTAACCCTAACCCTAAGAGCCTGAGTCTAACCCTCACCCTAAGAGCCTGAGTCTAACCCTCACCCTAAGAGCCTGAGTCTAACCCTAACCCTAAGAGCCTGAGTCTAACCCTAACCCTAAGAGCCTGAGTCTAACCCTCACCCTAAGAGCCTGCGTCTAACCCTAACCCTAAGAGCCTGAGTCTAACCCTAACCCTACGAGTCTAACCCTAACCCTAACCCTACACCCTAACCCTAACAGTCTAACCCTAACCCTAACCCTAACCCTAACCCTAACCCTAACCCTAAGAGCCTAACCCTAACCCTAACCCTAAGTGTCTAACCCTAACCCTAACCCTAACCCTAAGAGTCTAACCCTAACCCTGTCTAACCCTAACCCTAAGAGTCTAACCCTAACCCTAATAGTCTAACCCTAACCCTAACTCTAACCCTAACAGTCTAACCCTAACCCTTAGAGTCTAACCCTAAGAGTCTAACCCTAACCCTAACTCTAACCCTAACAGTCTAACCCTAAACATAAGAGTTTAACCCTAAGGGTCTAACCCTAACCCTAACCCTAACCCTAACAGTCTAACCCTAACCCTAACCCTAACCCTAACCCTAAGAGTCTAACCCTAACCCTGAGTCTAACCCTAACCCTAACCCTAACCTTTAGAGTCTAACCCTAACCCTAAGAGTCTAACCCTAACCCTAACCCTAACAGTCTAACCCTAACCCTAAGAGTCTAACCCTAAGAGTCTAACCCTAACCCTAACTCTAACCCTAACAGTCTAACCCTAAACATAAGAGTTTAACCCTAAGAGTCTAACCCTAACCCTAACCCTAACCCTAACCCTAACCCTAACAGTCTAACCCTAACCCTAACCCTAAGAGTCTAACCCTAACCCTAACCCTAAGAGTCTAACCCTAACACTAAGAGTCTAACCTTAACCCTAACCCTAACCCTAAGAGTCTAACCCTAACCCTAACCCTGACCCTAACCCTAAGAGTCTAACCCTAACCCTAACCCTAACCCTAAGAGTCTAACCCTAACCCTACCCTAACCCTAAGAGTCTAACCCTAACCCTAAGAGTCTAACCCTAACCCTAACCCTAAGAGTCTAACCCTAACCCTGAGTCTAACCCTAACCCTAACCCTAACCCTAACCCTAAGAGTCTAACCCTAACCCTAAGAGTCTAACCCTAACCCTAACCCTAACCCTAACAGTCTAACCCTAACCCTAAGAGTCTAACCCTAACCCTAACTCTAACCCTAACAGTCTAACTCTAAACATAAGAGTTTAACCCTAAGAGTCTAACCCTAACCCTAACCCTAACCCTAACCCTAACAGTCTAACCCTAACCCTAACCCTAAGAGTCTAACCCTAACCCTAACCCTAAGAGTCTAACCCTAACACTAAGAGTCTAACCTTAACCCTAACCCTAACCCTAAGAGTCTAACCCTAACCCTAACCCTAACCCTAACCCTGACCCTAACCCTAAGAGTCTAACGCTAACTCTAACCCTAACCCTAACCCTAAGAGTCTAACCCTAACCCTACCCTAACCCTAAGAGTCTAAACCTAACCCTAAGAGTCTAACCCTAACCCTAACCCTAACCCTAAGAGTCTAACCCTAACCCTAAGAGTCTAACCCTAACCCTAACCCTAACCCTAAGAGTCTAACCCTAACCCTAAGAGTCTAACCCTAAGAGTCTAACCCTAACCCTAACCCTAACAGTCTAACCTTAACCCTAACCCTAACCCCGGCTGAAGTACCCAAGTATATTTCGCTAGATGGCAGCAGCGCTCCACCAACAGAGCCGGCTGCAGTACCCAAATATATTTCGCTAGATGGCAGCAGCGCTCCACCAAAAGGGCGGCTGCAGTACCCAAATATATTTCGCTAGATGGCAGCAGCGCTCCACCAACCGGTCGGCTGCAGTACCCAATTACATTTCGCTAGATGGCAGCAGCGCTCCACCAACCGGGCGGCTGCAGTACCCAATTATATTTCGCTAGATGGCAGCAGCGCTCCACCAACCGGCCGGCTGAAGTACCCAAGTATATTTCGCTAGATGGCAGCAGCGCTCCACCAAAAGGTCGTCTGCAGTACCCAAATATATTTCGCTAGATGGCAGCAGCGCTCCACCAAAAGGGGCCGCCTGCAGTACCCAAATATATTTCGCTAGATGGCAGCAGCGCTCCACCAACCGGTCGGCTGCAGTACCCAAGTATATTTCGCTAGATGGCAGCAGCGCTCCACCAAAAGGGGCCGCCTGCAGTACCCAAGTATATTTCGCTAGATGGCAGAAGCGCTCCACCAAAAGGGCCGCCTGCAGTACCCAAGTATATGTCGCTAGATGGCAGCAGCGCTCCACCAACAGCGCCGGCTGCAGTACCCAATTACATTTCGCTAGATGGCAGCAGCGCTCCACCAAAAGGGCGGCTGCAGTACCCAATTACATTTCGCTAGATGGCAGCAGAGCTCCACCAACAGCGCCGGCTGCAGTACCCAAGTATATTTCGCTAGATGGCAGCAGCGCTACACCAAAAGGGCGGCTGCAGTACCCAATTTTACATTTCGCTAGATGGCAGCAGCGCTCCACCAACAGGGCCGGCTGCAGTACCCAAATATATTTCGCTAGATGGCAGCAGCGCTCCACCAAAAGGGCGGCTGCAGTACCCAATTACATTTCGCTAGATGGCAGCAGAGCTCCACCAACAGCGCCGGCTGCAGTACCCAAGTATATTTCGCTAGATGGCAGCAGCGCTACACCAAAAGGGCGGCTGCAGTACCCAATTTTACATTTCGCTAGATGGCAGCAGCGCTCCACCAACAGAGCCGGCTGCAGTACCCAAATATATTTCGCTAGATGGCAGCAGCGCTCCACCAAAAGGGCGGCTGCAGTACCCAATTACATTTCGCTAGATGGCAGCAGAGCTCCACCAACAGGGGCGGCTGCAATACCCAAGTATATTTGGCTAGATGGCAGCAGCGCTCCACCAACCGGGCGGCTGCAGTACCCAATTACATTTCGCTAGATGGCAGCAGAGCTCCACCAACAGGGGCGGCTGCAATACCCAAGTATATTTGGCTAGATGGCAGCAGCGCTCCACCAAAAGGGCGGCTGCAGTACCCAAGTATATTTCGCTAGATGGCAGCAGAGCTCCACCAACAGGGGCGGCTGCAATACCCAAGTATATTTGGCTAGATGGCAGCAGCGCTCCACCAAAAGGGCGGCTGCAGTACCCAAATGTATTTCGCTAGACGGCAGCAGCGCTCCACCAAAAGGGCGGCTGCAGTACCCAATTACATTTCGCTAGATGGCAGCAGAGCTCCACCAACAGCGCCGGCTGCAGTACCCAAGTATATTTCGCTAGATGGCAGCAGCGCTACACCAAAAGGGCGGCTGCAGTACCCAATTTTACATTTCGCTAGATGGCAGCAGCGCTCCACCAACAGAGCCGGCTGCAGTACCCAAATATATTTCGCTAGATGGCAGCAGCGCTCCACCAAAAGGGCGGCTGCAGTACCCAATTACATTTCGCTAGATGGCAGCAGAGCTCCACCAACAGGGGCGGCTGCAATACCCAAGTATATTTGGCTAGATGGCAGCAGCGCTCCACCAACCGGGCGGCTGCAGTACCCAATTACATTTCGCTAGATGGCAGCAGCGCTCCACCAACAGCGGCGGCTGCAGTACCCAAATATATAGTACTGAGTCTAACCCGCACCCTAAGAGCCTGAGTCTAACCCTAACCCTAAGAGCCTGAGTCTAACCCTCACCCTAAGAGCCTGAGTCTAACCCTAACCCTAAGAGCCTGAGTCTAACCCTCACCCTAAGAGCCTGAGTCTAACCCTAACCCGAAGAGCCTGAGTCTAACCCTCACCCTAAGAGCCTGAGTCTAACCCTAACCCTAAGAGCCTGAGTCTAACCCTCACCCTAAGAGCCTGAGTCTAACCCTAACCCTAAGAGCCTGAGTCTAACCCTAACCCTAAGAGCCTGAGTCTAACCCTAACCCTAAGAGCCTGAATCTAACCCTAACCCGAAGAGCCTGAGTCTAACCCTAACCCTAAGAGCCTGAGTCTAACCCTCACCCTAAGAGCCTGAGTCTAACCCTAACCCGAAGAGCCTGAGTCTAACCCTAACCCTAAGAGCCTGAGTCTAACCCTAACCCTAAGAGCCTGAGTCTAACCCTAACCCTAAGAGCCTGAGTCTAACCCTCACCCTAAGAGCCTGAGTCTAACCCTAACCCGAAGAGCCTGAGTCTAACCCTAACCCTAAGAGCCTGAGTCTAACCCTAACCCGAAGAGCCTGAGTCTAACCCTAACCCTAAGAGCCTGAGTCTAACCCTCACCCTAAGAGCCTGAGTCTAACCCTAACCCTAAGAGCCTGAGTCTAACCCTAACCCTAAGAGCCTGAGTCTAACCCTAACCCGAAGAGCCTGAGTCTAACCCTCACCCTAAGAGCCTGAGTCTAACCCTCACCCTAAGAGCCTGAGTCTAACCCTAACCCTAAGAGCCTGAGTTTAACCCTCACCCTAAGAGCCTGAGTCTAACCCTCACCCTAAGAGCCTGAGTCTAACCCTAACCCTAAGAGCCTGAGTCTAACCCTAACCCTAAGAGCCTGAGTCTAACCCTAACCCTAAGAGCCTGAGTCTAACCCTAACCCTAAGAGCCTGAGTCTAACCCTAACCCTAAGAGCCTGAGTCTAACCCTAACCCTAAGAGCCTGAGTCTAACCCTAACCCTAAGAGCCTGAGTCTAACCCTAACCCTAAGAGCCTGAGTCTAACCCTAACCCTAAGAGCCTGAGTCTAACCCTAACCCGAAGAGCCTGAGTCTAACCCTAACCCGAAGAGCCTGAGTCTAACCCTAACCCTAAGAGCCTGAGTCTAACCCTAACCCTAAGAGCCTGAGTCTAACCCTAACCCTAAGAGCCTGAGTCTAACCCTAACCCTAAGAGCCTGAGTCTAACCCTCACCCTAAGAGCCTGAGTCTAACCCTAACCCGAAGAGCCTGAGTCTAACCCTAACCCGAAGAGCCTGAGTCTAACCCTAACCCTAAGAGCCTGAGTCTAACCCTAACCCTAAGAGCCTGAGTCTAACCCTAACCCTAAGAGCCTGAGTCTAACCCTAACCCTAAGAGCCTGAGTCTAACCCTCACCCTAAGAGCCTGAGTCTAACCCTAACCCTAAGAGCCTGAGTCTAACCCTCACCCTAAGAGCCTGAGTCTAACCCTAACCCTAAGAGCCTGAGTCTAACCCTAACCCTAAGAGCCTGAGTCTAACCCTCACCCTAAGAGCCTGAGTCTAACCCTAACCCTAAGAGCCTGAGTCTAACCCTAACCCTAAGAGCCTGAGTCTAACCCTAACCCTAAGAGCCTGAGTCTAACCCTAACACTAAGAGCCTGAGTCTAACCCTCACCCTAAGAGCCTGAGTCTAACCCTCACCCTAAGAGCCTGAGTCTAACCCTAACCCTAAGAGCCTGAGTCTAACCCTAACCCGAAGAGCCTGAGTCTAACCCTAACCCTAAGAGCCTGAGTCTAACCCTCACCCTAAGAGCCTGAGTCTAACCCTCACCCTAAGAGCCTGAGTCTAACCCTAAGCCTAAGAGCCTGAGTCTAACCCTAACCCGAAGAGCCTGAGTCTAACCCTCACCCTAAGAGCCTGAGTCTAACCCTCACCCTAAGAGCCTGAGTCTAACCCTAACCCTAAGAGCCTGAGTCTAACCCTAACCCGAAGAGCCTGAGTCTAACCCTAACCCTAAGAGCCTGAGTCTAACCCTAACCCGAAGAGCCTGAGTCTAACCCTAACCCGAAGAGCCTGAGTCTAACCCTCACCCTAAGAGCCTGAGTCTAACCCTCACCCTAAGAGCCTGAGTCTAACCCTCACCCTAAGAGCCTGAGTCTAACCCTAACCCTAAGAGCCTGAGTCTAACCCTAACCCTAAGAGCCTGAGTCTAACCCTAACCCTAAGAGCCTGAGTCTAACCCTAACTCTAAGAGCCTGAGTCTAACCCTAACCCTAAGAGCCTGAGTCTAACCCTCACCCGAAGAGCCTGAGTCTAACCCTAACCCGAAGAGCCTGAGTCTAACCCTAACCCGAAGAGCCTGAGTCTAACCCTAACCCGAAGAGCCTGAGTCTAACCCTCACCCTAAGAGCCTGAGTCTAACCCTAACCCTAAGAGCCTGAGTCTAACCCTAACCCGAAGAGCCTGAGTCTAACCCTAAGCCTAAGAGCCTGAGTCTAACCCTAACCCGAAGAGCCTGAGTCTAACCCTCACCCTAAGAGCCTGAGTCTAACCCTCACCCTAAGAGCCTGAGTCTAACCCTAACCCTAAGAGCCTGAGTCTAACCCTAACCCGAAGAGCCTGAGTCTAACCCTAACCCTAAGAGCCTGAGTCTAACCCTAACCCGAAGAGCCTGAGTCTAACCCTAACCCTAAGAGCCTGAGTCTAACCCTCACCCTAAGAGCCTGAGTCTAACCCTCACCCTAAGAGCCTGAGTCTAACCCTCACCCTAAAAGCCTGAGTCTAACCCTAACCCTAAGAGCCTGAGTCTAACCCTAACCCTAAGAGCCTGAGTCTAACCCTAACCCTAAGAGCCTGAGTCTAACCCTAACCCTAAGAGCCTGAGTCTAACCCTAACCCTAAGAGCCTGAGTCTAACCCTCACCCTAAGAGCCTGAGTCTAACCCTCACCCTAAGAGCCTGAGTCTAACCCTAACCCGAAGAGCCTGAGTCTAACCCTAACCCGAAGAGCCTGAGTCTAACCCTAACCCGAAGAGCCTGAGTCTAACCCTCACCCTAAGAGCCTGAGTCTGAGTCTAAACCTAAGAGCCTGAGTCTAACCCTCACCCTAAGAGCCTGAGTCTAACCCTAACCCTAAGAGCCTGAGTCTAACCCTAACCCTAAGAGCCTGAGTCTAACCCTAACCCTAAGAGCCTGAGTCTAACCCTAACCCTAAGAGCCTGAGTCTAACCCTCACCCTAAGAGCCTGAGTCTAACCCTCACCCTAAGAGCCTGAGTCTAACCCTCACCCTAAGAGCCTGAGTCTAACCCTAACCCTAAGAGCCTGAGTCTAACCCTAACCCTAAGAGCCTGAGTCTAACCCTAACCCTAAGAGCCTGAGTCTAACCCTAACCCTAAGAGCCTGAGTCTAACCCTAACCCTAAGAGCCTGAGTCTAACCCTCACCCTAAGAGCCTGAGTCTAACCCTAACCCTAAGAGCCTGAGTCTAACCCTCACCCTAAGAGCCTGAGTCTAACCCTAACCCGAAGAGCCTGAGTCTAACCCTAACCCGAAGAGCCTGAGTCTAACCCTAACCCTAAGAGCCTGAGTCTAACCCTAACCCTAAGAGCCTGAGTCTAACCCTCACCCTAAGAGCCTGAGTCTAACCCTAACCCTAAGAGCCTGAGTCTAACCCTAACCCTAAGAGCCTGAGTCTAACCCTAACCCTAAGAGCCTGAGTCTAACCCTCACCCTAAGAGCCTGAGTCTAACCCTAACCCTAAGAGCCTGAGTCTAAGCCTAACCCTAAGAGCCTGAGTCTAACCCTAACCCTAAGAGCCTGAGTCTAACCCTAACCCGAAGAGCCTGAGTCTAACCCTCACCCTAAGAGCCTGAGTCTAACCCTCACCCTAAGAGCCTGAGTCTAACCCTAACCCTAAGAGCCTGAGTTTAACCCTAACCCTAAGAGCCTGAGTCTAACCCTCACCCTAAGAGCCTGAGTCTAACCCTAACCCTAAGAGCCTGAGTCTAACCCTAACCCTAAGAGCCTGAGTCTAACCCTAACCCTAAGAGCCTGAGTCTAACCCTAACCCTAAGAGCCTGAGTCTAACCCTAACCCGAAGAGCCTGAGTCTAACCCTCACCCTAAGAGCCTGAGTCTAACCCTAACCCTAAGAGCCTGAGTCTAACCCTAACCCTAAGAGCCTGAGTCTAACCCTAACCCTAAGAGCCTGAGTCTAACCCTCACCCTAAGAGCCTGAGTCTAACCCTAACCCTAAGAGCCTGAGTCTAACCCTAACCCTAAGAGCCTGAGTCTAACCCTAACCCTAAGAGCCTGAGTCTAACCCTAACCCTAAGAGCCTGAGTCTAACCCTAACCCTAAGAGCCTGAGTCTAACCCTCACCCTAAGAGCCTGAGTCTAACCCTAACTCTAAGAGCCTGAGTCTAACCCTAACCCTAAGAGCCTGAGTCTAACCCTAACCCTAAGAGCCTGAGTCTAACCCTCACCCGAAGAGCCTGAGTCTAACCCTAACCCGAAGAGCCTGAGTCTAACCCTAACCCGAAGAGCCTGAGTCTAACCCTAACCCTAAGAGCCTGAGTCTAACCCTAACCCTAAGAGCCTGAGTCTAACCCTAACTCTAAGAGCCTGAGTCTAACCCTAACCCTAAGAGCCTGAGTCTAACCCTCACCCTAAGAGCCTGAGTCTAACCCTCACCCTAAGAGCCTGAGTCTAACCCTAACCCTAAGAGCCTGAGTCTAACCCTAACCCGAAGAGCCTGAGTCTAACCCTAACCCGAAGAGCCTGAGTCTAACCCTCACCCTAAGAGCCTGAGTCTAACCCTCACCCTAAGAGCCTGAGTCTAACCCTCACCCTAAGAGCCTGAGTCTAACCCTAACCCTAAGAGCCTGAGTCTAACCCTAACCCTAAGAGCCTGAGTCTAACCCTAACCCTAAGAGCCTGAGTCTAACCCTCACCCTAAGAGCCTGAGTCTAACCCTCACCCTAAGAGCCTGAGTCTAACCCTCACCCTAAGAGCCTGAGTCTAACCCTAACCCTAAGAGCCTGAGTCTAACCCTAACCCTAAGAGCCTGAGTCTAACCCTAACCCTAAGAGCCTGAGTCTAACCCTAACCCTAAGAGCCTGAGTCTAACCCTAACCCTAAGAGCCTGAGTCTAACCCTCACCCTAAGAGCCTGAGTCTAACCCTAACCCTAAGAGCCTGAGTCTAACCCTCACCCTAAGAGCCTGAGTCTAACCCTAACCCGAAGAGCCTGAGTCTAACCCTAACCCGAAGAGCCTGAGTCTAACCCTAACCCTAAGAGCCTGAGTCTAACCCTAACCCTAAGAGCCTGAGTCTAACCCTCACCCTAAGAGCCTGAGTCTAACCCTAACCCTAAGAGCCTGAGTCTAACCCTAACCCTAAGAGCCTGAGTCTAACCCTCACCCTAAGAGCCTGAGTCTAACCCTAACCCTAAGAGCCTGAGTCTAAGCCTAACCCTAAGAGCCTGAGTCTAACCCTAACCCTAAGAGCCTGAGTCTAACCCTAACCCGAAGAGCCTGAGTCTAACCCTCACCCTAAGAGCCTGAGTCTAACCCTCACCCTAAGAGCCTGAGTCTAACCCTAACCCTAAGAGCCTGAGTTTAACCCTAACCCTAAGAGCCTGAGTCTAACCCTCACCCTAAGAGCCTGAGTCTAACCCTAACCCTAAGAGCCTGAGTCTAACCCTAACCCTAAGAGCCTGAGTCTAACCCTAACCCTAAGAGCCTGAGTCTAACCCTAACCCTAAGAGCCTGAGTCTAACCCTAACCCGAAGAGCCTGAGTCTAACCCTCACCCTAAGAGCCTGAGTCTAACCCTAACCCTAAGAGCCTGAGTCTAACCCTAACCCTAAGAGCCTGAGTCTAACCCTAACCCTAAGAGCCTGAGTCTAACCCTCACCCTAAGAGCCTGAGTCTAACCCTCACCCTAAGAGCCTGAGTCTAACCCTAACCCTAAGAGCCTGAGTCTAACCCTAACCCTAAGAGCCTGAGTCTAACCCTAACCCTAAGAGCCTGAGTCTAACCCTAACCCTAAGAGCCTGAGTCTAACCCTAACCCTAAGAGCCTGAGTCTAACCCTCACCCTAAGAGCCTGAGTCTAACCCTAACTCTAAGAGCCTGAGTCTAACCCTAACCCTAAGAGCCTGAGTCTAACCCTAACCCTAAGAGCCTGAGTCTAACCCTCACCCGAAGAGCCTGAGTCTAACCCTAACCCGAAGAGCCTGAGTCTAACCCTAACCCGAAGAGCCTGAGTCTAACCCTAACCCTAAGAGCCTGAGTCTAACCCTAACCCTAAGAGCCTGAGTCTAACCCTAACTCTAAGAGCCTGAGTCTAACCCTAACCCTAAGAGCCTGAGTCTAACCCTCACCCTAAGAGCCTGAGTCTAACCCTCACCCTAAGAGCCTGAGTCTAACCCTAACCCTAAGAGCCTGAGTCTAACCCTAACCCGAAGAGCCTGAGTCTAACCCTAACTCTAAGAGCCTGAGTCTAACCCTAACCCTAAGAGCCTGAGTCTAACCCTCACCCTAAGAGCCTGAGTCTAACCCTCACCCTAAGAGCCTGAGTCTAACCCTAACCCTAAGAGCCTGAGTCTAACCCTAACCCGAAGAGCCTGAGTCTAACCCTAACCCGAAGAGCCTGAGTCTAACCCTCACCCTAAGAGCCTGAGTCTAACCCTCACCCTAAGAGCCTGAGTCTAACCCTCACCCTAAGAGCCTGAGTCTAACCCTAACCCTAAGAGCCTGAGTCTAACCCTAACCCTAAGAGCCTGAGTCTAACCCTAACCCTAAGAGCCTGAGTCTAACCCTCACCCTAAGAGCCTGAGTCTAACCCTCACCCTAAGAGCCTGAGTCTAACCCTCACCCTAAGAGCCTGAGTCTAACCCTAACCCTAAGAGCCTGAGTCTAACCCTAACCCTAAGAGCCTGAGTCTAACCCTAACCCTAAGAGCCTGAGTCTAACCCTAACCCTAAGAGCCTGAGTCTAACCCTAACCCTAAGAGCCTGAGTCTAACCCTAACCCTAAGAGCCTGAGTCTAACCCTAACCCTAAGAGCCTGAGTCTAACCCTCACCCTAAGAGCCTGAGTCTAACCCTAACCCTAAGAGCCTGAGTTTAACCCTAACCCTAAGAGCCTGAGTCTAACCCTAACCCTAAGAGCCTGAGTCTAACCCTAACCCTAAGAGCCTGAGTCTAACCCTAACCCTAAGAGCCTGAGTCTAACCCTCACCCTAAGAGCCTGAGTCTAACCCTAACCCGAAGAGCCTGAGTCTAACCCTAACCCGAAGAGCCTGAGTCTAACCCTAACCCTAAGAGCCTGAGTCTAACCCTAACCCGAAGAGCCTGAGTCTAACCCTCACCCTAAGAGCCTGAGTCTAACCCTAACCCTAAGAGCCTGAGTCTAACCCTAACCCGAAGAGCCTGAGTCTAACCCTCACCCTAAGAGCCTGAGTCTAACCCTCACCCTAAGAGCCTGAGTCTAACCCTAACCCTAAGAGCCTGAGTTTAACCCTAACCCTAAGAGCCTGAGTCTAACCCTCACCCTAAGAGCCTGAGTCTAACCCTAACCCTAAGAGCCTGAGTCTAACCCTAACCCTAAGAGCCTGAGTCTAACCCTAACCCTAAGAGCCTGAGTCTAACCCTAACCCTAAGAGCCTGAGTCTAACCCTAACCCTAAGAGCCTGAGTTTAACCCTAACCCTAAGAGCCTGAGTCTAACCCTAACCCTAAGAGCCTGAGTCTAACCCTAACCCTAAGAGCCTGAGTCTAACCCTAACCCTAAGAGCCTGAGTCTAACCCTAACCCTAAGAGCCTGAGTCTAACCCTAACCCGAAGAGCCTGAGTCTAACCCTAACCCTAAGAGCCTGAGTCTAACCCTAACCCTAAGAGCCTGAGTCTAACCCTAACCCTAAGAGCCTGAGTCTAACCCTAACCCTAAGAGCCTGAGTCTAACCCTCACCCTAAGAGCCTGAGTCTAACCCTAACCCGAAGAGCCTGAGTCTAACCCTAACCCGAAGAGCCTGAGTCTAACCCTAACCCGAAGAGCCTGAGTCTAACCCTAACCCTATGAGCCTGAGTCTAACCCTAACCCTAAGAGCCTGAGTCTAACCCTCACCCTAAGAGCCTGAGTCTAACCCTAACCCTAAGAGCCTGAGTCTAACCCTCACCCTAAGAGCCTGAGTCTAACCCTAACCCTAAGAGCCTGAGTCTAACCCTAACCCTAAGAGCCTGAGTCTAACCCTAACCCTAAGAGCCTGAGTCTAACCCTCACCCTAAGAGCCTGAGTCTAACCCTAACCCTAAGAGCCTGAGTCTAACCCTAACCCTAAGAGCCTGAGTCTAACCCTAACCCTAAGAGCCTGAGTCTAACCCTAACACTAAGAGCCTGAGTCTAACCCTCACCCTAAGAGCCTGAGTCTAACCCTCACCCTAAGAGCCTGAGTCTAACCCTAACCCTAAGAGCCTGAGTCTAACCCTAACCCTAAGAGCCTGAGTCTAACCCTAACCCGAAGAGCCTGAGTCTAACCCTAACCCTAAGAGCCTGAGTCTAACCCTCACCCGAAGAGCCTGAGTCTAACCCTAACCCGAAGAGCCTGAGTCTAAGCCTAACCCGAAGAGCCTGAGTCTAACCCTAACCCGAAGAGCCTGAGTCTAACCCTAACCCTAAGAGCCTGAGTCTAACCCTCACCCTAAGAGCCTGAGTCTAACCCTAACCCGAAGAGCCTGAGTCTAACCCTAAGCCTAAGAGCCTGAGTCTAACCCTAACCCGAAGAGCCTGAGTCTAACCCTCACCCTAAGAGCCTGAGTCTAACCCTCACCCTAAGAGCCTGAGTCTAACCCTAACCCTAAGAGCCTGAGTCTAACCCTAACCCGAAGAGCCTGAGTCTAACCCTAACCCTAAGAGCCTGAGTCTAACCCTAACCCGAAGAGCCTGAGTCTAACCCTAACCCGAAGAGCCTGAGTCTAACCCTCACCCTAAGAGCCTGAGTCTAACCCTCACCCTAAGAGCCTGAGTCTAACCCTAACCCTAAGAGCCTGAGTCTAACCCTAACCCTAAGAGCCTGAGTCTAACCCTAACCCTAAGAGCCTGAGTCTAACCCTAACCCTAAGAGCCTGAGTCTAACCCTAACCCTAATAGCCTGAGTCTAACCCTCACCCTAAGAGCCTGAGTCTAACCCTCACCCTAAGAGCCTGAGTCTAACCCTAACCCTAAGAGCCTGAGTCTAACCCTCACCCTAAGAGCCTGAGTCTAAGCCTAACCCTAAGAGCCTGAGTCTAACCCTAACCCTAAGAGCCTGAGTCTAACCCTAACCCTAAGAGCCTGAGTCTAACCCTAACCCGAAGAGCCTGAGTCTAACCCTCACCCTAAGAGCCTGAGTCTAACCCTCACCCTAAGAGCCTGAGTCTAACCCTCACCCTAAGAGCCTGAGTCTAACCCTCACCCTAAGAGCCTGAGTCTAACCCTCACCCTAAGAGCCTGAGTCTAACCCTAACCCTAAGAGCCTGAGTCTAACCCTAAGAGCCTGAGTCTAACCCTAACCCGAAGAGCCTGAGTCTAACCCTAACCCTAAGAGCCTGAGTCTAACCCTCACCCTAAGAGCCTGAGTCTAACCCTCACCCTAAGAGCCTGAGTCTAACCCTCACCCTAAGAGCCTGAGTCTAACCCTAACCCTAAGAGCCTGAGTCTAACCCTCACCCTAAGAGCCTGAGTCTAACCCTCACCCTAAGAGCCTGAGTCTAACCCTCACCCTAAGAGCCTGAGTCTAACCCTCACCCTAAGAGCCTGAGTCTAACCCTAACGCTAAGAGCCTGAGTCTAACCCTAACCCGAAGAGCCTGAGTCTAACCCTAACCCTAAGAGCCTGAGTCTAACCCTCACTCTAAGAGCCTGAGTCTAACCCTAACCCTAAGAGCTTAAATCTAACCCTCACCCTAAGAGCCTGAGTCTAACCCTAACCCTAAGAGCCTGAGTCTAACCCTAACCCTAAGAGCCTGAGTCTAACCCTCACCCTAAGAGCCTGAGTCTAACCCTAACCCTAAGAGCCTGAGTCTAACCCTAACCCGAAGAGCCTGAGTCTAACCCTAAGAGCCTGAGTCTAACCCTAACCCGAAGAGCCTGAGTCTAACCCTAACCCTAAGAGCCTGAGTCTAACCCTAACCCTAAGAGCTTGAGTCTAACCCTCACCCTAAGAGCCTGAGTCTAACCCTCACCCTAAGAGCCTGAGTCTAACCCTAACCCTAAGAGCCTGAGTCTAACCCTAACCCTAAGAGCCTGAGTCTAACTCTAACCCTAAGAGCCTGAGTCTAACCCTCACCCTAAGAGCCTGAGTCTAACCCTCACCCTAAGAGCCTGAGTCTAACCCTAACCCTAAGAGCCTGAGTCTAACCCTAACCCTAAGAGCCTGAGTGTAACCCTAACCCTAAGAGCCTGAGTCTAACCCTCACCCCAAGAGCTTGAGTCTAACCCTCACCCTAAGAGCCTGAGTCTAACCCTAACCCTAAGAGCCTGAGTCTAACCCTCACCCTAAGAGCCTGAGTCTAACCCTCACCCTAAGAGCCTGAGTCTAACCCTAACCCTAAGAGCCTGAGTCTAACCCTAACCCTAAGAGCCTGAGTCTAACCCTAACCCGAAGAGCCTGAGTCTAACCCTCACCCTAAGAGCCTGAGTCTAACCCTCACCCTAAGAGCCTGAGTCTAACCCTAACCCTAAGAGCCTGAGTCTAACCCTCACCCTAAGAGCCTGAGTCTAACCCTAACCCTAAGAGCCTGAGTCTAACCCTCACCCTAAGAGCCTGAGTCTAACCCTAACCCTAAGAGCCTGAGTCTAACACTCACCCTAAGAGCCTGAGTCTAACCCTAACCCTAAGAGCCTGAGTCTAACCCTAACCCTAAGAGCCTGAGTCTAACCCTCACCCTAAGAGCCTGAGTCTAACCCTAACCCTAAGAGCCTGAGTCTAACCCTAAGCCTAAGAGCCTGAGTCTAACCCTAACCCTAAGAGCCTGAGTCTAACCCTAACACTAAGAGCCTGAGTCTAACCCTAACCCTAAGAGCCTGAGTCTAACCCTCACCCTAAGAGCCTGAGTCTAACCCTAACCCTAAGAGCCTGAGTCTAACCCTAACCCTAAGAGCCTGAGTCTAACCCTAACACTAAGAGCCTGAGTCTAACCCTAACCCTAAGAGCCTGAGTTTAACCCTAACCCTAAGAGCCTGAGTCTAACCCTAACCCGAAGAGCCTGAGTCTAACCCTAACCCGAGGAGCCTGAGTCTAACCCTAACCCGAAGAGCCTGAGTCTAACCCTAACCCTAAGAGCCTGAGTCTAACCCTAACCCTAAGAGCCTGAGTCTAACCCTAACCCTAAGAGCCTGAGTCTAACCCTAACCCTAAGAGCCTGAGTCTAACCCTAACCCGAAGAGCCTGAGTCTAACCCTAACCCTAAGAGCCTGAGTCTAACCCTCACCCTAAGAGCCTGAGTCTAACCCTAACCCTAAGAGCCTGAGTCTAACCCTAACCCTAAGAGCCTGAGTCTAACCCTAACCCTAAGAGCCTGAGTCTAACCCTAACCCGAAGAGCCTGAGTCTAACCCTAACCCGAAGAGCCTGAGTCTAACCCTAACCCTAAGAGCCTGAGTCTAACCCTAACCCTAAGAGCCTGAGTCTAACCCTAACCCTACGAGTCTAACCCTAACCCTAACCCTAACCCTAATAGTCTAACCCTAACCCTAACCCTAACCCTAATCCTAAGAGTCTAACCCTAACCCTAACCATAACCCTAAGAGTCTAACCCTAACCCTAACCCTAACCTTAAGAGTCTAACCCTAACCCTGAGTCTAACCCTAACCCTAACCCTAACCCTAAGAGTCTAACCCTAACCCTAAGAGTCTAACCCTAACCCTAACCCTAACCCTAACAGTCTAACCCTAACCCTAAGAGTCTAACCCTAAGAGTCTAACCCTAATTCTAACCCTAACAGTCTAACCCTAAACATAAGAGTTTAACCCTAAGAGTCTAACCCTAACCCTAACCCTAACCCTAACAGTCTAATCCTAACCCTAACCCTAAGAGTCTAACCCTAACCCTAACCCTAACCCTAACCCTGACCCTAACCCTAAGAGTCTAACCCTAACCCTAACCCTAACCCTAAGAGTCTAACCCTAACCCTACCCTAACCCTAAGAGTCTAACCCTAACCCTAAGAGTCTAACCCTAACCCTAACCCTAACCCTAAGAGTCTAACCCTAACCCTAAGAGTCTAACCCTAACCCTAACCCTAATACTAAGAGTCTAACACTAACCCTACCCTAACCCTAAGAGTCTAACCCTAACCCTAAGAGTCTAACCCTAACCCTAACCCTAACCCTAAGAGTCTAACCCTAACCCTAAGAGTCTAACCCTAACCCTAACCCTAACCCTAACCCTAAGAGTCTAACCCTAACCCTAAGAGTCTAACCCTAAGAGTCTAACCCTAACCCTAACCCTAACAGTCTAACCTTAACCCTAACCCTAACCCCGGCTGAAGTACCCAAGTATATTTCGCTAGATGGCAGCAGCGCTCCACCAACAGAGCCGGCTGCAGTACCCAAATATATTTCGCTAGATGGCAGCAGCGCTCCACCAACAGCGCCGGCTGCAGTACCCAAATATATTTCGCTAGATGGCAGCAGCGCTCCACCAACCGGTCGGCTGCAGTACCCAATTACATTTCGCTAGATGGCAGCAGCGCTCCACCAAAAGGGCGGCTGCAGTACCCAATTACATTTCGCTAGATGGCAGCAGCGCTCCACCAACCGGGCGGCTGCAGTACCCAAATATATTTCGCTAGATGGCAGCAGCGCTCCACCAACCGGCCGGCTGAAGTACCCAAGTATATTTCGCTAGATGGCAGCAGCGCTCCACCAACAGAGCCGGCTGCAGTACCCAAATATATTTCGCTAGATGGCAGCAGCGCTCCACCAAAAGGGGCCGGCTGCAGTACCCAAATATATTTCGCTAGATGGCAGCAGCGCTCCACAAACCGGTCGGCTGCAGTACCCAATTATATTCCGCTAGATGGCAGCAGCGCTCCACCAAAAGGGCGGCTGCAGTACCCAAGTATATTTCGCTAGATGGCAGCAGCGCTCCACCAACCGGGCCGCCTGCAGTACCCAAGTATATGTCGCTAGATGGCAGCAGCGGTCCACCAACAGCGCCGGCTGCAGTACCCAATTACATTTCGCTAGATGGCAGCAGCGCTCCACCAAAAGGGCGGCTGCAGTACCCAATTACATTTCGCTAGATGGCAGCAGCGCTCCACAAAAAGGGCCGGCTGCAGTACCCAAATATATTTCGCTAGATGGCAGCAGCGCTCCACCAACAGGGCCGGTTGCAGTACCCAAGTATATTTCGCTAGATGGCAGCAGCGCTCCACCAAAAGGGCGGCTGCAGTACCCAATTACATTTCGCTAGATGGCAGCAGCGCTCCACCAGAAGGACGGCTGCAGTACCCAACTACATTTCGCTAGATGGCAGCAGCGCTCCACCAACAGGGCCGGCTGCAGTACCCAATTATATTTCGCTAGATGGCAGCAGCGCTCCACCAACAGGGCCGGCCGCAGTACCCAAATATATTTCGCTAGATGGCAGCAGCGCTCCACCAACAGCGCCGGCTGCAGTACCCAAGTATATTTCGCTAGATGGCAGCAGCGCTCCACCAACAGGGCGGCTGCAGTACCCAAGTATATTTCGCTAGATGGCAGCAGCGCTCCACCAAAAGGGCGGCTGCAGTACCCAATTACATTTCGCTAGATGGCAGCAGCGCTCCACCAACAGCGCCGGCTGCAGTACCCCAGTATATTTCGCTAGATGGCAGCAGCGCTACACCAAAAGGGCGGCTGCAGTACCCAATTACATTTCGCTAGATGGCAGCAGCGCTCCACCAACAGGGCCGGCTGCAGTACCCAAATATATTTCGCTAGATGGCAGCAGCGCTCCACCAACCGAGCGGCTGCAGTACCCAATTACATTTCGCTAGATGGCAGCAGCGCTCCACCAACAGCGCCGGCTGCAGTACCCAAGTATATTTCGCTAGATGGCAGCAGCGCTCCACCAAAAGGGCGGCTGCAGTACCCAATTACATTTCGCTAGATGGCAGCAGCGCTCCACCAAAAGGGCGGCTGCAGTACCCAAGTATATTTCGCTAGATGGCAGCAGCGCTCCACCAAAAGGGCGGCTGCAGTACCCAAATATATAGTACTGAGTCTAACCCTAACCCTAAGAGCCTGAGTCTAACCCTAACTCTAAGAGCCTGAGTCTAACCCTAACCCTAAGAGCCTGAGTCTAACCCTCACCCTAAGAGCCTGAGTCTAACCCTAACCCGAAGAGCCTGAGTCTAACCCTAACCCTACGAGTCTAACCCTAACCCTAACCCTAACCCTAATAGTCTAACCCTAACCCTAACCCTAACCCTAATCCTAAGAGTCTAACCCTAACCCTAACCATAACCCTAAGAGTCTAACCCTAACCCTAACCCTAACCTTAAGAGTCTAACCCTAACCCTGAGTCTAACCCTAACCCTAACCCTAACCCTAAGAGTCTAACCCTAACCCTAAGAGTCTAACCCTAACCCTAACCTTTAGAGTCTAACCCTAACCCTAAGAGTCTAACCCTAAGAGTCTAACCCTAACTCTAACCCTAACAGTCTAACCCTAAACATAAGAGTTTAACCCTAAGAGTCTAACCCTAACCCTAACCCTAACCCTAACAGTCTAATCCTAACCCTAACCCTAAGAGTCTAACCCTAACCCTAACCCTAACCCTAACCCTGACCCTAACCCTAAGAGTCTAACCCTAACCCTAACCCTAACCCTAAGAGTCTAACCCTAACCCTACCCTAACCCTAAGAGTCTAACCCTAACCCTAAGAGTCTAACCCTAACCCTAACCCTAACCCTAAGAGTCTAACCCTAACCCTAAGAGTCTAACCCTAACCCTAATACTAAGAGTCTAACACTAACCCTACCCTAACCCTAAGAGTCTAACCCTAACCCTAAGAGTCTAACCCTAACCCTAACCCTAACCCTAAGAGTCTAACCCTAACCCTAAGAGTCTAACCCTAACCCTAACCCTAACCCTAACCCTAAGAGTCTAACCCTAACCCTAAGAGTCTAACCCTAAGAGTCTAACCCTAACCCTAACCCTAACAGTCTAACCTTAACCCTAACCCTAACCCCGGCTGAAGTACCCAAGTATATTTCGCTAGATGGCAGCAGCGCTCCACCAACAGAGCCGGCTGCAGTACCCAAATATATTTCGCTAGATGGCAGCAGCGCTCCACCAACAGCGCCGGCTGCAGTACCCAAATATATTTCGCTAGATGGCAGCAGCGCTCCACCAACCGGTCGGCTGCAGTACCCAATTACATTTCGCTAGATGGCAGCAGCGCTCCACCAAAAGGGCGGCTGCAGTACCCAATTACATTTCGCTAGATGGCAGCAGCGCTCCACCAACCGGGCGGCTGCAGTACCCAAATATATTTCGCTAGATGGCAGCAGCGCTCCACCAACCGGCCGGCTGAAGTACCCAAGTATATTTCGCTAGATGGCAGCAGCGCTCCACCAACAGAGCCGGCTGCAGTACCCAAATATATTTCGCTAGATGGCAGCAGCGCTCCACCAAAAGGGGCCGCCTGCAGTACCCAAATATATTTCGCTAGATGGCAGCAGCGCTCCACAAACCGGTCGGCTGCAGTACCCAATTATATTCCGCTAGATGGCAGCAGCGCTCCACCAACCGGGCGGCTGCAGTACCCAAGTATATTTCGCTAGATGGCAGCAGCGCTCCACCAACCGGGCCGCCTGCAGTACCCAAGTATATGTCGCTAGATGGCAGCAGCGGTCCACCAACAGCGCCGGCTGCAGTACCCAATTACATTTCGCTAGATGGCAGCAGCGCTCCACAAAAAGGGCCGGCTGCAGTACCCAAATATATTTCGCTAGATGGCAGCAGCGCTCCACCAACAGGGCCGGTTGCAGTACCCAAGTATATTTCGCTAGATGGCAGCAGCGCTCCACCAAAAGGGCGGCTGCAGTACCCAATTACATTTCGCTAGATGGCAGCAGAGCTCCACCAACAGCGCCGGCTGCAGTACCCAAGTATATTTCGCTAGATGGCAGCAGCGCTACACCAAAAGGGCGGCTGCAGTACCCAATTTTACATTTCGCTAGATGGCAGCAGCGCTCCACCAACAGCGCCGGCCGCAGTACCCAAATATATTTCGCTAGATGGCAGCAGCGCTCCACCAAAAGGGCGGCTGCAGTACCCAATTACATTTCGCTAGATGGCAGCAGAGCTCCACCAACAGGGGCGGCTGCAATACCCAAGTATATTTGGCTAGATGGCAGCAGCGCTCCACCAAAAGGGCGGCTGCAGTACCCAATTACATTTCGCTAGATGGCAGCAGAGCTCCACCAACAGGGGCGGCTGCAATACCCAAGTATATTTGGCTAGATGGCAGCAGCGCTCCACCAAAAGGGCGGCTGCAGTACCCAAGTATATTTCGCTAGATGGCAGCAGAGCTCCACCAACAGGGGCGGCTGCAATACCCAAGTATATTTGGCTAGATGGCAGCAGCGCTCCACCAAAAGGGCGGCTGCAGTACCCAAATGTATTTCGCTAGACGGCAGCAGCGCTCCACCAACAGGGCCGGCTGCAGTACCCAAATATATTTCGCTAGATGGCAGCAGCGCTCCACCAACAGCGCCGGCTGCAGTACCCAAGTATATTTCGCTAGATGGCAGCAGCGCTCCACCAACAGCGGCGGCTGCAGTACCCAAATATATAGTACTGAGTCTAACCCGCACCCTAAGAAACTGAGTCTAACCCTAACTCTAAGAGCCTGAGTCTAACCCTCACCCTAAGAGCCTGAGTCTAACCCTAACCCTAAGAGCCTGAGTCTAACCCTAACCCGAAGAGCCTGAGTCTAACCCTCACCCTAAGAGCCTGAGTCTAACCCTAACCCTAAGAGTCTAACCCTAACCCTAACCCTAACAGTCTAACCCTAACCCTAAGAGTCTAACCCTAACCCTAACTCTAACCCTAACAGTCTAACTCTAAACATAAGAGTTTAACCCTAAGAGTCTAACCCTAACCCTAACCCTAACCCTAACCCTAACCCTAACAGTCTAACCCTAACCCTAACCCTAAGAGTCTAACCCTAACCCTAACCCTAACCCTAAGAGTCTAACCCTAACACTAAGAGTCTAACCTTAACCCTAACCCTAACCCTAAGAGTCTAACCCTAACCCTAACCCTAACCCTAACCCTGACCCTAACACTAAGAGTCTAACGCTAACTCTAACCCTAACCCTAACCCTAAGAGTCTAACCCTAACCCTACCCTAACCCTAAGAGTCTAAACCTAACCCTAAGAGTCTAACCCTAACCCTAACCCTAACCCTAAGAGTCTAACCCTAACCCTAAGAGTCTAACCCTAACCCTAACCCTAACCCTAAGAGTCTAACCCTAACCCTAAGAGTCTAACCCTAAGAGTCTAACCCTAACCCTAACCCTAACAGTCTAACCTTAACCCTAACCCTAACCCCGGCTGAAGTACCCAAGTATATTTCGCTAGATGGCAGCAGCGCTCCACCAACAGAGCCGGCTGCAGTACCCAAATATATTTCGCTAGATGGCAGCAGCGCTCCACCAAAAGGGCGGCTGCAGTACCCAAATATATTTCGCTAGATGGCAGCAGCGCTCCACCAACCGGTCGGCTGCAGTACCCAATTACATTTCGCTAGATGGCAGCAGCGCTCCACCAAACGGGCGGCTGCAGTACCCAATTATATTTCGCTAGATGGCAGCAGCGCTCCACCAACCGGCCGGCTGAAGTACCCAAGTATATTTCGCTAGATGGCAGCAGCGCTCCACCAAAAGGTCGTCTGCAGTACCCAAATATATTTCGCTAGATGGCAGCAGCGCTCCACCAAAAGGGGCCGCCTGCAGTACCCAAATATATTTCGCTAGATGGCAGCAGCGCTCCACCAACCGGTCGGCTGCAGTACCCAAGTATATTTCGCTAGATGGCAGCAGCGCTCCACCAAAAGGGGCCGCCTGCAGTACCCAAGTATATTTCGCTAGATGGCAGAAGCGCTCCACCAACAGGGCCGGCTGCAGTACCCAAGTATATGTCGCTAGATGGCAGCAGCGCTCCACCAACAGCGCCGGCTGCAGTACCCAATTACATTTCGCTAGATGGCAGCAGCGCTCCACCAAAAGGGCGGCTGCAGTACCCAATTACATTTCGCTAGATGGCAGCAGAGCTCCACCAACAGCGCCTGCTGCAGTACCCAAGTATATTTCGCTAGATGGCAGCAGCGCTACACCAAAAGGGCGGCTGCAGTACCCAATTTTACATTTCGCTAGATGGCAGCAGCGCTCCACCAACAGGGCCGGCTGCAGTACCCAAATATATTTCGCTAGATGGCAGCAGCGCTCCACCAAAAGGGCGGCTGCAGTACCCAATTACATTTCGCTAGATGGCAGCAGAGCTCCACCAACAGCGCCGGCTGCAGTACCCAAGTATATTTCGCTAGATGGCAGCAGCGCTACACCAAAAGGGCGGCTGCAGTACCCAATTTTACATTTCGCTAGATGGCAGCAGCGCTCCACCAACAGGGCCGGCTGCAGTACCCAAATATATTTCGCTAGATGGCAGCAGCGCTCCACCAAAAGGGCGGCTGCAGTACCCAATTACATTTCGCTAGATGGCAGCAGAGCTCCACCAACAGGGGCGGCTGCAATACCCAAGTATATTTGGCTAGATGGCAGCAGCGCTCCACCAAAAGGGCGGCTGCAGTACCCAATTACATTTCGCTAGATGGCAGCAGAGCTCCACCAACAGGGGCGGCTGCAATACCCAAGTATATTTGGCTAGATGGCAGCAGCGCTCCACCAAAAGGGCGGCTGCAGTACCCAAATGTATTTCGCTAGACGGCAGCAGCGCTCCACCAACAGGGCCGGCTGCAGTACCCAAATATATTTCGCTAGATGGCAGCAGCGCTCCACCAACAGCGCCGGCTGCAGTACCCAAGTATATTTCGCTAGATGGCAGCAGCGCTCCACCAACAGCGGCGGCTGCAGTACCCAAATATATAGTACTGAGTCTAACCCGCACCCTAAGAACCTGAGTCTAACCCTAACCCTAAGAGCCTGAGTCTAACCCTCACCCTAAGAGCCTGAGTCTAACCCTAACCCTAAGAGCCTGAGTCTAACCCTAACCCTAAGAGCCTGAGTCTAACCCTAACCCGAAGAGCCTGAGTCTAACCCTCACCCTAAGAGCCTGAGTCTAACCCTAACCCTAAGAGCCTGAGTCTAACCCTAACCCTAAGAGCCTGAGTCTAACCCTCACCCTAAGAGCCTGAGTCTAACCCTAACCCTAAGAGCCTGAGTCTAACCCTAACCCTAAGAGCCTGAGTCTAACCCTAACCCGAAGAGCCTGAGTCTAACCCTAACCCTAAGAGCCTGAGTCTAACCCTCACGCTAAGAGCCTGAGTCTAACCCTAACCCTAAGAGCCTGAGTCTAACCCTAACCCTAAGAGCCTGAGTCTAACCCTAACCCTAAGAGCCTGAGTCTAACCCTAACCCGAAGAGCCTGAGTCTAACCCTAACCCTAAGAGCCTGAGTCTAACCCTAACCCTAAGAGCCTGAGTCTAACCCTAACCCTAAGAGCCTGAGTCTAACCCTAACCCTACGAGTCTAACCCTAACCCTAACCCTAACCCTAATAGTCTAACCCTAACCCTAACCCTAACCCTAATCCTAAGAGTCTAACCCTAACCCTAACCATAACCCTAAGAGTCTAACCCTAACCCTAACCCTAACCTTAAGAGTCTAACCCTAACCCTGAGTCTAACCCTAACCCTAACCCTAACCCTAAGAGTCTAATCCTAACCCTAAGAGTCTAACCCTAACCCTAACCCTAACCCTAACAGTCTAACCCTAACCCTAAGAGTCTAACCCTAAGAGTCTAACCCTAACTCTAACCCTAACAGTCTAACCCTAAACATAAGAGTTTAACCCTAAGAGTCTAACCCTAACCCTAACCCTAACCCTAACAGTCTAATCCTAACCCTAACCCTAAGAGTCTAACCCTAACCCTAACCCTAACCCTAACCCTGACCCTAACCCTAAGAGTCTAACCCTAACCCTAACCCTAACCCTAAGAGTCTAACCCTAACCCTACCCTAACCCTAAGAGTCTAACCCTAACCCTAAGAGTCTAACCCTAACCCTAACCCTAACCCTAAGAGTCTAACCCTAACCCTAAGAGTCTAACCCTAACCCTAACCCTAATACTAAGAGTCTAACACTAACCCTACCCTAACCCTAAGAGTCTAACCCTAACCCTAAGAGTCTAACCCTAACCCTAACCCTAACCCTAAGAGTCTAACCCTAACCCTAAGAGTCTAACCCTAACCCTAACCCTAACCCTAACCCTAAGAGTCTAACCCTAACCCTAAGAGTCTAACCCTAAGAGTCTAACCCTAACCCTAACCCTAACAGTCTAACCTTAACCCTAACCCTAACCCCGGCTGAAGTACCCAAGTATATTTCGCTAGATGGCAGCAGCGCTCCACCAACAGAGCCGGCTGCAGTACCCAAATATATTTCGCTAGATGGCAGCAGCGCTCCACCAGAAGGACGGCTGCAGTACCCAACTACATTTCGCTAGATGGCAGCAGCGCTCCACCAACAGGGCCGGCTGCAGTACCCAATTATATTTCGCTAGATGGCAGCAGCGCTCCACCAACAGGGCCGGCCGCAGTACCCAAATATATTTCGCTAGATGGCAGCAGCGCTCCACCAACAGCGCCGGCTGCAGTACCCAAGTATATGTCGCTAGATGGCAGCAGCGCTCCACCAACAGGGCGGCTGCAGTACCCAATTACATTTCGCTAGATGGCAGCAGCGCTCCACCAACAGCGCCGGCTGCAGTACCCCAGTATATTTCGCTAGATGGCAGCAGCGCTACACCAAAAGGGCGGCTGCAGTACCCAATTACATTTCGCTAGATGGCAGCAGCGCTCCACCAACAGGGCCGGCTGCAGTACCCAATTATATTCCGCTAGATGGCAGCAGCGCTCCACCAAAAGGGCGGCTGCAGTACCCAAGTATATTTCGCTAGATGGCAGCAGCGCTCCACCAACCGGGCCGCCTGCAGTACCCAAGTATATGTCGCTAGATGGCAGCAGCGGTCCACCAACAGCGCCGGCTGCAGTACCCAATTACATTTCGCTAGATGGCAGCAGCGCTCCACCAAAAGGGCGGCTGCAGTACCCAATTACATTTCGCTAGATGGCAGCAGCGCTCCACAAAAAGGGCCGGCTGCAGTACCCAAATATATTTCGCTAGATGGCAGCAGCGCTCCACCAACAGGGCCGGTTGCAGTACCCAAGTATATTTCGCTAGATGGCAGCAGCGCTCCACCAAAAGGGCGGCTGCAGTACCCAATTACATTTCGCTAGATGGCAGCAGCGCTCCACCAGAAGGACGGCTGCAGTACCCAACTACATTTCGCTAGATGGCAGCAGCGCTCCACCAACAGGGCCGGCTGCAGTACCCAATTATATTTCGCTAGATGGCAGCAGCGCTCCACCAACAGGGCCGGCCGCAGTACCCAAATATATTTCGCTAGATGGCAGCAGCGCTCCACCAACAGCGCCGGCTGCAGTACCCAAGTATATTTCGCTAGATGGCAGCAGCGCTCCACCAACAGGGCGGCTGCAGTACCCAAGTATATTTCGCTAGATGGCAGCAGCGCTCCACCAAAAGGGCGGCTGCAGTACCCAATTACATTTCGCTAGATGGCAGCAGCGCTCCACCAACAGCGCCGGCTGCAGTACCCCAGTATATTTCGCTAGATGGCAGCAGCGCTACACCAAAAGGGCGGCTGCAGTACCCAATTACATTTCGCTAGATGGCAGCAGCGCTCCACCAACAGGGCCGGCTGCAGTACCCAAATATATTTCGCTAGATGGCAGCAGCGCTCCACCAACCGAGCGGCTGCAGTACCCAATTACATTTCGCTAGATGGCAGCAGCGCTCCACCAACAGCGCCGGCTGCAGTACCCAAGTATATTTCGCTAGATGGCAGCAGCGCTCCACCAAAAGGGCGGCTGCAGTACCCAATTACATTTCGCTAGATGGCAGCAGCGCTCCACCAAAAGGGCGGCTGCAGTACCCAAGTATATTTCGCTAGATGGCAGCAGCGCTCCACCAAAAGGGCGGCTGCAGTACCCAAATATATAGTACTGAGTCTAACCCTAACCCTAAGAGCCTGAGTCTAACCCTAACTCTAAGAGCCTGAGTCTAACCCTAACCCTAAGAGCCTGAGTCTAACCCTCACCCTAAGAGCCTGAGTCTAACCCTAACCCGAAGAGCCTGAGTCTAACCCTAACCCTACGAGTCTAACCCTAACCCTAACCCTAACCCTAATAGTCTAACCCTAACCCTAACCCTAACCCTAATCCTAAGAGTCTAACCCTAACCCTAACCATAACCCTAAGAGTCTAACCCTAACCCTAACCCTAACCTTAAGAGTCTAACCCTAACCCTGAGTCTAACCCTAACCCTAAACCTAACCCTAAGAGTCTAACCCTAACCCTAAGAGTCTAACCCTAACCCTAACCTTTAGAGTCTAACCCTAACCCTAAGAGTCTAACCCTAAGAGTCTAACCCTAACTCTAACCCTAACAGTCTAACCCTAAACATAAGAGTTTAACCCTAAGAGTCTAACCCTAACCCTAACCCTAACCCTAACAGTCTAATCCTAACCCTAACCCTAAGAGTCTAACCCTAACCCTAACCCTAACCCTAACCCTGACCCTAACCCTAAGAGTCTAACCCTAACCCTAACCCTAACCCTAAGAGTCTAACCCTAACCCTACCCTAACCCTAAGAGTCTAACCCTAACCCTAAGAGTCTAACCCTAACCCTAACCCTAACCCTAAGAGTCTAACCCTAACCCTAAGAGTCTAACCCTAACCCTAATACTAAGAGTCTAACACTAACCCTACCCTAACCCTAAGAGTCTAACCCTAACCCTAAGAGTCTAACCCTAACCCTAACCCTAACCCTAAGAGTCTAACCCTAACCCTAAGAGTCTAACCCTAACCCTAACCCTAACCCTAACCCTAAGAGTCTAACCCTAACCCTAAGAGTCTAACCCTAAGAGTCTAACCCTAACCCTAACCCTAACAGTCTAACCTTAACCCTAACCCTAACCCCGGCTGAAGTACCCAAGTATATTTCGCTAGATGGCAGCAGCGCTCCACCAACAGAGCCGGCTGCAGTACCCAAATATATTTCGCTAGATGGCAGCAGCGCTCCACCAACAGCGCCGGCTGCAGTACCCAAATATATTTCGCTAGATGGCAGCAGCGCTCCACCAACCGGTCGGCTGCAGTACCCAATTACATTTCGCTAGATGGCAGCAGCGCTCCACCAAAAGGGCGGCTGCAGTACCCAATTACATTTCGCTAGATGGCAGCAGCGCTCCACCAACCGGGCGGCTGCAGTACCCAAATATATTTCGCTAGATGGCAGCAGCGCTCCACCAACCGGCCGGCTGAAGTACCCAAGTATATTTCGCTAGATGGCAGCAGCGCTCCACCAACAGAGCCGGCTGCAGTACCCAAATATATTTCGCTAGATGGCAGCAGCGCTCCACCAAAAGGGGCCGCCTGCAGTACCCAAATATATTTCGCTAGATGGCAGCAGCGCTCCACAAACCGGTCGGCTGCAGTACCCAATTATATTCCGCTAGATGGCAGCAGCGCTCCACCAACCGGGCGGCTGCAGTACCCAAGTATATTTCGCTAGATGGCAGCAGCGCTCCACCAACCGGGCCGCCTGCAGTACCCAAGTATATGTCGCTAGATGGCAGCAGCGGTCCACCAACAGCGCCGGCTGCAGTACCCAATTACATTTCGCTAGATGGCAGCAGCGCTCCACAAAAAGGGCCGGCTGCAGTACCCAAATATATTTCGCTAGATGGCAGCAGCGCTCCACCAACAGGGCCGGTTGCAGTACCCAAGTATATTTCGCTAGATGGCAGCAGCGCTCCACCAAAAGGGCGGCTGCAGTACCCAATTACATTTCGCTAGATGGCAGCAGAGCTCCACCAACAGCGCCGGCTGCAGTACCCAAGTATATTTCGCTAGATGGCAGCAGCGCTACACCAAAAGGGCGGCTGCAGTACCCAATTTTACATTTCGCTAGATGGCAGCAGCGCTCCACCAACAGGGCCGGCCGCAGTACCCAAATATATTTCGCTAGATGGCAGCAGCGCTCCACCAAAAGGGCGGCTGCAGTACCCAATTACATTTCGCTAGATGGCAGCAGAGCTCCACCAACAGGGGCGGCTGCAATACCCAAGTATATTTGGCTAGATGGCAGCAGCGCTCCACCAAAAGGGCGGCTGCAGTACCCAATTACATTTCGCTAGATGGCAGCAGAGCTCCACCAACAGGGGCGGCTGCAATACCCAAGTATATTTGGCTAGATGGCAGCAGCGCTCCACCAAAAGGGCGGCTGCAGTACCCAAGTATATTTCGCTAGATGGCAGCAGAGCTCCACCAACAGGGGCGGCTGCAATACCCAAGTATATTTGGCTAGATGGCAGCAGCGCTCCACCAAAAGGGCGGCTGCAGTACCCAAATGTATTTCGCTAGACGGCAGCAGCGCTCCACCAACAGGGCCGGCTGCAGTACCCAAATATATTTCGCTAGATGGCAGCAGCGCTCCACCAACAGCGCCGGCTGCAGTACCCAAGTATATTTCGCTAGATGGCAGCAGCGCTCCACCAACAGCGGCGGCTGCAGTACCCAAATATATAGTACTGAGTCTAACCCGCACCCTAAGAAACTGAGTCTAACCCTAACTCTAAGAGCCTGAGTCTAACCCTCACCCTAAGAGCCTGAGTCTAACCCTAACCCTAAGAGCCTGAGTCTAACCCTAACCCGAAGAGCCTGAGTCTAACCCTCACCCTAAGAGCCTGAGTCTAACCCTAACCCTAAGAGTCTAACCCTAACCCTAACCCTAACCCTAACAGTCTAACCCTAACCCTAAGAGTCTAACCCTAACCCTAACTCTAACCCTAACAGTCTAACTCTAAACATAAGAGTTTAACCCTAAGAGTCTAACCCTAACCCTAACCCTAACCCTAACCCTAACCCTAACAGTCTAACCCTAACCCTAACCCTAAGAGTCTAACCCTAACCCTAACCCTAACCCTAAGAGTCTAACCCTAACACTAAGAGTCTAACCTTAACCCTAACCCTAACCCTAAGAGTCTAACCCTAACCCTAACCCTAACCCTAACCCTGACCCTAACACTAAGAGTCTAACGCTAACTCTAACCCTAACCCTAACCCTAAGAGTCTAACCCTAACCCTACCCTAACCCTAAGAGTCTAAACCTAACCCTAAGAGTCTAACCCTAACCCTAACCCTAACCCTAAGAGTCTAACCCTAACCCTAAGAGTCTAACCCTAACCCTAACCCTAACCCTAAGAGTCTAACCCTAACCCTAAGAGTCTAACCCTAAGAGTCTAACCCTAACCCTAACCCTAACAGTCTAACCTTAACCCTAACCCTAACCCCGGCTGAAGTACCCAAGTATATTTCGCTAGATGGCAGCAGCGCTCCACCAACAGAGCCGGCTGCAGTACCCAAATATATTTCGCTAGATGGCAGCAGCGCTCCACCAAAAGGGCGGCTGCAGTACCCAAATATATTTCGCTAGATGGCAGCAGCGCTCCACCAACCGGTCGGCTGCAGTACCCAATTACATTTCGCTAGATGGCAGCAGCGCTCCACCAAACGGGCGGCTGCAGTACCCAATTATATTTCGCTAGATGGCAGCAGCGCTCCACCAACCGGCCGGCTGAAGTACCCAAGTATATTTCGCTAGATGGCAGCAGCGCTCCACCAAAAGGTCGTCTGCAGTACCCAAATATATTTCGCTAGATGGCAGCAGCGCTCCACCAAAAGGGGCCGCCTGCAGTACCCAAATATATTTCGCTAGATGGCAGCAGCGCTCCACCAACCGGTCGGCTGCAGTACCCAAGTATATTTCGCTAGATGGCAGCAGCGCTCCACCAAAAGGGGCCGCCTGCAGTACCCAAGTATATTTCGCTAGATGGCAGAAGCGCTCCACCAACAGGGCCGGCTGCAGTACCCAAGTATATGTCGCTAGATGGCAGCAGCGCTCCACCAACAGCGCCGGCTGCAGTACCCAATTACATTTCGCTAGATGGCAGCAGCGCTCCACCAAAAGGGCGGCTGCAGTACCCAATTACATTTCGCTAGATGGCAGCAGAGCTCCACCAACAGCGCCTGCTGCAGTACCCAAGTATATTTCGCTAGATGGCAGCAGCGCTACACCAAAAGGGCGGCTGCAGTACCCAATTTTACATTTCGCTAGATGGCAGCAGCGCTCCACCAACAGGGCCGGCTGCAGTACCCAAATATATTTCGCTAGATGGCAGCAGCGCTCCACCAAAAGGGCGGCTGCAGTACCCAATTACATTTCGCTAGATGGCAGCAGAGCTCCACCAACAGCGCCGGCTGCAGTACCCAAGTATATTTCGCTAGATGGCAGCAGCGCTACACCAAAAGGGCGGCTGCAGTACCCAATTTTACATTTCGCTAGATGGCAGCAGCGCTCCACCAACAGGGCCGGCTGCAGTACCCAAATATATTTCGCTAGATGGCAGCAGCGCTCCACCAAAAGGGCGGCTGCAGTACCCAATTACATTTCGCTAGATGGCAGCAGAGCTCCACCAACAGGGGCGGCTGCAATACCCAAGTATATTTGGCTAGATGGCAGCAGCGCTCCACCAAAAGGGCGGCTGCAGTACCCAATTACATTTCGCTAGATGGCAGCAGAGCTCCACCAACAGGGGCGGCTGCAATACCCAAGTATATTTGGCTAGATGGCAGCAGCGCTCCACCAAAAGGGCGGCTGCAGTACCCAAATGTATTTCGCTAGACGGCAGCAGCGCTCCACCAACAGGGCCGGCTGCAGTACCCAAATATATTTCGCTAGATGGCAGCAGCGCTCCACCAACAGCGCCGGCTGCAGTACCCAAGTATATTTCGCTAGATGGCAGCAGCGCTCCACCAACAGGGCCGGCTGCAGTACCCAAATATATAGTACTGAGTCTAACCCGCACCCTAAGAACCTGAGTCTAACCCTAACCCTAAGAGCCTGAGTCTAACCCTCACCCTAAGAGCCTGAGTCTAACCCTAACCCTAAGAGCCTGAGTCTAACCCTAACCCTAAGAGCCTGAGTCTAACCCTAACCCGAAGAGCCTGAGTCTAACCCTCACCCTAAGAGCCTGAGTCTAACCCTAACCCTAAGAGCCTGAGTCTAACCCTAACCCTAAGAGCCTGAGTCTAACCCTCACCCTAAGAGCCTGAGTCTAACCCTAACCCTAAGAGCCTGAGTCTAACCCTAACCCTAAGAGCCTGAGTCTAACCCTAACCCGAAGAGCCTGAGTCTAACCCTAACCCTAAGAGCCTGAGTCTAACCCTCACGCTAAGAGCCTGAGTCTAACCCTAACCCTAAGAGCCTGAGTCTAACCCTAACCCTAAGAGCCTGAGTCTAACCCTAACCCTAAGAGCCTGAGTCTAACCCTAACCCGAAGAGCCTGAGTCTAACCCTAACCCTAAGAGCCTGAGTCTAACCCTAACCCTAAGAGCCTGAGTCTAACCCTAACCCTAAGAGCCTGAGTCTAACCCTAACCCTACGAGTCTAACCCTAACCCTAACCCTAACCCTAATAGTCTAACCCTAACCCTAACCCTAACCCTAATCCTAAGAGTCTAACCCTAACCCTAACCATAACCCTAAGAGTCTAACCCTAACCCTAACCCTAACCTTAAGAGTCTAACCCTAACCCTGAGTCTAACCCTAACCCTAACCCTAACCCTAAGAGTCTAATCCTAACCCTAAGAGTCTAACCCTAACCCTAACCCTAACCCTAACAGTCTAACCCTAACCCTAAGAGTCTAACCCTAAGAGTCTAACCCTAACCCTAACTCTAACCCTAACAGTCTAACCCTAACCCTAACCCTAAGAGTCTAACCCTAACCCTAACCCTAACCGTACCCTGACCCTAACCCTAAGAGTCTAACCCTAACCCTAACCCTAACCCTAAGAGTCTAACCCTAACCCTACCGTAACCCTAAGAGTCTAACCCTAACCCTAAGAGTCTAACCCTAACCCTAACCCTAACCCTAAGAGTCTAACCCTAACCCTAAGAGTCTAACCCTAACCCTAACCCTAACCCTAACCCTAAGAGTCTAACCCTAACCCTAAGAGTCTAACCCTAAGAGTCTAACCCTAACCCTAACCCTAACAGTCTAACCTTAACCCTAACCCTAACCCCGGCTGAAGTACCCAAGTATATTTCGCTAGATGGCAGCAGCGCTCCACCAACAGAGCCGGCTGCAGTACCCAAATATATTTCGCTAGATGGCAGCAGCGCTCCACCAAAAGGGCGGCTGCAGTACCCAAATATATTTCGCTAGATGGCAGCAGCGCTCCACCAAAAGGGCGGCTGCAGTACCCAATTACATTTCGCTAGATGGCAGCAGCGCTCCACCAACCGGGCGGCTGCAGTACCCAATTATATTTCGCTAGATGGCAGCAGCGCTCCACCAACCGGCCGGCTGAAGTACCCAAGTATATTTCGCTAGATGGCAGCAGCGCTCCACCAACCGGCCGGCTGAAGTACCCAAGTATATTTCGCTAGATGGCAGCAGCGCTCCACCAACAGAGCCGGCTGCAGTACCCAAATATATTTCGCTAGATGGCAGCAGCGCTCCACCAAAAGGGGCCGCCTGCAGTACCCAAATATATTTCGCTAGATGGCAGCAGCGCTCCACAAACCGGTCGGCTGCAGTACCCAATTATATTCCGCTAGATGGCAGCAGCGCTCCACCAACCGGGCGGCTGCAGTACCCAAGTATATTTCGCTAGATGGCAGCAGCGCTCCACCAACCGGGCCGCCTGCAGTACCCAAATATATGTCGCTAGATGGCAGCAGCGGTCCACCAACAGCGCCGGCTGCAGTACCCAATTACATTTCGCTAGATGGCAGCAGCGCTCCACCAAAAGGGCGGCTGCAGTACCCAATTACATTTCGCTAGATGGCAGCAGCGCTCCACAAAAAGGGCCGGCTGCAGTACCCAAATATATTTCGCTAGATGGCAGCAGCGCTCCACCAACAGGGCCGGTTGCAGTACCCAAGTATATTTCGCTAGATGGCAGCAGCGCTCCACCAAAAGGGCGGCTGCAGTACCCAATTACATTTCGCTAGATGGCAGCAGCGCTCCACCAGAAGGACGGCTGCAGTACCCAACTACATTTCGCTAGATGGCAGCAGCGCTCCACCAACAGGGCCGGCTGCAGTACCCAATTATATTTCGCTAGATGGCAGCAGCGCTCCACCAACAGGGCCGGCCGCAGTACCCAAATATATTTCGCTAGATGGCAGCAGCGCTCCACCAACAGGGCGGCTGCAGTACCCAAGTATATGTCGCTAGATGGCAGCAGCGCTCCACCAACAGGGCGGCTGCAGTACCCAAGTATATTTCGCTAGATGGCAGCAGCGCTCCACCAAAAGGGCGGCTGCAGTACCCAATTACATTTCGCTAGATGGCAGCAGCGCTCCACCAACAGCGCCGGCTGCAGTACCCCAGTATATTTCGCTAGATGGCAGCAGCGCTACACCAAAAGGGCGGCTGCAGTACCCAAGTACATTTCGCTAGATGGCAGCAGCGCTCCACCAACAGGGCCGGCTGCAGTACCCAAATATATTTCGCTAGATGGCAGCAGCGCTCCACCAACAGAGCGGCTGCAGTACCCAATTACATTTCGCTAGATGGCAGCAGCGCTCCACCAACAGCGCCGGCTGCAGTACCCAAGTATATTTCGCTAGATGGCAGCAGCGCTCCACCAAAAGGGCGGCTGCAGTACCCAATTACATTTCGCTAGATGGCAGCAGCGCTCCACCAAAAGGGCGGCTGCAGTACCCAAGTATATTTTGCTAGATGGCAGCAGCGCTCCACCAAAAGGGCGGCTGCAGTACCCAAATATATAGTACTGAGTCTAACCCTAACCCTAAGAGCCTGAGTCTAACCCTAACTCTAAGAGCCTGAGTCTAACCCTAACCCTAAGAGCCTGAGTCTAACCCTCACCCTAAGAGCCTGAGTCTAACCCTAACCCGAAGAGCCTGAGTCTAACCCTAACCCTAAGAGCCTGAGTCTAACCCTCACCCTAAGAGCCTGAGTCTAACCCTAACCCTAAGAGCCTGAGTCTAACCCTAACCCTAAGAGCCTGAGTCTAACCCTAACCCTAAGAGCCTGAGTCTAACCCTAACCCTAAGAGCCTGAGTCTAACCCTCACCCTAAGAGCCTGAGTCTAACCCTCACCCTAAGAGCCTGAGTCTAACCCTAACCCTAAGAGCCTGAGTCTAACCCTAACCCTAAGAGCCTGAGTCTAACCCTAACCCGAAGAGCCTGAGTCTAACCCTAACCCTAAGAGCCTGAGTCTAACCCTCACCCGAAGAGCCTGAGTCTAACCCTAACCCGAAGAGCCTGAGTCTAACCCTAACCCGAAGAGCCTGAGTCTAACCCTAACCCGAAGAGCCTGAGTCTAACCCTAACCCTAAGAGCCTGAGTCTAACCCTCACCCTAAGAGCCTGAGTCTAACCCTAACCCGAAGAGCCTGAGTCTAACCCTAAGCCTAAGAGCCTGAGTCTAACCCTAACCCGAAGAGCCTGAGTCTAACCCTCACCCTAAGAGCCTGAGTCTAACCCTCACCCTAAGAGCCTGAGTCTAACCCTAACCCTAAGAGCCTGAGTCTAACCCTAACCCGAAGAGCCTGAGTCTAACCCTAACCCTAAGAGCCTGAGTCTAACCCTAACCCGAAGAGCCTGAGTCTAACCCTAACCCGAAGAGCCTGAGTCTAACCCTCACCCTAAGAGCCTGAGTCTAACCCTCACCCTAAGAGCCTGAGTCTAACCCTCACCCTAAGAGCCTGAGTCTAACCCTAACCCTAAGAGCCTGAGTCTAACCCTAACCCTAAGAGCCTGAGTCTAACCCTAACCCTAAGAGCCTGAGTCTAACCCTAACCCTAATAGCCTGAGTCTAACCCTAACCCGAAGAGACTGAGTCTAACCCTCACCCTAAGAGCCTGAGTCTAACCCTAACCCTAAGAGCCTGAGTCTAACCCTCACCCTAAGAGCCTGAGTCTAACCCTCACCCTAAGAGCCTGAGTCTAACCCTAACCCTAAGAGCCTGAGTCTAACCCTAACCCAAAGAGCCTGAGTCTAACCCTAACCCGAAGAGCCTGAGTCTAACCCTCACCCTAAGAGCCTGAGTCTAACCCTCACCCTAAGAGCCTGAGTCTAACCCTCACCCTAAGAGCCTGAGTCTAACCCTCACCCTAAGAGCCTGAGTCTAACCCTCACCCTAAGAGCCAGAGTCTAACCCTAACCCTAAGAGCCTGAGTCTAACCCTAAGAGCCTGAGTCTAACCCTAACCCTAAGAGCCTGAGTCTAACCCTAACCCTAAGAGCCTGAGTCTAACCCTCACCCTAAGAGCCTGAGTCTAACCCTCACCCTAAGAGCCTGAGTCTAACCCTCACCCTAAGAGCCTGAGTCTAACCCTAACCCTAAGAGCCTGAGTCTAACCCTCACCCTAAGAGCCTGAGTCTAACCCTCACCCTAAGAGCCTGAGTCTAACCCTCACCCTAAGAGCCTGAGTCTAACCCTAACGCTAAGAGCCTGAGTCTAACCCTAACCCTAAGAGCCTGAGTCTAACCCTAACCCTAAGAGCCTGAGTCTAACCCTCACTCTAAGAGCCTGAGTCTAACCCTAACCCTAAGAGCTTAAATCTAACCCTCACCCTAAGAGCCTGAGTCTAACCCTAACCCTAAGAGCCTGAGTCTAACCCTAACCCTAAGAGCCTGAGTCTAACCCTCACCCTAAGAGCCTGAGTCTAACCCTAACCCTAAGAGCCTGAGTCTAACCCTAACCCGAAGAGCCTGAGTCTAACCCTAAGAGCCTGAGTCTAACCCTAACCCGAAGAGCCTGAGTCTAACCCTAACCCTAAGAGCCTGAGTCTAACCCTAACCCTAAGAGCTTGAGTCTAACCCTCACCCTAAGAGCCTGAGTCTAACCCTCACCCTAAGAGCCTGAGTCTAACCCTAACCCTAAGAGCCTGAGTCTAACCCTAACCCTAAGAGCCTGAGTCTAACTCTAACCCTAAGAGCCTGAGTCTAACCCTCACCCTAAGAGCCTGAGTCTAACCCTCACCCTAAGAGCCTGAGTCTAACCCTAACCCTAAGAGCCTGAGTCTAACCCTAACCCTAAGAGCCTGAGTGTAACCCTAACCCTAAGAGCCTGAGTCTAACCCTCACCCCAAGAGCTTGAGTCTAACCCTCACCCTAAGAGCCTGAGTCTAACCCTAACCCTAAGAGCCTGAGTCTAACCCTCACCCTAAGAGCCTGAGTCTAACCCTCACCCTAAGAGCCTGAGTCTAACCCTAACCCTAAGAGCCTGAGTCTAACCCTAACCCTAAGAGCCTGAGTCTAACCCTAACCCGAAGAGCCTGAGTCTAACCCTCACCCTAAGAGCCTGAGTCTAACCCTCACCCTAAGAGCCTGAGTCTAACCCTAACCCTAAGAGCCTGAGTCTAACCCTCACCCTAAGAGCCTGAGTCTAACCCTAACCCTAAGAGCCTGAGTCTAACCCTCACCCTAAGAGCCTGAGTCTAACCCTAACCCTAAGAGCCTGAGTCTAACACTCACCCTAAGAGCCTGAGTCTAACCCTAACCCTAAGAGCCTGAGTCTAACCCTAACCCTAAGAGCCTGAGTCTAACCCTCACCCTAAGAGCCTGAGTCTAACCCTAACCCTAAGAGCCTGAGTCTAACCCTAAGCCTAAGAGCCTGAGTCTAACCCTAACCCTAAGAGCCTGAGTCTAACCCTAACACTAAGAGCCTGAGTCTAACCCTCACCCTAAGAGCCTGAGTCTAACCCTCACCCTAAGAGCCTGAGTCTAACCCTAACCCTAAGAGCCTGAGTCTAACCCTAACCCTAAGAGCCTGAGTCTAACCCTAACACTAAGAGCCTGAGTCTAACCCTAACCCTAAGAGCCTGAGTTTAACCCTAACCCTAAGAGCTTAAATCTAACCCTCACCCTAAGAGCCTGAGTCTAACCCTAACCCTAAGAGCCTGAGTCTAACCCTAACCCGAAGAGCCTGAGTCTAACCCTCACCCTAAGAGCCTGAGTCTAACCCTAACCCTAAGAGCCTGAGTCTAACCCTAACCCTAAGAGCCTGAGTCTAACCCTAACCCTAAGAGCCTGAGTCTAACCCTCACCCTAAGAGCCTGAGTCTAACCCTAACCCGAAGAGCCTGAGTCTAACCCTAACCCGAAGAGCCTGAGTCTAACCCTAACCCGAAGAGCCTGAGTCTAACCCTAACCCTATGAGCCTGAGTCTAACCCTAACCCTAAGAGCCTGAGTCTAACCCTCACCCTAAGAGCCTGAGTCTAACCCTAACCCTAAGAGCCTGAGTCTAACCCTCACCCTAAGAGCCTGAGTCTAACCCTAACCCTAAGAGCCTGAGTCTAACCCTAACCCTAAGAGCCTGAGTCTAACCCTCACCCTAAGAGCCTGAGTCTAACCCTAACCCTAAGAGCCTGAGTCTAACCCTAACCCTAAGAGCCTGAGTCTAACCCTAACCCTAAGAGCCTGAGTCTAACCCTAACCCTAAGAGCCTGAGTCTAACCCTCACCCTAAGAGCCTGAGTCTAACCCTCACCCTAAGAGCCTGAGTCTAACCCTAACCCTAAGAGCCTGAGTCTAACCCTAACCCTAAGAGCCTGAGTCTAACCCTAACCCGAAGAGCCTGAGTCTAACCCTAACCCTAAGAGCCTGAGTCTAACCCTCACCCGAAGAGCCTGAGTCTAACCCTAACCCGAAGAGCCTGAGTCTAACCCTAACCCGAAGAGCCTGAGTCTAACCCTAACCCGAAGAGCCTGAGTCTAACCCTAACCCTAAGAGCCTGAGTCTAACCCTCACCCTAAGAGCCTGAGTCTAACCCTAACCCGAAGAGCCTGAGTCTAACCCTAAGCCTAAGAGCCTGAGTCTAACCCTAACCCTAAGAGCCTGAGTCTAACCCTCACCCTAAGAGCCTGAGTCTAACCCTCACCCTAAGAGCCTGAGTCTAACCCTAACCCTAAGAGCCTGAGTCTAACCCTAACCCGAAGAGCCTGAGTCTAACCCTAACCCTAAGAGCCTGAGTCTAACCCTAACCCGAAGAGCCTGAGTCTAACCCTAACCCGAAGAGCCTGAGTCTAACCCTCACCCTAAGAGCCTGAGTCTAACCCTCACCCTAAGAGCCTGAGTCTAACCCTCACCCTAAGAGCCTGAGTCTAACCCTAACCCTAAGAGCCTGAGTCTAACCCTAACCCTAAGAGCCTGAGTCTAACCCTAACCCTAAGAGCCTGAGTCTAACCCTAACCCTAATAGCCTGAGTCTAACCCTAACCCGAAGAGACTGAGTCTAACCCTCACCCTAAGAGCCTGAGTCTAACCCTAACCCTAAGAGCCTGAGTCTAACCCTCACCCTAAGAGCCTGAGTCTAACCCTCACCCTAAGAGCCTGAGTCTAACCCTAACCCTAAGAGCCTGAGTCTAACCCTAACCCAAAGAGCCTGAGTCTAACCCTAACCCGAAGAGCCTGAGTCTAACCCTCACCCTAAGAGCCTGAGTCTAACCCTCACCCTAAGAGCCTGAGTCTAACCCTCACCCTAAGAGCCTGAGTCTAACCCTCACCCTAAGAGCCTGAGTCTAACCCTCACCCTAAGAGCCTGAGTCTAACCCTAACCCTAAGAGCCTGAGTCTAACCCTAAGAGCCTGAGTCTAACCCTAACCCTAAGAGCCTGAGTCTAACCCTAACCCTAAGAGCCTGAGTCTAACCCTCACCCTAAGAGCCTGAGTCTAACCCTCACCCTAAGAGCCTGAGTCTAACCCTCACCCTAAGAGCCTGAGTCTAACCCTAACCCTAAGAGCCTGAGTCTAACCCTCACCCTAAGAGCCTGAGTCTAACCCTCACCCTAAGAGCCTGAGTCTAACCCTCACCCTAAGAGCCTGAGTCTAACCCTCACCCTAAGAGCCTGAGTCTAACCCTAACGCTAAGAGCCTGAGTCTAACCCTAACCCTAAGAGCCTGAGTCTAACCCTAACCCTAAGAGCCTGAGTCTAACCCTCACTCTAAGAGCCTGAGTCTAACCCTAACCCTAAGAGCTTAAATCTAACCCTCACCCTAAGAGCCTGAGTCTAACCCTAACCCTAAGAGCCTGAGTCTAACCCTAACCCTAAGAGCCTGAGTCTAACCCTCACCCTAAGAGCCTGAGTCTAACCCTAACCCTAAGAGCCTGAGTCTAACCCTAACCCGAAGAGCCTGAGTCTAACCCTAAGAGCCTGAGTCTAACCCTAACCCGAAGAGCCTGAGTCTAACCCTAACCCTAAGAGCCTGAGTCTAACCCTAACCCTAAGAGCTTGAGTCTAACCCTCACCCTAAGAGCCTGAGTCTAACCCTCACCCTAAGAGCCTGAGTCTAACCCTAACCCTAAGAGCCTGAGTCTAACCCTAACCCTAAGAGCCTGAGTCTAACTCTAACCCTAAGAGCCTGAGGCTAACCCTCACCCTAAGAGCCTGAGTCTAACCCTCACCCTAAGAGCCTGAGTCTAACCCTAACCCTAAGAGCCTGAGTCTAACCCTAACCCTAAGAGCCTGAGTGTAACCCTAACCCTAAGAGCCTGAGTCTAACCCTCACCCCAAGAGCTTGAGTCTAACCCTCACCCTAAGAGCCTGAGTCTAACCCTAACCCTAAGAGCCTGAGTCTAACCCTCACCCTAAGAGCCTGAGTCTAACCCTCACCCTAAGAGCCTGAGTCTAACCCTAACCCTAAGAGCCTGAGTCTAACCCTAACCCTAAGAGCCTGAGTCTAACCCTAACCCGAAGAGCCTGAGTCTAACCCTCACCCTAAGAGCCTGAGTCTAACCCTCACCCTAAGAGCCTGAGTCTAACCCTAACCCTAAGAGCCTGAGTCTAACCCTCACCCTAAGAGCCTGAGTCTAACCCTAACCCTAAGAGCCTGAGTCTAACCCTCACCCTAAGAGCCTGAGTCTAACCCTAACCCTAAGAGCCTGAGTCTAACACTCACCCTAAGAGCCTGAGTCTAACCCTAACCCTAAGAGCCTGAGTCTAACCCTAACCCTAAGAGCCTGAGTCTAACCCTCACCCTAAGAGCCTGAGTCTAACCCTAACCCTAAGAGCCTGAGTCTAACCCTAAGCCTAAGAGCCTGAGTCTAACCCTAACCCTAAGAGCCTGAGTCTAACCCTAACACTAAGAGCCTGAGTCTAACCCTCACCCTAAGAGCCTGAGTCTAACCCTCACCCTAAGAGCCTGAGTCTAACCCTCACCCTAAGAGCCTGAGTCTAACCCTAACCCTAAGAGCCTGAGTCTAACCCTCACCCTAAGAGCCTGAGTCTAACCCTCACCCTAAGAGCCTGAGTCTAACCCTCACCCTAAGAGCCTGAGTCTAACCCTAACGCTAAGAGCCTGAGTCTAACCCTAACCCTAAGAGCCTGAGTCTAACCCTAACCCTAAGAGCCTGAGTCTAACCCTCACTCTAAGAGCCTGAGTCTAACCCTAACCCTAAGAGCTTAAATCTAACCCTCACCCTAAGAGCCTGAGTCTAACCCTAACCCTAAGAGCCTGAGTCTAACCCTAACCCTAAGAGCCTGAGTCTAACCCTCACCCTAAGAGCCTGAGTCTAACCCTAACCCTAAGAGCCTGAGTCTAACCCTAACCCGAAGAGCCTGAGTCTAACCCTAAGAGCCTGAGTCTAACCCTAACCCGAAGAGCCTGAGTCTAACCCTAACCCTAAGAGCCTGAGTCTAACCCTAACCCTAAGAGCTTGAGTCTAACCCTCACCCTAAGAGCCTGAGTCTAACCCTCACCCTAAGAGCCTGAGTCTAACCCTAACCCTAAGAGCCTGAGTCTAACCCTAACCCTAAGAGCCTGAGTCTAACTCTAACCCTAAGAGCCTGAGTCTAACCCTCACCCTAAGAGCCTGAGTCTAACCCTCACCCTAAGAGCCTGAGTCTAACCCTAACCCTAAGAGCCTGAGTCTAACCCTAACCCTAAGAGCCTGAGTGTAACCCTAACCCTAAGAGCCTGAGTCTAACCCTCACCCCAAGAGCTTGAGTCTAACCCTCACCCTAAGAGCCTGAGTCTAACCCTAACCCTAAGAGCCTGAGTCTAACCCTCACCCTAAGAGCCTGAGTCTAACCCTCACCCTAAGAGCCTGAGTCTAACCCTAACCCTAAGAGCCTGAGTCTAACCCTAACCCTAAGAGCCTGAGTCTAACCCTAACCCGAAGAGCCTGAGTCTAACCCTCACCCTAAGAGCCTGAGTCTAACCCTCACCCTAAGAGCCTGAGTCTAACCCTAACCCTAAGAGCCTGAGTCTAACCCTCACCCTAAGAGCCTGAGTCTAACCCTAACCCTAAGAGCCTGAGTCTAACCCTCACCCTAAGAGCCTGAGTCTAACCCTAACCCTAAGAGCCTGAGTCTAACACTCACCCTAAGAGCCTGAGTCTAACCCTAACCCTAAGAGCCTGAGTCTAACCCTAACCCTAAGAGCCTGAGTCTAACCCTCACCCTAAGAGCCTGAGTCTAACCCTAACCCTAAGAGCCTGAGTCTAACCCTAAGCCTAAGAGCCTGAGTCTAACCCTAACCCTAAGAGCCTGAGTCTAACCCTAACACTAAGAGCCTGAGTCTAACCCTCACCCTAAGAGCCTGAGTCTAACCCTCACCCTAAGAGCCTGAGTCTAACCCTAACCCTAAGAGCCTGAGTCTAACCCTAACCCTAAGAGCCTGAGTCTAACCCTAACACTAAGAGCCTGAGTCTAACCCTAACCCTAAGAGCCTGAGTTTAACCCTAACCCTAAGAGCTTAAATCTAACCCTCACCCTAAGAGCCTGAGTCTAACCCTAACCCTAAGAGCCTGAGTCTAACCCTAACCCGAAGAGCCTGAGTCTAACCCTCACCCTAAGAGCCTGAGTCTAACCCTAACCCTAAGAGCCTGAGTCTAACCCTAACCCTAAGAGCCTGAGTCTAACCCTAACCCTAAGAGCCTGAGTCTAACCCTCACCCTAAGAGCCTGAGTCTAACCCTAACCCGAAGAGCCTGAGTCTAACCCTAACCCGAAGAGCCTGAGTCTAACCCTAACCCGAAGAGCCTGAGTCTAACCCTAACCCTATGAGCCTGAGTCTAACCCTAACCCTAAGAGCCTGAGTCTAACCCTCACCCTAAGAGCCTGAGTCTAACCCTAACCCTAAGAGCCTGAGTCTAACCCTCACCCTAAGAGCCTGAGTCTAACCCTAACCCTAAGAGCCTGAGTCTAACCCTAACCCTAAGAGCCTGAGTCTAACCCTCACCCTAAGAGCCTGAGTCTAACCCTAACCCTAAGAGCCTGAGTCTAACCCTAACCCTAAGAGCCTGAGTCTAACCCTAACCCTAAGAGCCTGAGTCTAACCCTAACCCTAAGAGCCTGAGTCTAACCCTCACCCTAAGAGCCTGAGTCTAACCCTCACCCTAAGAGCCTGAGTCTAACCCTAACCCTAAGAGCCTGAGTCTAACCCTAACCCTAAGAGCCTGAGTCTAACCCTAACCCGAAGAGCCTGAGTCTAACCCTAACCCTAAGAGCCTGAGTCTAACCCTCACCCGAAGAGCCTGAGTCTAACCCTAACCCGAAGAGCCTGAGTCTAACCCTAACCCGAAGAGCCTGAGTCTAACCCTAACCCGAAGAGCCTGAGTCTAACCCTAACCCTAAGAGCCTGAGTCTAACCCTCACCCTAAGAGCCTGAGTCTAACCCTAACCCGAAGAGCCTGAGTCTAACCCTAAGCCTAAGAGCCTGAGTCTAACCCTAACCCTAAGAGCCTGAGTCTAACCCTCACCCTAAGAGCCTGAGTCTAACCCTAACCCTAAGAGCCTGAGTCTAACCCTAACCCGAAGAGCCTGAGTCTAACCCTAACCCTAAGAGCCTGAGTCTAACCCTAACCCGAAGAGCCTGAGTCTAACCCTAACCCGAAGAGCCTGAGTCTAACCCTCACCCTAAGAGCCTGAGTCTAACCCTCACCCTAAGAGCCTGAGTCTAACCCTCACCCTAAGAGCCTGAGTCTAACCCTAACCCTAAGAGCCTGAGTCTAACCCTAACCCTAAGAGCCTGAGTCTAACCCTAACCCTAAGAGCCTGAGTCTAACCCTAACCCTAATAGCCTGAGTCTAACCCTAACCCGAAGAGACTGAGTCTAACCCTCACCCTAAGAGCCTGAGTCTAACCCTAACCCTAAGAGCCTGAGTCTAACCCTCACCCTAAGAGCCTGAGTCTAACCCTCACCCTAAGAGCCTGAGTCTAACCCTAACCCTAAGAGCCTGAGTCTAACCCTAACCCAAAGAGCCTGAGTCTAACCCTAACCCGAAGAGCCTGAGTCTAACCCTCACCCTAAGAGCCTGAGTCTAACCCTCACCCTAAGAGCCTGAGTCTAACCCTCACCCTAAGAGCCTGAGTCTAACCCTCACCCTAAGAGCCTGAGTCTAACCCTCACCCTAAGAGCCTGAGTCTAACCCTAACCCTAAGAGCCTGAGTCTAACCCTAAGAGCCTGAGTCTAACCCTCACCCTAAGAGCCTGAGTCTAACCCTAACCCTAAGAGCCTGAGTCTAACCCTAACCCTAAGAGCCTGAGTCTAACCCTAACCCTAAGAGCCTGAGTCTAACCCTAACACTAAGAGCCTGAGTCTAACCCTAACCCTAAGAGCCTGAGTTTAACCCTAACCCTAAGAGCCTGAGTCTAACCCTAACCCTAAGAGCCTGAGTCTAACCCTAACCCGAGGAGCCTGAGTCTAACCCTAACCCGAAGAGCCTGAGTCTAACCCTAACCCTAAGAGCCTGAGTCTAACCCTCACCCTAAGAGCCTGAGTCTAACCCTAACCCTAAGAGCCTGAGTCTAACCCTCACCCTAAGAGCCTGAGTCTAACCCTCACCCTAAGAGCCTGAGTCTAACCCTAACCCTAAGAGCCTGAGTCTAACCCTAACCCTAAGAGCCTGAGTCTAACCCTAACCCGAAGAGCCTGAGTCTAACCCTCACCCTAAGAGCCTGAGTCTAACCCTCACCCGAAGAGCCTGAGTCTAACCCTAACCCGAAGAGCCTGAGTCTAACCCTAACCCGAAGAGCCTGAGTCTAACCCTCACCCTAAGAGCCTGAGTCTAACCCTAACCCGAAGAGCCTGAGTCTAACCCTAAGCCTAAGAGCCTGAGTCTAACCCTCACCCTAAGAGCCTGAGTCTAACCCTAACCCTAAGAGCCTGAGTCTAACCCTAACCCTAAGAGCCTGAGTCTAACCCTCACCCTAAGAGCCTGAGTCTAACCCTAACCCTAAGAGCCTGAGTCTAACCCTCACCCTAAGAGCCTGAGTCTAACCCTAACCCTAAGAGCCTGAGTCTAACCCTAACCCGAAGAGCCTGAGTCTAACCCTAACCCTAAGAGCCTTAGTCTAACCCTAACCCTAAAAGCCTGAGTCTAACCCTAACCCTAAGAGCCTGAGTCTAACCCTAACCCGAAGAGCCTGAGTCTAACCCTCACCCTAAGAGCCTGAGTCTAACCCTAACCCTAAGAGCCTGAGTCTAACCCTAACCCTAAGAGCCTGAGTCTAACCCCAACCCTAAGAGCCTGAGTCTAACCCTCACCCTAAGAGCCTGCGTCTAACCCTAACCCTAAGAGCCTGAGTCTAACCCTAACCCTACGAGTCTAACCCTAACCCTAACCCTACACCCTAACCCTAACAGTCTAACCCTAACCCTAACCCTAACCCTAACCCTAACCCTAACCCTAACCCTAAGAGCCTAACCCTAACCCTAACCCTAAGTGTCTAACCCTAACCCTAACCCTAACCCTAAGAGTCTAACCCTAACCCTGTCTAACCCTAACCCTAAGAGTCTAACCCTAACCCTAATAGTCTAACCCTAACCCTAACTCTAACCCTAACAGTCTAACCCTAACCCTTAGAGTCTAACCCTAAGAGTCTAACCCTAACCCTAACTCTAACCCTAACAGTCTAACCCTAAACATAAGAGTTTAACCCTAAGGGTCTAACCCTAACCCTAACCCTAACCCTAACAGTCTAACCCTAACCCTAACCCTAACCCTAACCCTAAGAGTCTAACCCTAACCCTGAGTCTAACCCTAACCCTAACCCTAACCTTTAGAGTCTAACCCTAACCCTAAGAGTCTAACCCTAACCCTAACCCTAACAGTCTAACCCTAACCCTAAGAGTCTAACCCTAAGAGTCTAACCCTAACCCTAACTCTAACCCTAACAGTCTAACCCTAAACATAAGAGTTTAACCCTAAGAGTCTAACCCTAACCCTAACCCTAACCCTAACCCTAACCCTAACAGTCTAACCCTAACCCTAACCCTAAGAGTCTAACCCTAACCCTAACCCTAAGAGTCTAACCCTAACACTAAGAGTCTAACCTTAACCCTAACCCTAACCCTAAGAGTCTAACCCTAACCCTAACCCTGACCCTAACCCTAAGAGTCTAACCCTAACCCTAACCCTAACCCTAAGAGTCTAACCCTAACCCTACCCTAACCCTAAGAGTCTAACCCTAACCCTAAGAGTCTAACCCTAACCCTAACCCTAAGAGTCTAACCCTAACCCTGAGTCTAACCCTAACCCTAACCCTAACCCTAACCCTAAGAGTCTAACCCTAACCCTAAGAGTCTAACCCTAACCCTAACCCTAACCCTAACAGTCTAACCCTAACCCTAAGAGTCTAACCCTAACCCTAACTCTAACCCTAACAGTCTAACTCTAAACATAAGAGTTTAACCCTAAGAGTCTAACCCTAACCCTAACCCTAACAGTCTAACCCTAACCCTAACCCTAAGAGTCTAACCCTAACCCTAACCCTAACCCTAAGAGTCTAACCCTAACACTAAGAGTCTAACCTTAACCCTAACCCTAACCCTAAGAGTCTAACCCTAACCCTAACCCTAACCCTAACCCTGACCCTAACCCTAAGAGTCTAACGCTAACTCTAACCTAACCCTAACCCTAAGAGTCTAACCCTAACCCTACCCTAACCCTAAGAGTCTAAACCTAACCCTAAGAGTCTAACCCTAACCCTAACCCTAACCCTAAGAGTCTAACCCTAACCCTAAGAGTCTAACCCTAACCCTAACCCTAACCCTAAGAGTCTAACCCTAACCCTAAGAGTCTAACCCTAAGAGTCTAACCCTAACCCTAACCCTAACAGTCTAACCTTAACCCTAACCCTAACCCCGGCTGAAGTACCCAAGTATATTTCGCTAGATGGCAGCAGCGCTCCACCAACAGAGCCGGCTGCAGTACCCAAATATATTTCGCTAGATGGCAGCAGCGCTCCACCAAAAGGGCGGCTGCAGTACCCAAATATATTTCGCTAGATGGCAGCAGCGCTCCACCAACCGGTCGGCTGCAGTACCCAATTACATTTCGCTAGATGGCAGCAGCGCTCCACCAAAAGGGCGGCTGCAGTACCCAATTATATTTCGCTAGATGGCAGCAGCGCTCCACCAACAGCGCCGGCTGCAGTACCCAAGTATATTTCGCTAGATGGCAGCAGCGCTCCACCAAAAGGTCGTCTGCAGTACCCAAATATATTTCGCTAGATGGCAGCAGCGCTCCACCAAAAGGGGCCGCCTGCAGTACCCAAATATATTTCGCTAGATGGCAGCAGCGCTCCACCAACCGGTCGGCTGCAGTACCCAAGTATATTTCGCTAGATGGCAGCAGAGCTCCACCAAAAGGGGCCGCCTGCAGTACCCAAGTATATTTCGCTAGATGGCAGAAGCGCTCCACCAAAAGGGCCGCCTGCAGTACCCAAGTATATGTCGCTAGATGGCAGCAGCGCTCCACCAACAGCGCCGGCTGCAGTACCCAATTACATTTCGCTAGATGGCAGCAGCGCTCCACCAAAAGGGCGGCTGCAGTACCCAATTACATTTCGCTAGATGGCAGCAGAGCTCCACCAACAGCGCCGGCTGCAGTACCCAAGTATATTTCGCTAGATGGCAGCAGCGCTACACCAAAAGGGCGGCTGCAGTACCCAATTTTACATTTCGCTAGATGGCAGCAGCGCTCCACCAACAGGGCCGGCTGCAGTACCCAAATATATTTCGCTAGATGGCAGCAGCGCTCCACCAAAAGGGCGGCTGCAGTACCCAATTACATTTCGCTAGATGGCAGCAGAGCTCCACCAACAGCGCCGGCTGCAGTACCCAAGTATATTTCGCTAGATGGCAGCAGCGCTACACCAAAAGGGCGGCTGCAGTACCCAATTTTACATTTCGCTAGATGGCAGCAGCGCTCCACCAACAGGGCCGGCTGCAGTACCCAAATATATTTCGCTAGATGGCAGCAGCGCTCCACCAAAAGGGCGGCTGCAGTACCCAATTACATTTCGCTAGATGGCAGCAGAGCTCCACCAACAGGGGCGGCTGCAATACCCAAGTATATTTGGCTAGATGGCAGCAGCGCTCCACCAAAAGGGCGGCTGCAGTACCCAATTACATTTCGCTAGATGGCAGCAGAGCTCCACCAACAGGGGCGGCTGCAATACCCAAGTATATTTGGCTAGATGGCAGCAGCGCTCCACCAAAAGGGCGGCTGCAGTACCCAAGTATATTTCGCTAGATGGCAGCAGAGCTCCACCAACAGGGGCGGCTGCAATACCCAAGTATATTTGGCTAGATGGCAGCAGCGCTCCACCAAAAGGGCGGCTGCAGTACCCAAATGTATTTCGCTAGACGGCAGCAGCGCTCCACCAACAGGGCCGGCTGCAGTACCCAAATATATTTCGCTAGATGGCAGCAGCGCTCCACCAACAGCGCCGGCTGCAGTACCCAAGTATATTTCGCTAGATGGCAGCAGCGCTCCACCAACAGCGGCGGCTGCAGTACCCAAATATATAGTACTGAGTCTAACCCGCACCCTAAGAGCCTGAGTCTAACCCTAACCCTAAGAGCCTGAGTCTAACCCTCACCCTAAGAGCCTGAGTCTAACCCTAACCCTAAGAGCCTGAGTCTAACCCTCACCCTAAGAGCCTGAGTCTAACCCTAACCCGAAGAGCCTGAGTCTAACCCTCACCCTAAGAGCCTGAGTCTAACCCTAACCCTAAGAGCCTGAGTCTAACCCTAACCCTAAGAGCCTGAGTCTAACCCTCACCCTAAGAGCCTGAGTCTAACCCTAACCCTAAGAGCCTGAGTCTAACCCTAACCCTAAGAGCCTGAGTCTAACCCTAACCCTAAGAGCCTGAATCTAACCCTAACCCGAAGAGCCTGAGTCTAACCCTAACCCTAAGAGCCTGAGTCTAACCCTCACGCTAAGAGCCTGAGTCTAACCCTAACCCTAAGAGCCTGAGTCTAACCCTAACCCTAAGAGCCTGAGTCTAACCCTAACCCTAAGAGCCTGAGTCTAACCCTAACCCGAAGAGCCTGAGTCTAACCCTAACCCGAAGAGCCTGAGTCTAACCCTAACCCTTTTGGTGGAGCGCTGCTGCTATCTAGCGAAATATACTAGGGTACTGCAGCCGGCCCCGTTGGTGGAGCGCTGCTGCCATCTAGCGAAATATAATTGGGTACTGCAGCCGCCCGGTTGGTGGAGCGCTGCTGCCATCTAGCGAAATGTAATTGGGTACTGCAGCCGGCGCTGTTGGTGGAGCGCTGCTGCCATCTAGCGAAATATATTTGGGTAGTGCAGCCGGCCCTGTTGGTGGAGCGCTGCTGCCATCTAGCGAAATATATTTGGGTACTGCAGCCGGCCCGGTTGGTGGAGCGCTGTTGCCGTCTCGCGAAATATATTTGGGTACTGCAGCCGGCCCTGTTGGTGGAGCTCTGCTGCCATCTAGCGAAATGTAATTGGGTACTGCAGCCGCCCTGTTGGTGGAGCGCTGCTGCCATCTAGCGAAATGTAATTGGGTACTGCAGCCGGCCGTTTGGTGGAGCGCTGCTGCCATCTAGCGAAATATATTTGGGTACTGCAGCCGCCCTTTTGGTGGAGCGCTGCTGCCATCTAGCGAAATATATTTGGGTACTGCAGCCGGCCCTGTTGGTGGAGTGCTGCTGCCATCTAGCAAAATGTAATTGGGTACTGTAGCCGCCCGGTTGGTGGAGCGCTGCTGCCATCTAGCGAAATATATTTGGGTACTGCAGCCGGCGCTGTTGGTGGAGCGCTGCTGCCATCTAGCGAAATATACTTGGGTACTGCAGCCGGCCCCGTTGGTGGAGCACTGCTGCCATCTAGCGAAACCTAAGAGCCTGAGTCTAACCCTAACCCTAAGAACCTGAGTCTAACCCTAACCCTAAGAGCCTGAGTCTAACCCTCACCCTAAGAGCCTGAGTCTAACCCTAACCCTAAGAGCCTGAGTCTAACCCTAACCCTAAGAGCCTGAGTCTAACCCTCACCCTAAGAGCCTGAGTCTAACCCTAACCCTAAGAGCCTGAGTCTAACCCTCACCCGAAGAGCCTGAGTCTAACCCTAACCCTAAGAGCCTGAGTCTAACCCTAACCCTAAGAGCCTGAGTCTAACCCTAACCCGAAGAGCCTGAGTCTAACCCTAACCCGAAGAGCCTGAGTCTAACCCTAACCCTAAGAGCCTGAGTCTAACCCTCACCCTAAGAGCCTGAGTCTAACCCTAACCCTAAGAGCCTGAGTCTAACCCTCACCCGAAGAGCCTGAGTCTAACCCTAACCCTAAGAGCCTGAGTCTAACCCTAACCCGAAGAGCCTGAGTCTAACCCTAACCCTAAGAGCCTGAGTCTAACCCTAACCCGAAGAGCCTGAGTCCAACCCTAACCCTAAGAGCCTGAGTCTAAGCCTAACCCTAAGAGCCTGAGTCTAACCCTAACCCTAAGAGCCTGAGTCTAACCCTAACCCTTTTGGTGGAGCGCTGCTGCTATCTAGCGAAATATACTAGGGTACTGCAGCCGGCCCCGTTGGTGGAGCGCTGCTGCCATCTAGCGAAATATAATTGGGTACTGCAGCCGCCCGGTTGGTGGAGCGCTGCTGCCATCTAGCGAAATGTAATTGGGTACTGCAGCCGGCCCGGTTGGTGGAGCGCTGCTGCCATCTAGCGAAATATATTTGGGTAGTGCAGCCGGCCCTGTTGGTGGAGCGCTGCTGCCATCTAGCGAAATATATTTGGGTACTGCAGCCGGCCCGGTTGGTGGAGCGCTGTTGCCGTTTCGCGAAATATATTTGGATACTGCAGCCGGCCCTGTTGGTGGAGCTCTGCTGCCATCTAGCGAAATGTAATTGGGTACTGCAGCCGCCCTGTTGGTGGAGCGCTGCTGCCATCTAGCGAAATGTAATTGGGTACTGCAGCCGGCCGTTTGGTGGAGCGCTGCTGCCATCTAGCGAAATATATTTGGGTACTGCAGCCGCCCTTTTGGTGGAGCGCTGCTGCCATCTAGCGAAATATATTTGGGTACTGCAGCCGGCCCTGTTGGTGGAGTGCTGCTGCCATCTAGCGAAATGTAATTGGGTACTGTAGCCGCCCGTTTGGTGGAGCGCTGCTGCCATCTAGCGAAATATATTTGGGTACTGCAGCCGGCGCTGTTGGTGGAGCGCTGCTGCCATCTAGCGAAATATACTTGGGTACTGCAGCCGGCCCCGTTGGTGGAGCGCTGCTGCCATCTAGCGAAATGTAATTGGGTACTGCAGCCGCCCGGTTGGTGGAGCGCTGCTGCCATCTAGCGAAACCTAAGAGCCTGAGTCTAACCCTAACCCTAAGAGCCTGAGTCTAACCCTCACCCTAAGAGCCTGAGTCTAACCCTCACCCTAAGAGCCTGAGTCTAACCCTAACCCTAAGAGCCTGAGTCTAACCCTCACCCTAAGAGCCTGAGTCTAACCCTCACCCTAAGAGCCTGAGTCTAACCCTAACCCTAAGAGCCTGAGTCTAACCCTCACCCTAAGAGCCTGAGTCTAACCCTAACCCTAAGAGCCTGAGTCTAACCCTCACCCGAAGAGCCTGAGTCTAACCCTAACCCGAAGAGCCTGAGTCTAACCCTCACCCGAAAAGCCTGAGTCTAACCCTAACCCTAAGAGCCTGAGTCTAACCCTCACCCTAAGAGCCTGAGTCTAACCCTAACCCGAAGAGCCTGAGTCTAACCCTCACCCTAAGAGCCTGAGTCTAACCCTCACCCTAAGAGCCTGAGTCTAACCCTCACCCTAAGAGCCTGAGTCTAACCCTCACCCTAAGAGCCTGAGTCTAACCCTAACCCTAAGAGCCTGAGTCTAACCCTCACCCTAAGAGCCTGAGTCTAACCCTAACCCTAAGAGCCTGAGTCTAACCCTAACCCTAAGAGCCTGAGTCTAACCCTAACCCTAAGAGCCTGAGTCTAACCCTAACCCTAACCCTAAGAATCTAACCCTAACCCTGAGTCTAACCCTAACCCTAACCCTAAGAGCCTAACCCTAACCCTAACCCTAAGAGTCTAACCCTAACCCTAACCCTAACCCTAAGAGTCTAACCCTAACCCTGAGTCTAACCCTAACCCTAACCCTAACCCTAAGAGTCTAACCCTAACCCTAAGAGTCTAACCCTAACCCTAACCCTAACCCTAACAGTCTAACCCTAACCCTAAGAGTCTAACTCTAAGAGTCTAACCCTAACCCTAACTCTAACCCTAACAGTCTAACCCTAAACATAAGAGTTTAACCCTAAGAGTCTAACCCTAACCCTAACCCTAACCCTAACAGTCTAACCCTAACCCTAACCCTAACCATAAGAGTCTAACCCTAACCCTAAGAGTCTAACCCTAACGCTGAGTCTAACCCTAACCCTAACCCTAACAGTCTAACCCTAACCCTAAGAGTTTAACCCTAAGAGTCTAACCCTAACCCTAAGTCTAACCCTAACAGTCTAACCCTAACCCTAACCCTAACCCTAACCCTAACCCTAACCCTAACCCTAACCCTAACCCTAAGAGCCTGAGTCTAACCCTAACCCTAAGGGCCTGAGTCTAACCCTAACCCTAAGGGCCTGAGTCTAACCCTAACCCTAAGAGCCTGAGTCTAACCCAAACCCTAAGAGCCTGAGTCTAACCCTAACCCTAAGAGCCTGAGTCTAACCCTCACCCGAAGAGCCTGAGTCTAACCCTAACCCTAAGAGCCTGAGTCTAACCCTAACCCGAAGAGCCTGAGTCTAACCCTAACCCTAAGAGCCTGAGTCTAACCCTCACCCTAAGAGCCTGAGTCTAACCCTCACCCTAAGAGCCTGAGTCTAACCCTAACCCTAAGAGCCTGAGTCTAACCCTCACCCGAAGAGCCTGAGTCTAATCCTAACCCTAAGAGCCTGAGTCTAACCCTCACCCGAAGAGCCTGAGTCTAACCCTAACCCTAAGAGCCTGAGTCTAACCCTAACCCTAAGAGCCTGAGTCTAACCCTCACCCTAAGAGCCTGAGTCTAACCCTAACCCTAAGAGCCTGAGTCTAACCCTAACCCTTTTGGTGGAGCGCTGCTGCTATCTAGCGAAATATACTAGGGTACTGCAGCCGGCGCTGTTGGTGGAGCGCTGCTGCAATCTAGCGAAATATATTTGGGTACTGCAGCCGCCCTTTTGGTGGAGCGCTGCTGCCATCTAGCGAAATGTAATTGGGTACTGCAGCCGCCCGGTTGGTGGAGCGCTGCTGCCATCTAGCGAAATGTAATTGGGTACTGCAGCCGGCGCTGTTGGTGGAGCGCTGCTGCCATCTAGCGAAATATATTTGGGTAGTGCAGCCGGCCCTGTTGGTGGAGCGCTGCTGCCATCTAGCGAAATATATTTGGGTACTGCAGCCGGCCCGGTTGGTGGAGCGCTGTTGCCGTCTCGCGAAATATATTTGGGTACTGCAGCCGGCCCTGTTGGTGGAGCTCTGCTGCCATCTAGCGAAATGTAATTGGGTACTGCAGCCGCCCTGTTGGTGGAGCGCTGCTGCCATCTAGCGAAATGTAATTGGGTACTGCAGCCGGCCGTTTGGTGGAGCGCTGCTGCCATCTAGCGAAATATATTTGGGTACTGCAGCCGCCCTTTTGGTGGAGCGCTGCTGCCATCTAGCGAAATATATTTGGGTACTGCAGCCGGCCCTGTTGGTGGAGTGCTGCTGCCATCTAGCAAAATGTAATTGGGTACTGTAGCCGCCCGGTTGGTGGAGCGCTGCTGCCATCTAGCGAAATATATTTGGGTACTGCAGCCGGCGCTGTTGGTGGAGCGCTGCTGCCATCTAGCGAAATATACTTGGGTACTGCAGCCGGCCCCGTTGGTGGAGCACTGCTGCCATCTAGCGAAACCTAAGAGCCTGAGTCTAACCCTAACCCTAAGAACCTGAGTCTAACCCTAACCCTAAGAGCCTGAGTCTAACCCTCACCCTAAGAGCCTGAGTCTAACCCTAACCCTAAGAGCCTGAGTCTAACCCTAACCCTAAGAGCCTGAGTCTAACCCTCACCCTAAGAGCCTGAGTCTAACCCTAACCCTAAGAGCCTGAGTCTAACCCTCACCCGAAGAGCCTGAGTCTAACCCTAACCCTAAGAGCCTGAGTCTAACCCTAACCCTAAGAGCCTGAGTCTAACCCTAACCCGAAGAGCCTGAGTCTAACCCTAACCCGAAGAGCCTGAGTCTAACCCTAACCCTAAGAGCCTGAGTCTAACCCTCACCCTAAGAGCCTGAGTCTAACCCTAACCCTAAGAGCCTGAGTCTAACCCTCACCCGAAGAGCCTGAGTCTAACCCTAACCCTAAGAGCCTGAGTCTAACCCTAACCCGAAGAGCCTGAGTCTAACCCTAACCCTAAGAGCCTGAGTCTAACCCTAACCCGAAGAGCCTGAGTCCAACCCTAACCCTAAGAGCCTGAGTCTAAGCCTAACCCTAAGAGCCTGAGTCTAACCCTAACCCTAAGAGCCTGAGTCTAACCCTAACCCTTTTGGTGGAGCGCTGCTGCTATCTAGCGAAATATACTAGGGTACTGCAGCCGGCCCCGTTGGTGGAGCGCTGCTGCCATCTAGCGAAATATAATTGGGTACTGCAGCCGCCCGGTTGGTGGAGCGCTGCTGCCATCTAGCGAAATGTAATTGGGTACTGCAGCCGGCCCGGTTGGTGGAGCGCTGCTGCCATCTAGCGAAATATATTTGGGTAGTGCAGCCGGCCCTGTTGGTGGAGCGCTGCTGCCATCTAGCGAAATATATTTGGGTACTGCAGCCGGCCCGGTTGGTGGAGCGCTGTTGCCGTTTCGCGAAATATATTTGGATACTGCAGCCGGCCCTGTTGGTGGAGCTCTGCTGCCATCTAGCGAAATGTAATTGGGTACTGCAGCCGCCCTGTTGGTGGAGCGCTGCTGCCATCTAGCGAAATGTAATTGGGTACTGCAGCCGGCCGTTTGGTGGAGCGCTGCTGCCATCTAGCGAAATATATTTGGGTACTGCAGCCGCCCTTTTGGTGGAGCGCTGCTGCCATCTAGCGAAATATATTTGGGTACTGCAGCCGGCCCTGTTGGTGGAGTGCTGCTGCCATCTAGCGAAATGTAATTGGGTACTGTAGCCGCCCGTTTGGTGGAGCGCTGCTGCCATCTAGCGAAATATATTTGGGTACTGCAGCCGGCGCTGTTGGTGGAGCGCTGCTGCCATCTAGCGAAATATACTTGGGTACTGCAGCCGGCCCCGTTGGTGGAGCGCTGCTGCCATCTAGCGAAATGTAATTGGGTACTGCAGCCGCCCGCTTGGTGGAGCGCTGCTGCCATCTAGCGAAACCTAAGAGCCTGAGTCTAACCCTAACCCTAAGAGCCTGAGTCTAACCCTCACCCTAAGAGCCTGAGTCTAACCCTCACCCTAAGAGCCTGAGTCTAACCCTAACCCTAAGAGCCTGAGTCTAACCCTCACCCTAAGAGCCTGAGTCTAACCCTCACCCTAAGAGCCTGAGTCTAACCCTAACCCTAAGAGCCTGAGTCTAACCCTCACCCTAAGAGCCTGAGTCTAACCCTAACCCTAAGAGCCTGAGTCTAACCCTCACCCGAAGAGCCTGAGTCTAACCCTAACCCGAAGAGCCTGAGTCTAACCCTCACCCGAAAAGCCTGAGTCTAACCCTAACCCTAAGAGCCTGAGTCTAACCCTCACCCTAAGAGCCTGAGTCTAACCCTAACCCGAAGAGCCTGAGTCTAACCCTCACCCTAAGAGCCTGAGTCTAACCCTCACCCTAAGAGCCTGAGTCTAACCCTCACCCTAAGAGCCTGAGTCTAACCCTCACCCTAAGAGCCTGAGTCTAACCCTAACCCTAAGAGCCTGAGTCTAACCCTCACCCTAAGAGCCTGAGTCTAACCCTAACCCTAAGAGCCTGAGTCTAACCCTAACCCTAAGAGCCTGAGTCTAACCCTAACCCTAAGAGCCTGAGTCTAACCCTAACCCTAACCCTAAGAATCTAACCCTAACCCTGAGTCTAACCCTAACCCTAACCCTAAGAGCCTAACCCTAACCCTAACCCTAAGAGTCTAACCCTAACCCTAACCCTAACCCTAAGAGTCTAACCCTAACCCTGAGTCTAACCCTAACCCTAACCCTAACCCTAAGAGTCTAACCCTAACCCTAAGAGTCTAACCCTAACCCTAACCCTAACCCTAACAGTCTAACCCTAACCCTAAGAGTCTAACTCTAAGAGTCTAACCCTAACCCTAACTCTAACCCTAACAGTCTAACCCTAAACATAAGAGTTTAACCCTAAGAGTCTAACCCTAACCCTAACCCTAACCCTAACAGTCTAACCCTAACCCTAACCCTAACCATAAGAGTCTAACCCTAACCCTAAGAGTCTAACCCTAACGCTGAGTCTAACCCTAACCCTAACCCTAACAGTCTAACCCTAACCCTAAGAGTTTAACCCTAAGAGTCTAACCCTAACCCTAAGTCTAACCCTAACAGTCTAACCCTAACCCTAACCCTAACCCTAACCCTAACCCTAACCCTAACCCTAACCCTAACCCTAAGAGCCTGAGTCTAACCCTAACCCTAAGGGCCTGAGTCTAACCCTAACCCTAAGGGCCTGAGTCTAACCCTAACCCTAAGAGCCTGAGTCTAACCCAAACCCTAAGAGCCTGAGTCTAACCCTAACCCTAAGAGCCTGAGTCTAACCCTCACCCGAAGAGCCTGAGTCTAACCCTAACCCTAAGAGCCTGAGTCTAACCCTAACCCGAAGAGCCTGAGTCTAACCCTAACCCTAAGAGCCTGAGTCTAACCCTCACCCTAAGAGCCTGAGTCTAACCCTCACCCTAAGAGCCTGAGTCTAACCCTAACCCTAAGAGCCTGAGTCTAACCCTCACCCGAAGAGCCTGAGTCTAATCCTAACCCTAAGAGCCTGAGTCTAACCCTCACCCGAAGAGCCTGAGTCTAACCCTAACCCTAAGAGCCTGAGTCTAACCCTAACCCTAAGAGCCTGAGTCTAACCCTCACCCTAAGAGCCTGAGTCTAACCCTAACCCTAAGAGCCTGAGTCTAACCCTAACCCTTTTGGTGGAGCGCTGCTGCTATCTAGCGAAATATACTAGGGTACTGCAGCCGGCGCTGTTGGTGGAGCGCTGCTGCAATCTAGCGAAATATATTTGGGTACTGCAGCCGCCCTTTTGGTGGAGCGCTGCTGCCATCTAGCGAAATGTAATTGGGTACTGCAGCCGACCGGTTGGTGGAGCGCTGCTGCCATCTAGCGAAATATAATTGGGTACTGCAGCCGGCTCTGTTGGTGGAGCGCTGCTGGCATCTAGCGAAATATATTTGGGTACTGCAGCCGCCCTTTTGGTGGAGCGCTGCTGCCATCTAGCGAAATGTAATTGGGTACTGCAGCCGCCCTTTTGGTGGAGCGCTGCTGCCGTCTAGCGAAATATACTTGGGTACTGCAGCCGCCCCGTTGGTGGAGCGCTGCTGCCATCTAGCGAAATGTAATTGGGTACTGTAGCCGCCCTTTTGGTGGAGCGCTGCTGCCATCTAGCGAAACCTAAGAGCCTGAGTCTAACCCTAACCCTAAGAACCTGAGTCTAACCCTCACCCTAAGAGCCTGAGTCTAACCCTAACCCGAAGAGCCTGAGTCTAACCCTAACCCGAAGAGCCTGAGTCTAACCCTAACCCTAAGAGCCTGAGTCTAACCCTCACCCTAAGAGCCTGAGTCTAACCCTAACCCTAAGAGCCTGAGTCTAACCCTCACCCTAAGAGCCTGAGTCTAACCCTAACCCTAAGAGCCTGAGTCTAACCCTAACCCGAAGAGCCTGAGTCTAACCCTCACCCTAAGAGCCTGAGTCTAACCCTAACCCTAAGAGCCTGAGTCTAACCCTAACCCTAAGAGCCTGAGTCTAACCCTAACCCTAAGAGCCTGAGTCTAACCCTAACCCTAAGAGCCTGAGTCTAACCCTCACCCTAAAAGCCTGAGTCTAACCCTAACCCGAAGAGCCTGAGTCTAACCCTAACCCTAAGAGCCTGAGTCTAACCCTCACCCTAAGAGCCTGAGTCTAACCCTAACCCTAAGAGCCTGAGTCTAACCCTAACCCTAAGAGCCTGAGTCTAACCCTAACCCTACGAGTCTAACCCTAACCCTAACCCTAACCCTAACAGTCTAACCCTAACCCTAACCCTAACCCTAACCCTAAGAGCCTAACCCTAACCCTAACCCTAAGAGTCTAACCCTAACCCTAACCCTAACCCTAAGAGTCTAACCCTAACCCTAACCCTAACCTTAAGAGTCTAACCCTAACCCTAAGAGTCTAACCCTAACCCTAACCCTAACCCTAACAGTCTAACCCTAACCCTAACCCTAAGAGTCTAACCCTAACCCTGAGTCTAACCCTAACCCTAACCCTAAGAGTCTAACCCTAACCCTAAGAGTCTAACCCTAACCCTAACCCTAACCCTAACAGTCTAACCCTAACCCTAACCCTAACCCTAACAGTCTAACCCTAACTCTAACCCTAACAGTCTCACCCTAAACATAAGAGTTTAACCCTAAGAGTCTAACCCTAACCCTAACCCTAACCCTAACAGTCTAACCCTAACCCTAACCCTAAGAGTCTAACCCTAACCCTAACCCTAAGAGTCTAACCCTAACACTAAGAGTCTAACCTTAACCCTAACCCTAACCCTAAGAGTCTAACCCTAACCCTAACCCTAACCCTAACCCTGACCCTAACCCTAAGAGTCTAACCCTGACCCTAACCCTAACCCTAACCCTAAGAGTCTAACCCTAACCCTACCCTAACCCTAAGAGTCTAACCCTAACCCTAAGAGCCTGAGTCTAACCCTCACCCTAAGAGCCTGAGTCTAACCCTCACCCTAAGAGCCTGAGTCTAACCCTAACCCGAAGAGACTGAGTCTAACCCTCACCCTAAGAGCCTGAGTCTAACCCTAACCCTAAGAGCCTGAGTCTAACCCTAACCCTAAGAGCCTGAGTCTAACCCTCACCCGAAGAGCCTGAGTCTAACCCTAACCCGAAGAGCCTGAGTCTAACCCTCACCCGAAAAGCCTGAGTCTAACCCTAACCCTAAGAGCCTGAGTCTAACCCTAACCCGAAGAGCCTGAGTCTAACCCTCACCCGAAAAGCCTGAGTCTAACCCTAACCCTAAGAGCCTGAGTCTAACCCTCACCCTAAGAGCCTGAGTCTAACCCTAACCCGAAGAGCCTGAGTCTAACCCTCACCCTAAGAGCCTGAGTCTAACCCTAACCCTAAGAGCCTGAGTCTAACCCTCACCCTAAGAGCCTGAGTCTAACCCTCACCCTAAGAGCCTGAGTCTAACCCTAACCCTAAGAGCCTGAGTCTAACCCTCACCCTAAGAGCCTGAGTCTAACCCTAACCCTAAGAGCCTGAGTCTAACCCTAACCCTAAGAGCCTGAGTCTAACCCTAACCCTAAGAGCCTGAGTCTAACCCTAACCCTAAGAGCCTGAGTCTAACCCTAACCCTACGAGTCTAACCCTAACCCTAACCCTAACCCTAAGAGTCTAACCCTAACCCTGAGTCTAACCCTAACCCTAACCCTAAGAGCCTAACCCTAACCCTAACCCTAAGAGTCTAACCCTAACCCTAACCCTAACCCTAAGAGTCTAACCCTAACCCTGAGTCTAACCCTAACCCTAACCCTAACCCTAAGAGTCTAACCCTAACCCTAAGAGTCTAACCCTAACCCTAACCCTAACCCTAACAGTCTAACCCTAACCCTAAGAGTCTAACTCTAAGAGTCTAACCCTAACCCTAACTCTAACCCTAACAGTCTAACCCTAAACATAAGAGTTTAACCCTAAGAGTCTAACCCTAACCCTAACCCTAACAGTCTAACCCTAACCCTAACCCTAACCCTAAGAGTCTAACCCTAACCCTGAGTCTAACCCTAACCCTAACCCTAACAGTCTAACCCTAACCCTAAGAGTTTAACCCTAAGAGTCTAACCCTAACCCTAAGTCTAACCCTAACAGTCTAACCCTAACCCTAACCCTAACCCTAACCCTAACCCTAACCCTAACCCTAACCCTAAGAGCCTGAGTCTAACCCTAACCCTAAGGGCCTGAGTCTAACCCTAACCCTAAGGGCCTGAGTCTAACCCTAACCCTAAGAGCCTGAGTCTAACCCAAACCCTAAGAGCCTGAGTGTAACCCTAACCCTAAGAGCCTGAGTCTAACCCTCACCCGAAGAGCCTGAGTCTAACCCTAACCCTAAGAGCCTGAGTCTAACCCTAACCCTAAGAGCCTGAGTCTAACCCTAACCCGAAGAGCCTGAGTCTAACCCTAACCCGAAGAGCCTGAGTCTAACCCTAACCCTAAGAGCCTGAGTCTAACCCTAACCCTAAGAGCCTGAGTCTAACCCTCACCCTAAGAGCCTGAGTCTAACCCTAACCCTAAGAGCCTGAGTCTAAGCCTAACCCTAAGAGCCTGAGTCTAACCCTAACCCTAAGAGCCTGAGTCTAACCCTAACCCTAAGAGCCTGAGTCTAACCCTAACCCTAAGAGCCTGAGTCTAAGCCTAACCCTAAGAGCCTGAGTCTAACCCTAACCCTAAGAGCCTGAGTCTAACCCTAACCCTTTTGGTGGAGCGCTGCTGCTATCTAGCGAAATATACTAGGGTACTGCAGCCGGCCCCGTTGGTGGAGCGCTGCTGCCATCTAGCGAAATATAATTGGGTACTGCAGCCGCCCGGTTGGTGGAGCGCTGCTGCCATCTAGCGAAATGTAATTGGGTACTGCAGCCGGCCCGGTTGGTGGAGCGCTGCTGCCATCTAGCGAAATATATTTGGGTAGTGCAGCCGGCCCTGTTGGTGGAGCGCTGCTGCCATCTAGCGAAATATATTTGGGTACTGCAGCCGGCCCGGTTGGTGGAGCGCTGTTGCCGTCTCGCGAAATATATTTGGGTACTGCAGCCGGCCCTGTTGGTGGAGCTCTGCTGCCATCTAGCGAAATGTAATTGGGTACTGCAGCCGCCCTGTTGGTGGAGCGCTGCTGCCATCTAGCGAAATGTAATTGGGTACTGCAGCCGGCCGTTTGGTGGAGCGCTGCTGCCATCTAGCGAAATATATTTGGGTACTGCAGCCGCCCTTTTGGTGGAGCGCTGCTGCCATCTAGCGAAATATATTTGGGTACTGCAGCCGGCCCTGTTGGTGGAGTGCTGCTGCCATCTAGCGAAATGTAATTGGGTACTGTAGCCGCCCGTTTGGTGGAGCGCTGCTGCCATCTAGCGAAATATATTTGGGTACTGCAGCCGGCGCTGTTGGTGGAGCGCTGCTGCCATCTAGCGAAATATACTTGGGTACTGCAGCCGGCCCCGTTGGTGGAGCACTGCTGCCATCTAGCGAAATATACTTGGGTACTGCAGCCGCCCGTTTGGTGGAGCGCTGCTGCCATCTAGCGAAATATATTTGGGTACTGCAGCCGGCCCTGTTGGTGGAGCGCTGCTGCCATCTAGCGAAATATATTTGGGTACTGCAGCCGCCCTTTTGGTGGAGCGCTGCTGCCATCTAGCGAAATATACTTGGGTACTGCAGCCGCCCGGTTGGTGCAGCGCTGCTGCCATCTAGCGAAATATACTTGGGTACTGCAGCCGGCGCTGTTGGTGGAGCGCTGCTGCCATCTAGCGAAATATATTTGGGTACTGCAGCCGGCTCTGATGGTGGAGCGCTGCTGCCATCTAGCGAAATGTAATTGGGTACTGCAGCCGCCCGGTTGGTGGAGCGCTGCTGCCATCTAGCGAAATATAATTGGGTACTGCAGCCGGCTCTGTTGGTGGAGCGCTGCTGGCATCTAGCGAAATATATTTGGGTACTGCAGCCGCCCTTTTGGTGGAGCGCTGCTGCCATCTAGCGAAATGTAATTGGGTACTGCAGCCGCCCTTTTGGTGGAGCGCTGCTGCCGTCTAGCGAAATATACTTGGGTACTGCAGCCGCCCCGTTGGTGGAGCGCTGCTGCCATCTAGCGAAATGTAATTGGGTACTGCAGCCGGCCCGTTGGTGGAGCGCTGCTGCCATCTAGCGAAATATATTTGGGTACTTCAGCCGGCGCTGTTGGTGGAGCGCTGCTGCCATCTAGCGAAATATACTTGGGTACTGCAGCCGGCGCTGTTGGTGGAGCGCTGCTGCCATCTAGCGAAACCTAAGAGCCTGAGTCTAACCCTAACCCTAAGAACCTGAGTCTAACCCTAACCCTAAGAGCCTGAGTCTAACCCTCACCCTAAGAGCCTGAGTCTAACCCTAACCCTAAGAGCCTGAGTCTAACCCTAACCCTAAGAGCCTGAGTCTAACCCTCACCCGAAGAGCCTGAGTCTAACCCTAACCCTAAGAGCCTGAGTCTAACCCTAACCCTAAGAGCCTGAGTCTAACCCTAACCCGAAGAGCCTGAGTCTAACCCTAACCCTAAGAGCCTGAGTCTAACCCTAACCCTAAGAGCCTGAGTCTAACCCTCACCCTAAGAGCCTGAGTCTAACCCTCACCCGAAGAGCCTGAGTCTAACCCTAACCCTAAGAGCCTGAGTCTAACCCTAACCCGAAGAGCCTGAGTCTAACCCTAACCCTAAGAGCCTGAGTCTAACCCTAACCCGAAGAGCCTGAGTCCAACCCTAACCCTAAGAGCCTGAGTCTAAGCCTAACCCTAAGAGCCTGAGTCTAACCCTAACCCTAAGAGCCTGAGTCTAACCCTAACCCTTTTGGTGGAGCGCTGCTGCTATCTAGCGAAATATACTAGGGTACTGCAGCCGGCCCCGTTGGTGGAGCGCTGCTGCCATCTAGCGAAATATATTTGGGTAGTGCAGCCGGCCCTGTTGGTGGAGCGCTGCTGCCATCTAGCGAAATATATTTGGGTACTGCAGCCGGCCCGGTTGGTGGAGCGCTGTTGCCGTCTCGCGAAATATATTTGGATACTGCAGCCGGCCCTGTTGGTGGAGCTCTGCTGCCATCTAGCGAAATGTAATTGGGTACTGCAGCCGCCCTGTTGGTGGAGCGCTGCTGCCATCTAGCGAAATGTAATTGGGTACTGCAGCCGGCCGTTTGGTGGAGCGCTGCTGCCATCTAGCGAAATATATTTGGGTACTGCAGCCGCCCTTTTGGTGGAGCGCTGCTGCCATCTAGCGAAATATATTTGGGTACTGCAGCCGGCCCTGTTGGTGGAGTGCTGCTGCCATCTAGCGAAATGTAATTGGGTACTGCAGCCGACCGGTTGGTGGAGCGCTGCTGCCATCTAGCGAAATATATTTGGGTACTGCAGCCGGCGCTGTTGGTGGAGCGCTGCTGCCATCTAGCGAAATATACTTGGGTACTGCAGCCGGCCCCGTTGGTGGAGCACTGCTGCCATCTAGCGAAATATAATTGGGTACTGCAGCCGCCCGTTTGGTGGAGCGCTGCTGCCAACTAGCGAAATATATTTGGGTACTGCAGCCGGCCCTGTTGGTGGAGCGCTGCTGCCATCTAGCGAAATGTAATTGGGTACTGCAGCCGCCCTTTTGGTGGAGCGCTGCTGCCATCTAGCGAAATATACTTGGGTACTGCAGCCGCCCGGTTGGTGGAGCGCTGCTGCCATCTAGCGAAATATACTTGGGTACTGCAGCCGGCGCTGTTGGTGGAGCGCTGCTGCCATCTAGCGAAATATATTTGGGTACTGCAGCCGCCCTTTTGGTGGAGCGCTGCTGCCATCTAGCGAAATGTAATTGGGTACTGCAGCCGACCGGTTGGTGGAGCGCTGCTGCCATCTAGCGAAATATAATTGGGTACTGCAGCCGCCCCGTTGGTGGAGCGCTGCTGCCATCTAGCGAAATGTAATTGGGTACTGTAGCCGCCCTTTTGGTGGAGCGCTGCTGCCATCTAGCGAAATATATTTGGGTACTTCAGCCGGCGCTGTTGGTGGAGCGCTGCTGCCATCTAGCGAAATATACTTGGGTACTGCAGCCGGCGCTGTTGGTGGAGCGCTACTGCCATCTAGCGAAACCTAAGAGCCTGAGTCTAACCCTAACCCTAAGAACCTGAGTCTAACCCTCACCCTAAGAGCCTGAGTCTAACCCTCACCCTAAGAGCCTGAGTCTAACCCTCACCCTAAGAGCCTGAGTCTAACCCTAACCCTAAGAGCCTGAGTCTAACCCTCACCCTAAGAGCCTGAGTCTAACCCTAACCCTAAGAGCCTGAGTCTAACCCTCACCCTAAGAGCCTGAGTCTAACCCTAACCCTAAGAGCCTGAGTCTAACCCTAACCCGAAGAGCCTGAGTCTAACCCTAACCCGAAGAGCCTGAGTCTAACCCTCACCCTAAGAGCCTGAGTCTAACCCTAACCCTAAGAGCCTGAGTCTAACCCTAACCCTAAGAGCCTGAGTCTAACCCTCACCCTAAGAGCCTGAGTCTAACCCTAACCCTAAGAGCCTGAGTCTAACCCTCACCCTAAAAGCCTGAGTCTAACCCTAACCCGAAGAGCCTGAGTCTAACCCTAACCCTAAGAGCCTGAGTCTAACCCTCACCCTAAGAGCCTGAGTCTAACCCTAACCCTAAGAGCCTGAGTCTAACCCTAACCCTAAGAGCCTGAGTCTAACCCTAACCCTAAGAGCCTGAGTCTAACCCTAACCCTACGAGTCTAACCCTAACCCTAACCCTAACCCTAACAGTCTAACCCTAACCCTAACCCTAACCCTAACCCTAAGAGCCTAACCCTAACCCTAACCCTAAGAGTCTAACCCTAACCCTAACCCTAACCCTAAGAGTCTAACCCTAACCCTAACCCTAACCTTAAGAGTCTAACCCTAACCCTAAGAGTCTAACCCTAACCCTAACCCTAACCCTAACAGTCTAACCCTAACCCTAACCCTAAGAGTCTAACCCTAACCCTGAGTCTAACCCTAACCCTAACCCTAAGAGTCTAACCCTAACCCTAAGAGTCTAACCCTAACCCTAACCCTAACCCTAACAGTCTAACCCTAACCCTAAGAGTCTAACCCTAAGAGTCTAACCCTAACTCTAACCCTAACAGTCTCACCCTAAACATAAGAGTTTAACCCTAAGAGTCTAACCCTAACCCTAACCCTAACCCTAACAGTCTAACCCTAACCCTAACCCTAAGAGTCTAACCCTAACCCTAACCCTAAGAGTCTAACCCTAACACTAAGAGTCTAACCTTAACCCTAACCCTAACCCTAAGAGTCTAACCCTAACCCTAACCCTAACCCTAACCCTGACCCTAACCCTAAGAGTCTAACCCTGACCCTAACCCTAACCCTAACCCTAAGAGTCTAACCCTAACCCTACCCTAACCCTAAGAGTCTAACCCTAACCCTAAGAGCCTGAGTCTAACCCTCACCCTAAGAGCCTGAGTCTAACCCTCACCCTAAGAGCCTGAGTCTAACCCTAACCCGAAGAGACTGAGTCTAACCCTCACCCTAAGAGCCTGAGTCTAACCCTAACCCTAAGAGCCTGAGTCTAACCCTAACCCTAAGAGCCTGAGTCTAACCCTCACCCGAAGAGCCTGAGTCTAACCCTAACCCGAAGAGCCTGAGTCTAACCCTCACCCGAAAAGCCTGAGTCTAACCCTAACCCTAAGAGCCTGAGTCTAACCCTCACCCTAAGAGCCTGAGTCTAACCCTAACCCGAAGAGCCTGAGTCTAACCCTCACCCTAAGAGCCTGAGTCTAACCCTAACCCTAAGAGCCTGAGTCTAACCCTCACCCTAAGAGCCTGAGTCTAACCCTCACCCTAAGAGCCTGAGTCTAACCCTAACCCTAAGAGCCTGAGTCTAACCCTCACCCTAAGAGCCTGAGTCTAACCCTAACCCTAAGAGCCTGAGTCTAACCCTAACCCTAAGAGCCTGAGTCTAACCCTAACCCTAAGAGCCTGAGTCTAACCCTAACCCTAAGAGCCTGAGTCTAACCCTAACCCTACGAGTCTAACCCTAACCCTAACCCTAACCCTAAGAGTCTAACCCTAACCCTGAGTCTAACCCTAACCCTAACCCTAAGAGCCTAACCCTAACCCTAACCCTAAGAGTCTAACCCTAACCCTAACCCTAACCCTAAGAGTCTAACCCTAACCCTGAGTCTAACCCTAACCCTAACCCTAACCCTAAGAGTCTAACCCTAACCCTAAGAGTCTAACCCTAACCCTAACCCTAACCCTAACAGTCTAACCCTAACCCTAAGAGTCTAACTCTAAGAGTCTAACCCTAACCCTAACTCTAACCCTAACAGTCTAACCCTAAACATAAGAGTTTAACCCTAAGAGTCTAACCCTAACCCTAACCCTAACCCTAACAGTCTAACCCTAACCCTAACCCTAACCCTAAGAGTCTAACCCTAACCCTGAGTCTAACCCTAACCCTAACCCTAACAGTCTAACCCTAACCCTAAGAGTTTAACCCTAAGAGTCTAACCCTAACCCTAAGTCTAACCCTAACAGTCTAACCCTAACCCTAACCCTAACCCTAACCCTAACCCTAACCCTAACCCTAACCCTAACCCTAAGAGCCTGAGTCTAACCCTAACCCTAAGGGCCTGAGTCTAACCCTAACCCTAAGGGCCTGAGTCTAACCCTAACCCTAAGAGCCTGAGTCTAACCCAAACCCTAAGAGCCTGAGTCTAACCCTAACCCTAAGAGCCTGAGTCTAACCCTCACCCGAAGAGCCTGAGTCTAACCCTAACCCTAAGAGCCTGAGTCTAACCCTAACCCTAAGAGCCTGAGTCTAACCCTAACCCGAAGAGCCTGAGTCTAACCCTAACCCGAAGAGCCTGAGTCTAACCCTAACCCTAAGAGCCTGAGTCTAACCCTAACCCTAAGAGCCTGAGTCTAACCCTCACCCTAAGAGCCTGAGTCTAACCCTAACCCTAAGAGCCTGAGTCTAAGCCTAACCCTAAGAGCCTGAGTCTAACCCTAACCCTAAGAGCCTGAGTCTAACCCTAACCCTAAGAGCCTGAGTCTAAGCCTAACCCTAAGAGCCTGAGTCTAACCCTAACCCTTTTGGTGGAGCGCTGCTGCTATCTAGCGAAATATACTAGGGTACTGCAGCCGGCCCCGTTGGTGGAGCGCTGCTGCCATCTAGCGAAATATAATTGGGTACTGCAGCCGCCCGGTTGGTGGAGCGCTGCTGCCATCTAGCGAAATGTAATTGGGTACTGCAGCCGGCCCGGTTGGTGGAGCGCTGCTGCCATCTAGCGAAATATATTTGGGTAGTGCAGCCGGCCCTGTTGGTGGAGCGCTGCTGCCATCTAGCGAAATATATTTGGGTACTGCAGCCGGCCCGGTTGGTGGAGCGCTGTTGCCGTCTCGCGAAATATATTTGGGTACTGCAGCCGGCCCTGTTGGTGGAGCTCTGCTGCCATCTAGCGAAATGTAATTGGGTACTGCAGCCGCCCTGTTGGTGGAGCGCTGCTGCCATCTAGCGAAATGTAATTGGGTACTGCAGCCGGCCGTTTGGTGGAGCGCTGCTGCCATCTAGCGAAATATATTTGGGTACTGCAGCCGCCCTTTTGGTGGAGCGCTGCTGCCATCTAGCGAAATATATTTGGGTACTGCAGCCGGCCCTGTTGGTGGAGTGCTGCTGCCATCTAGCGAAATGTAATTGGGTAGTGTAGCCGGCCGGTTGGTGGAGCGCTGCTGCCATCTAGCGAAATATATTTGGGTACTGCAGCCGGCGCTGTTGGTGGAGCGCTGCTGCCATCTAGCGAAATATACTTGGGTACTGCAGCCGGCCCCGTTGGTGGAGCACTGCTGCCATCTAGCGAAATATACTTGGGTACTGCAGCCGCCCGTTTGGTGGAGCGCTGCTGCCATCTAGCGAAATATATTTGGGTACTGCAGCCGGCCCTGTTGGTGGAGCGCTGCTGCCATCTAGCGAAATATATTTGGGTACTGCAGCCGCCCTTTTGGTGGAGCGCTGCTGCCATCTAGCGAAATATACTTGGGTACTGCAGCCGCCCGGTTGGTGCAGCGCTGCTGCCATCTAGCGAAATATACTTGGGTACTGCAGCCGGCGCTGTTGGTGGAGCGCTGCTGCCATCTAGCGAAATATATTTGGGTACTGCAGCCGGCTCTGATGGTGGAGCGCTGCTGCCATCTAGCGAAATGTAATTGGGTACTGCAGCCGCCCGGTTGGTGGAGCGCTGCTGCCATCTAGCGAAATATAATTGGGTACTGCAGCCGGCTCTGTTGGTGGAGCGCTGCTGGCATCTAGCGAAATATATTTGGGTACTGCAGCCGCCCTTTTGGTGGAGCGCTGCTGCCATCTAGCGAAATGTAATTGGGTACTGCAGCCGCCCTTTTGGTGGAGCGCTGCTGCCGTCTAGCGAAATATACTTGGGTACTGCAGCCGCCCCGTTGGTGGAGCGCTGCTGCCATCTAGCGAAATGTAATTGGGTACTGCAGCCGGCCCCGTTGGTGGAGCGCTGCTGCCATCTAGCGAAATATATTTGGGTACTTCAGCCGGCGCTGTTGGTGGAGCGCTGCTGCCATCTAGCGAAATATACTTGGGTACTGCAGCCGGCGCTGTTGGTGGAGCGCTGCTGCCATCTAGCGAAACCTAAGAGCCTGAGTCTAACCCTAACCCTAAGAACCTGAGTCTAACCCTAACCCTAAGAGCCTGAGTCTAACCCTCACCCTAAGAGCCTGAGTCTAACCCTAACCCTAATAGCCTGAGTCTAACCCTAACCCTAAGAGCCTGAGTCTAACCCTCACCCTAAGAGCCTGAGTCTAACCCTAACCCTAAGAGCCTGAGTCTAACCCTCACCCGAAGAGCCTGAGTCTAACCCTAACCCTAAGAGCCTGAGTCTAACCCTAACCCTAAGAGCCTGAGTCTAACCCTAAGAGCCTGAGTCTAACCCTAACCCGAAGAGCCTGAGTCTAACCCTAACCCTAAGAGCCTGAGTCTAACCCTCACCCTAAGAGCCTGAGTCTAACCCTAACCCTAAGAGCCTGAGTCTAACCCTCACCCGAAGAGCCTGAGTCTAACCCTAACCCTAAGAGCCTGAGTCTAACCCTAACCCGAAGAGCCTGAGTCTAACCCTAACCCTAAGAGCCTGAGTCTAACCCTAACCCGAAGAGCCTGAGTCCAACCCTAACCCTAAGAGCCTGAGTCTAAGCCTAACCCTAAGAGCCTGAGTCTAACCCTAACCCTAAGAGCCTGAGTCTAACCCTAACCCTTTTGGTGGAGCGCTGCTGCTATCTAGCGAAATATACTAGGGTACTGCAGCCGGCCCCGTTGGTGGAGCGCTGCTGCCATCTAGCGAAATATATTTGGGTAGTGCAGCCGGCCCTGTTGGTGGAGCGCTGCTGCCATCTAGCGAAATATATTTGGGTACTGCAGCCGGCCCGGTTGGTGGAGCGCTGTTGCCGTCTCGCGAAATATACTTGGGTACTGCAGCCGGCCCCGTTGGTGGAGCACTGCTGCCATCTAGCGAAATATAATTGGGTACTGCAGCCGCCCGTTTGGTGGAGCGCTGCTGCCAACTAGCGAAATATATTTGGGTACTGCAGCCGGCCCTGTTGGTGGAGCGCTGCTGCCATCTAGCGAAATGTAATTGGGTACTGCAGCCGCCCTTTTGGTGGAGCGCTGCTGCCATCTAGCGAAATATACTTGGGTACTGCAGCCGCCCGGTTGGTGGAGCGCTGCTGCCATCTAGCGAAATATACTTGGGTACTGCAGCCGGCGCTGTTGGTGGAGCGCTGCTGCCATCTAGCGAAATATATTTGGGTACTGCAGCCGCCCTTTTGGTGGAGCGCTGCTGCCATCTAGCGAAATGTAATTGGGTACTGCAGCCGACCGGTTGGTGGAGCGCTGCTGCCATCTAGCGAAATATAATTGGGTACTGCAGCCGCCCCGTTGGTGGAGCGCTGCTGCCATCTAGCGAAATGTAATTGGGTACTGTAGCCGCCCTTTTGGTGGAGCGCTGCTGCCATCTAGCGAAATATATTTGGGTACTTCAGCCGGCGCTGTTGGTGGAGCGCTGCTGCCATCTAGCGAAATATACTTGGGTACTGCAGCCGGCGCTGTTGGTGGAGCGCTACTGCCATCTAGCGAAACCTAAGAGCCTGAGTCTAACCCTAACCCTAAGAACCTGAGTCTAACCCTCACCCTAAGAGCCTGAGTCTAACCCTCACCCTAAGAGCCTGAGTCTAACCCTCACCCTAAGAGCCTGAGTCTAACCCTAACCCTAAGAGCCTGAGTCTAACCCTCACCCTAAGAGCCTGAGTCTAACCCTAACCCTAAGAGCCTGAGTCTAACCCTCACCCTAAGAGCCTGAGTCTAACCCTAACCCTAAGAGCCTGAGTCTAACCCTAACCCGAAGAGCCTGAGTCTAACCCTAACCCGAAGAGCCTGAGTCTAACCCTCACCCTAAGAGCCTGAGTCTAACCCTAACCCTAAGAGCCTGAGTCTAACCCTAACCCTAAGAGCCTGAGTCTAACCCTCACCCTAAGAGCCTGAGTCTAACCCTAACCCTAAGAGCCTGAGTCTAACCCTCACCCTAAAAGCCTGAGTCTAACCCTAACCCGAAGAGCCTGAGTCTAACCCTAACCCTAAGAGCCTGAGTCTAACCCTCACCCTAAGAGCCTGAGTCTAACCCTAACCCTAAGAGCCTGAGTCTAACCCTAACCCTAAGAGCCTGAGTCTAACCCTAACCCTACGAGTCTAACCCTAACCCTAACCCTAACCCTAACAGTCTAACCCTAACCCTAACCCTAACCCTAACCCTAACCCTAAGAGCCTAACCCTAACCCTAACCCTAAGAGTCTAACCCTAACCCTAACCCTAACCCTAAGAGTCTAACCCTAACCCTAACCCTAACCTTAAGAGTCTAACCCTAACCCTAAGAGTCTAACCCTAACCCTAACCCTAACCCTAACAGTCTAACCCTAACCCTAACCCTAAGAGTCTAACCCTAACCCTGAGTCTAACCCTAACCCTAACCCTAACCCTAAGAGTCTAACCCTAACCCTAAGAGTCTAACCCTAACCCTAACCCTAACCCTAACAGTCTAACCCTAACCCTAAGAGTCTAACCCTAAGAGTCTAACCCTAACCCTAACTCTAACCCTAACAGTCTCACCCTAAACATAAGAGTTTAACCCTAAGAGTCTAACCCTAACCCTAACCCTAACAGTCTAACCCTAACCCTAACCCTAAGAGTCTAACCCTAACCCTAACCCTAAGAGTCTAACCCTAACACTAAGAGTCTAACCTTAACCCTAACCCTAACCCTAAGAGTCTAACCCTAACCCTAACCCTAACCCTAACCCTGACCCTAACCCTAAGAGTCTAACCCTAACCCTAACCCTAACCCTAACCCTAAGAGTCTAACCCTAACCCTACCCTAACCCTAAGAGTCTAACCCTAACCCTAAGAGCCTGAGTCTAACCCTCACCCTAAGAGCCTGAGTCTAACCCTCACCCTAAGAGCCTGAGTCTAACCCTAACCCTAAGAGCCTGAGTCTAACCCTAACCCTAAGGGCCTGAGTCTAACCCTAACCCTAAGAGCCTGAGTCTAACCCTAACCCTAAGAGCCTGAGTCTAACCCTAACCCTAAGAGCCTGAGTCTAACCCTCACCCTAAGAGCCTGAGTCTAACCCTCACCCTAAGAGCCTGAGTCTAACCCTAACCCTAAGAGCCTGAGTCTAACCCTAACCCTAAGAGCCTGAGTCTAACCCTAACCCGAAGAGCCTGAGTCCAACCCTAACCCTAAGAGCCTGAGTCTAAGCCTAACCCTAAGAGCCTGAGTCTAACCCTAACCCTAAGAGCCTGAGTCTAACCCTAACCCTTTTGGTGGAGCGCTGCTGCTATCTAGCGAAATATACTAGGGTACTGCAGCCGGCCCCGTTGGTGGAGCGCTGCTGCCATCTAGCGAAATATATTTGGGTAGTGCAGCCGGCCCTGTTGGTGGAGCGCTGCTGCCATCTAGCGAAATATATTTGGGTACTGCAGCCGGCCCGGTTGGTGGAGCGCTGTTGCCGTCTCGCGAAATATACTTGGGTACTGCAGCCGGCCCCGTTGGTGGAGCACTGCTGCCATCTAGCGAAATATAATTGGGTACTGCAGCCGCCCGTTTGGTGGAGCGCTGCTGCCAACTAGCGAAATATATTTGGGTACTGCAGCCGGCCCTGTTGGTGGAGCGCTGCTGCCATCTAGCGAAATGTAATTGGGTACTGCAGCCGCCCTTTTGGTGGAGCGCTGCTGCCATCTAGCGAAATATACTTGGGTACTGCAGCCGCCCGGTTGGTGGAGCGCTGCTGCCATCTAGCGAAATATACTTGGGTACTGCAGCCGGCGCTGTTGGTGGAGCGCTGCTGCCATCTAGCGAAATATATTTGGGTACTGCAGCCGCCCTTTTGGTGGAGCGCTGCTGCCATCTAGCGAAATGTAATTGGGTACTGCAGCCGACCGGTTGGTGGAGCGCTGCTGCCATCTAGCGAAATATAATTGGGTACTGCAGCCGCCCCGTTGGTGGAGCGCTGCTGCCATCTAGCGAAATGTAATTGGGTACTGTAGCCGCCCTTTTGGTGGAGCGCTGCTGCCATCTAGCGAAATATATTTGGGTACTTCAGCCGGCGCTGTTGGTGGAGCGCTGCTGCCATCTAGCGAAATATACTTGGGTACTGCAGCCGGCGCTGTTGGTGGAGCGCTACTGCCATCTAGCGAAACCTAAGAGCCTGAGTCTAACCCTAACCCTAAGAACCTGAGTCTAACCCTCACCCTAAGAGCCTGAGTCTAACCCTCACCCTAAGAGCCTGAGTCTAACCCTCACCCTAAGAGCCTGAGTCTAACCCTAACCCTAAGAGCCTGAGTCTAACCCTCACCCTAAGAGCCTGAGTCTAACCCTAACCCTAAGAGCCTGAGTCTAACCCTCACCCTAAGAGCCTGAGTCTAACCCTAACCCTAAGAGCCTGAGTCTAACCCTAACCCGAAGAGCCTGAGTCTAACCCTAACCCGAAGAGCCTGAGTCTAACCCTCACCCTAAGAGCCTGAGTCTAACCCTAACCCTAAGAGCCTGAGTCTAACCCTAACCCTAAGAGCCTGAGTCTAACCCTCACCCTAAGAGCCTGAGTCTAACCCTAACCCTAAGAGCCTGAGTCTAACCCTCACCCTAAAAGCCTGAGTCTAACCCTAACCCGAAGAGCCTGAGTCTAACCCTAACCCTAAGAGCCTGAGTCTAACCCTCACCCTAAGAGCCTGAGTCTAACCCTAACCCTAAGAGCCTGAGTCTAACCCTAACCCTAAGAGCCTGAGTCTAACCCTAACCCTACGAGTCTAACCCTAACCCTAACCCTAACCCTAACAGTCTAACCCTAACCCTAACCCTAACCCTAACCCTAACCCTAAGAGCCTAACCCTAACCCTAACCCTAAGAGTCTAACCCTAACCCTAACCCTAACCCTAAGAGTCTAACCCTAACCCTAACCCTAACCTTAAGAGTCTAACCCTAACCCTAAGAGTCTAACCCTAACCCTAACCCTAACCCTAACAGTCTAACCCTAACCCTAACCCTAAGAGTCTAACCCTAACCCTGAGTCTAACCCTAACCCTAACCCTAACCCTAAGAGTCTAACCCTAACCCTAAGAGTCTAACCCTAACCCTAACCCTAACCCTAACAGTCTAACCCTAACCCTAAGAGTCTAACCCTAAGAGTCTAACCCTAACCCTAACTCTAACCCTAACAGTCTCACCCTAAACATAAGAGTTTAACCCTAAGAGTCTAACCCTAACCCTAACCCTAACAGTCTAACCCTAACCCTAACCCTAAGAGTCTAACCCTAACCCTAACCCTAAGAGTCTAACCCTAACACTAAGAGTCTAACCTTAACCCTAACCCTAACCCTAAGAGTCTAACCCTAACCCTAACCCTAACCCTAACCCTGACCCTAACCCTAAGAGTCTAACCCTAACCCTAACCCTAACCCTAACCCTAAGAGTCTAACCCTAACCCTACCCTAACCCTAAGAGTCTAACCCTAACCCTAAGAGCCTGAGTCTAACCCTCACCCTAAGAGCCTGAGTCTAACCCTCACCCTAAGAGCCTGAGTCTAACCCTAACCCTAAGAGCCTGAGTCTAACCCTAACCCTAAGGGCCTGAGTCTAACCCTAACCCTAAGAGCCTGAGTCTAACCCTAACCCTAAGAGCCTGAGTCTAACCCAAACCCTAAGAGCCTGAGTCTAACCCTAACCCTAAGAGCCTGCGTCTAACCCTAACCCTAAGAGCCTGAGTCTAACCCTAACCCTAAGAGCCTGAGTCTAACCCTAACCCTAAGAGCCTGAGTCTAACCCTCACCCGAAGAGCCTGAGTCTAACCCTAACCCTAAGAGCCTGCGTCTAACCCTAACCCTAAGAGCCTGAGTCTAACCCTCACCCTAAGAGCCTGAGTCTAACCCTAACCCTAAGAGCCTGAGTCTAACCCTCACCCTAAGAGCCTGAGTCTAACCCTCACCCTAAGAGCCTGAGTCTAACCCTAACCCTAAGAGCCTGAGTCTAACCCTCACCCGAAGAGCCTGAGTCTAACCCTAACCCTAAGAGCCTGAGTCGAACCCTAACCCTAAGAGCCTGAGTCTAACCCTAACCCGAAGAGCCTGAGTCTAACCCTAACCCGAAGAGCCTGAGTCTAACCCTAACCCTAAGAGCCTGAGTCTAACCCTCACCCTAAGAGCCTGAGTCTAACCCTAACCCTAAAAGCCTGAGTCTAACCCTAACCCTAAGAGCCTGAGTCTAACCCTAACCCTAAGAGCCTGAGTCTAACCCTAACCCTAAGAGCCTGAGTCTAACCCTAACCCTAAGAGCCTGAGTCTAACCCTAACCCGAAGAGCCTGAGTCTAACCCTAACCCTAAGAGCCTGAGTCTAACCCTCACCCTAAGAGCCTGAGTCTAACCCTCACCCTAAGAGCCTGAGTCTAACCCTAACCCGAAGAGCCTGAGTCTAACCCTAACCCTAAGAGCCTGAGTCTAACCCTCACCCTAAGAGCCTGAGTCTAACCCTCACCCTAAGAGCCTGAGTCTAACCCTAACCCGAAGAGCCTGAGCCTAACCCTAACCCTAAGAGCCTGAGTCTAACCCTAACCCGAAGAGCCTGAGTCTAACCCTAACCCGAAGAGCCTGAGTCTAACCCTAACCCTAAGAGCCTGAGTCTAACCCTAACCCGAAGAGACTGAGTCTAACCCTCACCCTAAGAGCCTGAGTCTAACCCTAACCCTAAGAGCCTGCGTCTAACCCTAACCCTAAGAGCCTGAGTCTAACCCTCACCCTAAGAGCCTGAGTCTAACCCTAACCCTAAGAGCCTGAGTCTAACCCTAACCTGAAGAGCCTGAGTCTAACCCTAACCCTAAGAGCCTGAGTCTAACCCTAACCCTAAGAGCCTGAGTCTAACCCTAACCCTAAGAGCCTGAGTCTAACCCTAACCCTAAGAGCCTGAGTCTAACCCTCACCCTAAGAGCCTGAGTCGAACCCTAACCCGAAGAGCCTGAGTCTAACCCTAACCCGAAGAGCCTGAGTCTAACCCTAACCCTAAGAGCCTGAGTCTAACCCTAACCCTAAGAGCCTGAGTCTAACCCTAACCCTAAGAGCCTGAGTCTAACCCTCACCCTAAGAGCCTGAGTCTAACCCTAACCCTAAGAGCCTGAGTCTAACCCTCACCCTAAGAGCCTGAGTCTGACCCTAACCCTAAGAGCCTGAGTCTAACCCTAACCCTAAGGGCCTGAGTCTAACCCTAACCCTAAGAGCCTGAGTCTAACCCAAACCCTAAGAGCCTGAGTCTAACCCTAACCCTAAGGGCCTGAGTCTAACCCTAACCCTAAGGGCCTGAGTCTAACCCTCACCCTAAGAGCCTGAGTCTAACCCAAACCCTAAGAGCCTGAGTCTAACCCTAACCCTAAGAGCCTGAGTCTAACCCTAACCCTAAGAGCCTGAGTCTAACCCTCACCCGAAGAGCCTGAGTCTAACCCTAACCCTAAGAGCCTGAGTCTAACCCTAACCCGAAGAGCCTGAGTCTAACCCTAAACCGAAGAGCCTGAGTCTAACCCTAACCCTAAGAGCCTGAGTCTAACCCTAACCCTAAGAGCCTGAGTCTAACCCTCACCCTAAGAGCCTGAGTCTAACCCTAACCCTAAGAGCCTGAGTCTAAGCCTAACCCTAAGAGCCTGAGTCTAACCCTAACCCTAAGAGCCTGAGTCTAACCCTAACCCGAAGAGCCTGAGTCCAACCCTAACCCTAAGAGCCTGAGTCTAAGCCTAACCCTAAGAGCCTGAGTCTAACCCTAACCCTAAGAGCCTGAGTCTAACCCTAACCCTTTTGGTGGAGCGCTGCTGCTATCTAGCGAAATATACTAGGGTACTGCAGCCGGCCCCGTTGGTGGAGCGCTGCTGCCATCTAGCGAAATATATTTGGGTAGTGCAGCCGGCCCTGTTGGTGGAGCGCTGCTGCCATCTAGCGAAATATATTTGGGTACTGCAGCCGGCCCGGTTGGTGGAGCGCTGTTGCCGTCTCGCGAAATATATTTGGGTACTGCAGCCGGCCCTGTTGGTGGAGCTCTGCTGCCATCTAGCGAAATGTAATTGGGTACTGCAGCCGCCCTGTTGGTGGAGCGCTGCTGCCATCTAGCGAAATGTAATTGGGTACTGCAGCCGGCCGTTTGGTGGAGCGCTGCTGCCATCTAGCGAAATATATTTGGGTACTGCAGCCGCCCTTTTGGTGGAGCGCTGCTGCCATCTAGCGAAATATATTTGGGTACTGCAGCCGGCCCTGTTGGTGGAGTGCTGCTGCCATCTAGCGAAATGTAATTGGGTACTGCAGCCGACCGGTTGGTGGAGCGCTGCTGCCATCTAGCGAAATATATTTGGGTACTGCAGCCGGCGCTGTTGGTGGAGCGCTGCTGCCATCTAGCGAAATATACTTGGGTACTGCAGCCGGCCCCGTTGGTGGAGCACTGCTGCCATCTAGCGAAATATAATTGGGTACTGCAGCCGCCCGTTTGGTGGAGCGCTGCTGCCAACTAGCGAAATATATTTGGGTACTGCAGCCGGCCCTGTTGGTGGAGCGCTGCTGCCATCTAGCGAAATGTAATTGGGTACTGCAGCCGCCCTTTTGGTGGAGCGCTGCTGCCATCTAGCGAAATATACTTGGGTACTGCAGCCGCCCGGTTGGTGGAGCGCTGCTGCCATCTAGCGAAATATACTTGGGTACTGCAGCCGGCGCTGTTGGTGGAGCGCTGCTGCCATCTAGCGAAATATATTTGGGTACTGCAGCCGCCCTTTTGGTGGAGCGCTGCTGCCATCTAGCGAAATGTAATTGGGTACTGCAGCCGACCGGTTGGTGGAGCGCTGCTGCCATCTAGCGAAATATAATTGGGTACTGCAGCCGCCCCGTTGGTGGAGCGCTGCTGCCATCTAGCGAAATGTAATTGGGTACTGTAGCCGCCCTTTTGGTGGAGCGCTGCTGCCATCTAGCGAAATATATTTGGGTACTTCAGCCGGCGCTGTTGGTGGAGCGCTGCTGCCATCTAGCGAAATATACTTGGGTACTGCAGCCGGCGCTGTTGGTGGAGCGCTACTGCCATCTAGCGAAACCTAAGAGCCTGAGTCTAACCCTAACCCTAAGAACCTGAGTCTAACCCTCACCCTAAGAGCCTGAGTCTAACCCTCACCCTAAGAGCCTGAGTCTAACCCTCACCCTAAGAGCCTGAGTCTAACCCTAACCCTAAGAGCCTGAGTCTAACCCTCACCCTAAGAGCCTGAGTCTAACCCTAACCCTAAGAGCCTGAGTCTAACCCTCACCCTAAGAGCCTGAGTCTAACCCTAACCCTAAGAGCCTGAGTCTAACCCTAACCCGAAGAGCCTGAGTCTAACCCTAACCCGAAGAGCCTGAGTCTAACCCTCACCCTAAGAGCCTGAGTCTAACCCTAACCCTAAGAGCCTGAGTCTAACCCTAACCCTAAGAGCCTGAGTCTAACCCTCACCCTAAGAGCCTGAGTCTAACCCTAACCCTAAGAGCCTGAGTCTAACCCTCACCCTAAAAGCCTGAGTCTAACCCTAACCCGAAGAGCCTGAGTCTAACCCTAACCCTAAGAGCCTGAGTCTAACCCTCACCCTAAGAGCCTGAGTCTAACCCTAACCCTAAGAGCCTGAGTCTAACCCTAACCCTAAGAGCCTGAGTCTAACCCTAACCCTACGAGTCTAACCCTAACCCTAACCCTAACCCTAACAGTCTAACCCTAACCCTAACCCTAACCCTAACCCTAACCCTAAGAGCCTAACCCTAACCCTAACCCTAAGAGTCTAACCCTAACCCTAACCCTAACCCTAAGAGTCTAACCCTAACCCTAACCCTAACCTTAAGAGTCTAACCCTAACCCTAAGAGTCTAACCCTAACCCTAACCCTAACCCTAACAGTCTAACCCTAACCCTAACCCTAAGAGTCTAACCCTAACCCTGAGTCTAACCCTAACCCTAACCCTAACCCTAAGAGTCTAACCCTAACCCTAAGAGTCTAACCCTAACCCTAACCCTAACCCTAACAGTCTAACCCTAACCCTAAGAGTCTAACCCTAAGAGTCTAACCCTAACCCTAACTCTAACCCTAACAGTCTCACCCTAAACATAAGAGTTTAACCCTAAGAGTCTAACCCTAACCCTAACCCTAACAGTCTAACCCTAACCCTAACCCTAAGAGTCTAACCCTAACCCTAACCCTAAGAGTCTAACCCTAACACTAAGAGTCTAACCTTAACCCTAACCCTAACCCTAAGAGTCTAACCCTAACCCTAACCCTAACCCTAACCCTGACCCTAACCCTAAGAGTCTAACCCTAACCCTAACCCTAACCCTAACCCTAAGAGTCTAACCCTAACCCTACCCTAACCCTAAGAGTCTAACCCTAACCCTAAGAGCCTGAGTCTAACCCTCACCCTAAGAGCCTGAGTCTAACCCTCACCCTAAGAGCCTGAGTCTAACCCTAACCCTAAGAGCCTGAGTCTAACCCTAACCCTAAGGGCCTGAGTCTAACCCTAACCCTAAGAGCCTGAGTCTAACCCTAACCCTAAGAGCCTGAGTCTAACCCAAACCCTAAGAGCCTGAGTCTAACCCTAACCCTAAGAGCCTGCGTCTAACCCTAACCCTAAGAGCCTGAGTCTAACCCTAACCCTAAGAGCCTGAGTCTAACCCTAACCCTAAGAGCCTGAGTCTAACCCTCACCCGAAGAGCCTGAGTCTAACCCTAACCCTAAGAGCCTGCGTCTAACCCTAACCCTAAGAGCCTGAGTCTAACCCTCACCCTAAGAGCCTGAGTCTAACCCTAACCCTAAGAGCCTGAGTCTAACCCTCACCCTAAGAGCCTGAGTCTAACCCTCACCCTAAGAGCCTGAGTCTAACCCTAACCCTAAGAGCCTGAGTCTAACCCTCACCCGAAGAGCCTGAGTCTAACCCTAACCCTAAGAGCCTGAGTCGAACCCTAACCCTAAGAGCCTGAGTCTAACCCTAACCCGAAGAGCCTGAGTCTAACCCTAACCCGAAGAGCCTGAGTCTAACCCTAACCCTAAGAGCCTGAGTCTAACCCTCACCCTAAGAGCCTGAGTCTAACCCTAACCCTAAAAGCCTGAGTCTAACCCTAACCCTAAGAGCCTGAGTCTAACCCTAACCCTAAGAGCCTGAGTCTAACCCTAACCCTAAGAGCCTGAGTCTAACCCTAACCCTAAGAGCCTGAGTCTAACCCTAACCCGAAGAGCCTGAGTCTAACCCTAACCCTAAGAGCCTGAGTCTAACCCTCACCCTAAGAGCCTGAGTCTAACCCTCACCCTAAGAGCCTGAGTCTAACCCTAACCCGAAGAGCCTGAGTCTAACCCTAACCCTAAGAGCCTGAGTCTAACCCTCACCCTAAGAGCCTGAGTCTAACCCTCACCCTAAGAGCCTGAGTCTAACCCTAACCCGAAGAGCCTGAGCCTAACCCTAACCCTAAGAGCCTGAGTCTAACCCTAACCCGAAGAGCCTGAGTCTAACCCTAACCCGAAGAGCCTGAGTCTAACCCTAACCCTAAGAGCCTGAGTCTAACCCTAACCCGAAGAGACTGAGTCTAACCCTCACCCTAAGAGCCTGAGTCTAACCCTAACCCTAAGAGCCTGCGTCTAACCCTAACCCTAAGAGCCTGAGTCTAACCCTCACCCTAAGAGCCTGAGTCTAACCCTAACCCTAAGAGCCTGAGTCTAACCCTAACCTGAAGAGCCTGAGTCTAACCCTAACCCTAAGAGCCTGAGTCTAACCCTAACCCTAAGAGCCTGAGTCTAACCCTAACCCTAAGAGCCTGCATCTAACCCTAACCCTAAGAGCCTGAGTCTAACCCTCACCCTAAGAGCCTGAGTCGATCCCTAACCCGAAGAGCCTGAGTCTAACCCTAACCCGAAGAGCCTGAGTCTAACCCTAACCCTAAGAGCCTGAGTCTAACCCTAACCCTAAGAGCCTGAGTCTAACCCTCACCCTAAGAGCCTGAGTCTAACCCTAACCCTAAGAGCCTGAGTCTAACCCTCACCCTAAGAGCCTGAGTCTGACCCTAACCCTAAGAGCCTGAGTCTAACCCTAACCCTAAGGGCCTGAGTCTAACCCTAACCCTAAGAGCCTGAGTCTAACCCAAACCCTAAGAGCCTGAGTCTAACCCTAACCCTAAGGGCCTGAGTCTAACCCTAACCCTAAGGGCCTGAGTCTAACCCTCACCCTAAGAGCCTGAGTCTAACCCAAACCCTAAGAGCCTGAGTCTAACCCTAACCCTAAGAGCCTGAGTCTAACCCTAACCCTAAGAGCCTGAGTCTAACCCTCACCCTAAGAGCCTGAGTCTAACCCTAACCCTAAGAGCCTGAGTCTAACCCTAACCCGAAGAGCCTGAGTCTAACCCTAAACCGAAGAGCCTGAGTCTAACCCTAACCCTAAGAGCCTGAGTCTAACCCTAACCCTAAGAGCCTGAGTCTAACCCTCACCCTAAGAGCCTGAGTCTAACCCTAACCCTAAGAGCCTGAGTCTAAGCCTAACCCTAAGAGCCTGAGTCTAACCCTAACCCTAAGAGCCTGAGTCTAACCCTAACCCGAAGAGCCTGAGTCCAACCCTAACCCTAAGAGCCTGAGTCTAACCCTAACCCTAAGAGCCTGAGTCTAACCCTAACCCTAAGAGCCTGAGTCTAACCCTAACCCTTTTGGTGGAGCGCTGCTGCTATCTAGCGAAATATACTAGGGTACTGCAGCCGGCCCCGTTGGTGGAGCGCTGCTGCCATCTAGCGAAATATAATTGGGTACTGCAGCCGCCCGGTTGGTGGAGCGCTGCTGCCATCTAGCGAAATGTAATTGGGTACTGCAGCCGGCCCGGTTGGTGGAGCGCTGCTGCCATCTAGCGAAATATATTTGGGTAGTGCAGCCGGCCCTGTTGGTGGAGCGCTGCTGCCATCTAGCGAAATATATTTGGGTACTGCAGCCGGCCCTGTTGGTGGAGCTCTGCTGCCATCTAGCGAAATGTAATTGGGTACTGCAGCCGCCCTGTTGGTGGAGCGCTGCTGCCATCTAGCGAAATGTAATTGGGTACTGCAGCCGGCCGTTTGGTGGAGCGCTGCTGCCATCTAGCGAAATATATTTGGGTACTGCAGCCGCCCTTTTGGTGGAGCGCTGCTGCCATCTAGCGAAATATATTTGGGTACTGCAGCCGGCGCTGTTGGTGGAGCGCTGCTGCCATCTAGCGAAATGTAATTGGGTACTGCAGCCGGCCCCGTTGGTGGAGCACTGCTGCCATCTAGCGAAATATACTTGGGTACTGCAGCCGACCGGTTGGTGGAGCGCTGCTGCCAACTAGCGAAATATATTTGGGTACTGCAGCCGGCCCTGTTGGTGGAGCGCTGCTGCCATCTAGCGAAATGTAATTGGGTACTGCAGCCGCCCGTTTGGTGGAGCGCTGCTGCCATCTAGCGAAATATACTTGGGTACTGCAGCCGCCCTTTTGGTGGAGCGCTGCTGCCATCTAGCGAAATATACTTGGGTACTGCAGCCGGCGCTGTTGGTGGAGCGCTGCTGCCATCTAGCGAAATATATTTGGGTACTGCAGCCGGCCCTGTTGGTGGAGCGCTGCTGCCATCTAGCGAAATGTAATTGGGTACTGCAGCCGACCGGTTGGTGGAGCGCTGCTGCCATCTAGCGAAATATAATTGGGTACTGCAGCCGGCTCTGTTGGTGGAGCGCTGCTGGCATCTAGCGAAATATATTTGGGTACTGCAGCCGCCCTTTTGGTGGAGCGCTGCTGCCATCTAGCGAAATGTAATTGGGTACTGCAGCCGCCCTTTTGGTGGAGCGCTGCTGCCGTCTAGCGAAATATACTTGGGTACTGCAGCCGCCCCGTGGGTGGAGCGCTGCTGCCATCTAGCGAAATGTAATTGGGTACTGTAGCCGCCCTTTTGGTGGAGCGCTGCTGCCATCTAGCGAAATATATTTGGGTACTTCAGCCGGCGCTGTTGGTGGAGCGCTGCTGCCATCTAGCGAAATATACTTGGGTACTGCAGCCGGCGCTGTTGGTGGAGCGCTGCTGCCATCTAGCGAAAACTAAGAGCCTGAGTCTAACCCTAACCCTAAGAACCTGAGTCTAACCCTAACCCTAAGAGCCTGAGTCTAACCCTCACCCTAAGAGCCTGAGTCTAACCCTAACCCTAAGGGCCTGAGTCTAACCCTAACCCTAAGGGCCTGAGTCTAACCCTAACCCTAAGAGCCTGAGTCTAACCCTAACCCTAAGAGCCTGAGTCTAACCCTAACCCTAAGGGCCTGAGTCTAACCCTAACCCTAAGGGCCTGAGTCTAACCCTAACCCTAAGAGCCTGAGTCTAACCCAAACCCTAAGAGCCTGAGTCTAACCCTAACCCGAAGAGCCTGAGTCTAACCCTCACCCGAAGAGCCTGAGTCTAACCCTCACCCGAAGAGCCTGAGTCTAACCCTAACCCTAAGAGCCTGAGTCTAACCCTAACCCGAAGAGCCTGAGTCTAACCCTAACCCTAAGAGCCTGAGTCTAACCCTAACCCTAAGAGCCTGAGTCTAACCCTAACCCTAAGAGCCTGAGTCTAACCCTCACCCGAAGAGCCTGAGTCTAACCCTAACCCGAAGAGCCTGAGTCTAACCCTAACCCGAAGAGCCTGAGTCTAACCCTAACCCTAAGAGCCTGAGTCTAACCCTAACCCTAAGAGCCTGAGTCTAAGCCTAACCCTAAGAGCCTGAGTCTAACCCTAACCCTAAGAGCCTGAGTCTAACCCTAACCCTTTTGGTGGAGCGCTGCTGCTATCTAGCGAAATATACTAGGGTACTGCAGCCGGCGCTGTTGGTGGAGCGCTGCTGCCATCTAGCGAAATATAATTGGGTACTGCAGCCGCCCGGTTGGTGGAGCGCTGCTGCCATCTAGCGAAATGTAATTGGGTACTGCAGCCGGCCCGGTTGGTGGAGCGCTGCTGCCATCTAGCGAAATATATTTGGGTAGTGCAGCCGGCCCTGTTGGTGGAGCGCTGCTGCCATCTAGCGAAATATATTTGGGTACTGCAGCCGGCCCGGTTGGTGGAGCGCTGTTGCCGTCTCGCGAAATATATTTGGGTACTGCAGCCGGCCCTGTTGGTGGAGCTCTGCTGCCATCTAGCGAAATGTAATTGGGTACTGCAGCCGCCCTGTTGGTGGAGCGCTGCTGCCATCTAGCGAAATGTAATTGGGTACTGCAGCCGGCCGTTTGGTGGAGCGCTGCTGCCATCTAGCGAAATATATTTGGGTACTGCAGCCGCCCTTTTGGTGGAGCGCTGCTGCCATCTAGCGAAATATATTTGGGTACTGCAGCCGGCCCTGTTGGTGGAGTGCTGCTGCCATCTAGCGAAATGTAATTGGGTACTGTAGCCGCCCGTTTGGTGGAGCGCTGCTGCCATCTAGCGAAATATATTTGGGTACTGCAGCCGGCGCTGTTGGTGGAGCGCTGCTGCCATCTAGCGAAATATACTTGGGTACTGCAGCCGGCCCCGTTGGTGGAGCACTGCTGCCATCTAGCGAAATATACTTGGGTACTGCAGCCGCCCGTTTGGTGGAGCGCTGCTGCCAACTAGCGAAATATATTTGGGTACTGCAGCCGGCCCTGTTGGTGGAGCGCTGCTGCCATCTAGCGAAATGTAATTGGGTACTGCAGCCGCCCTTTTGGTGGAGCGCTGCTGCCATCTAGCGAAATATACTTGGGTACTGCAGCCGCCCGGTTGGTGGAGCGCTGCTGCCATCTAGCGAAATATACTTGGGTACTGCAGCCGGCGCTGTTGGTGGAGCGCTGCTGCCATCTAGCGAAATATATTTGGGTACTGCAGCCGCCCTTTTGGTGGAGCGCTGCTGCCATCTAGCGAAATGTAATTGGGTACTGCAGCCGCCCGGTTGGTGGAGCGCTGCTGCCATCTAGCGAAATATAATTGGGTACTGCAGCCGGCTCTGTTGGTGGAGCGCTGCTGGCATCTAGCGAAATATATTTGGGTACTGCAGCCGCCCTTTTGGTGGAGCGCTGCTGCCATCTAGCGAAATGTAATTGGGTACTGCAGCCGCCCTTTTGGTGTAGCGCTGCTGCCGTCTAGCGAAATATACTTGGGTACTGCAGCCGCCCCGTTGGTGGAGCGCTGCTGCCATCTAGCGAAATGTAATTGGGTACTGTAGCCGCCCTTTTGGTGGAGCGCTGCTGCCATCTAGCGAAATATATTTGGGTACTTCAGCCGGCGCTGTTGGTGGAGCGCTGCTGCCATCTAGCGAAATATACTTGGGTACTGCAGCCGGCGCTGTTGGTGGAGCGCTGCTGCCATCTAGCGAAACCTAAGAGCCTGAGTCTAACCCTAACCCTAAGAACCTGAGTCTAACCCTCACCCTAAGAGCCTGAGTCTAACCCTCACCCTAAGAGCCTGAGTCTAACCCTAACCCTAAGAGCCTGAGTCTAACCCTAACCCTAAGAGCCTGAGTCTAACCCTAACCCGAAGAGCCTGAGTCTAACCCTAACCCGAAGAGCCTGAGTCTAACCCTCACCCTAAGAGCCTGAGTCTAACCCTAACCCTAAGAGCCTGAGTCTAACCCTAACCCGAAGAGCCTGAGTCTAACCCTAACCCTAAGAGCCTGAGTCTAACCCTAACCCTAAGAGCCTGAGTCTAACCCTCACCCGAAGAGCCTGAGTCTAACCCTAACCCTAAGAGCCTGAGTCTAACCCTAACCCTAAGAGCCTGAGTCTAACCCTCACCCTAAGAGCCTGAGTCTAACCCTAACCCGAAGAGCCTGAGTCTAACCCTAACCCGAAGAGCCTGAGTCTAACCCTCACCCTAAGAGCCTGAGTCTAACCCTAACCCTAAGAGCCTGAGTCTAACCCTCACCCTAAGAGCCTGAGTCTAACCCTCACCCTAAGAGCCTGAGTCTAACCCTCACCCTAAAAGCCTGAGTCTAACCCTAACCCTAAGAGCCTGAGTCTAACCCTAACCCTAAGAGCCTGAGTCTAACCCTCACCCTAAGAGCCTGAGTCTAACCCTAACCCTAAGAGCCTGAGTCTAACCCTAACCCTAAGAGCCTGAGTCTAACCCTAACCCTACGAGTCTAACCCTAACCCTAACCCTAACCCTAACAGTCTAACCCTAACCCTAACCCTAACCCTAACCCTAAGAGCCTAACCCTAACCCTAACCCTAAGAGTCTAACCCTAACCCTAACCCTAACCCTAAGAGTCTAACCCTAACCCTAACCCTAACCCTAAGAGTCTAACCCTAACCCTAAGAGTCTAACCCTAACCCTAACCCTAACCCTAACAGTCTAACCCTCACCCTAAGAGCCTGAGTCTAACCCTAACCCTAACCCTAACCCTAACCCTAAGAGTCTAACCCTAACCCTAAGAGTCTAACCCTAACCCTAACCCTAACCCTAACAGTCTAACCCTTACCCTAAGAGTCTAACCCTAAGAGTCTAACCCTAACCCTAACTCTAACCCTAACAGTCTCACCCTAAACATAAGAGTTTAACCCTAAGAGTCTAACCCTAACCCTAACCCTAACCCTAACAGTCTAACCCTAACCCTAACCCTAAGAGTCTAACCCTAACCCTAACCCTAAGAGTCTAACCCTAACACTAAGAGTCTAACCTTAACCCTAACCCTAACCCTAAGAGTCTAACCCTAACCCTAACCCTAACCCTAACCCTGACCCTAACCCTAAGAGTCTAACCCTAACCCTAACCCTAACCCTAACCCTAAGAGTCTAACCCTAACCCTACCCTAACCCTAAGAGTCTAACCCTAACCCTAAGAGTCTAACCCTAACCCTAACCCTAACCCTAAGAGTCTAACCCTAACCCTGAGTCTAACCCTAACCCTAACCCTAACCCTAACCCTAACCCTAACCCTAAGAGTCTAACCCTAACCCTAAGAGTCTAACCCTAACCCTAACCCTAACCCTAACAGTCTAACCCTAAACATAAGAGTTTAACCCTAAGAGTCTAACCCTAACCCTGAGTCTAACCCTAACCCTAACCCTAACTCTAAGAGTCTCACCCTAACCCTAAGAGTCTAACCCTAACCCTAACCCTAACCCTAACAGTCTAACCCTAACCCTAAGAGTCTAGCCCTAAGAGTCTAACCCTAACCCTAACTCTAACCCTAACAGTCTAACCCTAAACATAAGAGTTTAACCCTAAGAGTCTAACCCTAACCCTAACCCTAACCCTAACAGTCTAACCCTAACCCTAACCCTAACCCTAAGAGTCTAACCCTAACCCTGAGTCTAACCCTAACCCTAACCCTAACAGTCTAACCCTAACCCTAAGAGTCTAACCCTAAGAGTCTAACCCTAACCCTAACTCTAACCCTAACAGTCTAACCCTAAACATAAGAGTTTAACCCTAAGAGTCTAACCCTAACCCTAACCCTAACCCTAACAGTCTAACCCTAACCCTAACCCTAAGAGTCTAACCCTAACCCTAACCCTAAGAGTCTAACCCTAACCCTAACCCTAACCCTAACCCTGACCCTAACACTAAGAGTCTAACCTTAACCCTAACCCTAACCCTAAGAGTCTAACCCTAACCCTAACCCTAACCCTAACCCTAACCCTGACCCTAACCCTAAGAGTCTAACCCTAACCCTAACCCTAACCCTAACCCTAACCCTAAGAGTCTAACCCTAACCCTACCCTAACCCTAAGAATCTAACCCCAACCCTGAGTCTAACCCTAACCCTAACCCTAACCCTAACCCTAAGAGTCTAACTCTAACCCTAAGAGTCTAACCCTAACCCTAACCCTAACCCTAACAGTCTAACCCTAACCCTACGAGTCTAACCCTAACCCTAACCCTAACCCTAACAGTTTAACCCTAACCCTAACCCTAACCCTAACCCTAAAAGTCTAGCCCTAAGAGTCTAACCCTAACCCTAACTCTAACCCTAACAGTCTAACCCTAAACATAAGAGTTTAACCCTAAGAGTCTAACCCTAACCCTGAGTCTAACCCTAACCCTAACCCTAACCCTAAGAGTCTAACCCTAACCCTAAGAGTCTAACCCTAACCCTAACCCTAACAGTCTAACCCTAACCCTAAGAGTCTAGCCCTAAGAGTCTAACCCTAACCCTAACTCTAACCCTAACAGTCTAACCCTAAACATAAGAGTTTAACCCTAAGAGTCTAACCCTAACCCTAACCCTAACCCTAACAGTCTAACCCTAACCCTAACCCTAACCCTAAGAGTCTAACCCTAACCCTGAGTCTAACCCTAACCCTAACCCTAACAGTCTAACCCTAACCCTAAGAGTCTAACCCTAAGAGTCTAACCCTAACCCTAACTCTAACCCTAACAGTCTAACCCTAAACATAAGAGTTTAACCCTAAGAGTCTAACCCTAACCCTAACCCTAACCCTAACAGTCTAACCCTAACCCTAACCCTAACAGTCTAACCCTAACCCTAACCCTAAGAGTCTAACCCTAACACTAAGAGTCTAACCTTAACCCTAACCCTAACCCTAAGAGTCTAACCCTAACCCTAACCCTAACCCTAACCCTGACCCTAACCCTAAGAGTCTAACCCTAACCCTAACCCTAACCCTAACCCTAAGAGTCTAACCCTAACCCTACCCTAACCCTAAGAATCTAACCCCAACCCTGAGTCTAACCCTAACCCTAACCCTAACCCTAACCCTAAGAGTCTAACTCTAACCCTAAGAGTCTAACCCTAACCCTAACCCTAACAGTCTAACCCTAACCCTAAGAGTCTAACCCTAACCCTAACCCTAACCCTAACAGTCTAACCCTAACCCTAACCCTAACAGTCTTACCCTAACCCTAACCCTAACAGTCTAACCCTAACCCTAACCCTAACCCTAAGAGTCTAACCCTAACACTAAGAGTCTAACCTTAACCCTAACCCTAACCCTAAGAGTCTAACCCTAACCCTAACCCTAACCCTAACCCTGACCCTAACCCTAAGAGTCTAACCCTAACCCTAACCCTAACCCTAACCCTAAGAGTCTAACCCTAACCCTACCCTAACCCTAAGAGTCTAACCCTAACCCTAAGAGTCTAACCCTAACCCTAACCCTAACCCTAAGAGTCTAACCCTAACCCTAAGAGTCTAACCCTAACCCTAACCCTAACCCTAAGAGTCTAACCCTAACCCTAAGAGTCTAACCCTAACCCTAAGAGTCTAACCCTAACCCTAACCCTAACCCTAACCCTAAGAGTCTAACCCTAAGAGTCTAACCCTAACCCTAACCCTAACAGTCTAACCTTAACCCTAACCCTAACCCCGGCTGAAGTACCCAAGTATATTTCGCTAGATGGCAGCAGCGCTCCACCAACAGGGCCGGCTGCAGTACCCAAATATATTTCGCTAGATGGCAGCAGCGCTCCACCAAAAGGGCGGCTGCAGTACCCAAATATATTTCGCTAGATGGCAGCAGCGCTCCACCAAAAGGGCGGCTGCAGTACCCAATTACATTTCGCTAGATGGCAGCAGCGCTCCACCAACCGGGCGGCTGCAGTACCCAATTATATTTCGCTAGATGGCAGCAGCGCTCCACCAACCGGCCGGCTGCAGTACCCAAGTATATTTCGCTAGATGGCAGCAGCGCTCCACCAACAGAGCCGGCTGCAGTACCCAAATATATTTCGCTAGATGGCAGCAGCGCTCCACCAAAAGGGCGGCTGCAGTACCCAATTACATTTCGCTAGATGGCAGCAGCGCTCCACCAACCGGGCGGCTGCAGTACCCAATTATATTTCGCTAGATGGCAACAGCGCTCCACCAACCGGCCGGCTGAAGTACCCAAGTATATTTCGCTAGATGGCAGCAGCGCTCCACCAACAGAGCCGGCTGCAGTACCCAAATATATTTCGCTAGATGGCAGCAGCGCTCCACCAAAAGGGGCCGGCTGCAGTACCCAAATATATTTCGCTAGATGGCAGCAGCGTTCCACCAACCGGTCGGCTGCAGTACCCAAGTATATTTCGCTAGATGGCAGCAGCGCTGCACCAACCGGGCGGCTGCAGTACCCAAGTATATTTCGCTAGATGGCAGCAGCGCTCCACCAACCGGGCCGCCTGCAGTACCCAAGTATATTTCGCTACATGGCAGCAGCGCTCCACCAATAGGGCCAGCTGCAGTACCCAAGTATATTTCGCTAGATGGCAGCAGCGCTCCACCAACAGCGGCGGCTGCAGTACCCAAGTATATAGTACTGAGTCTAACCCTAACCCTAAGAGCCTGAGTCTAACCCTAACCCGAAGAGCCTGAGTCTAACCCTAACCCTAAGAGCCTGAGTCTAACCCTAACCCTAAGAGCCTGAGTCTAACCCTCACCCGAAGAGCCTGAGTCTAACCCTAACCCGAAGAGCCTGAGTCTAACCCTAACCCGAAGAGCCTGAGTCTAACCCTAACCCTAAGAGCCTGAGTCTAACCCTAACCCTAAGAGCCTGAGTCTAACCCAAACCCTAAGAGCCTGAGTCCAACCCTAACCCTAAGAGCCTGAGTCTAACCCTCACCCTAAGAGCCTGAGTCTAACCCTCACCCTAAGAGCCTGAGTCTAACCCTAACCCTAAGAGCCTGAGTCTAACCCTCACCCTAAGAGCCTGAGTCTAACCCTAACCCTAAGAGCCTGAGTCTAACCCTCACCCTAAGAGCCTGAGTCTAACCCGAACCCTAAGAGCCTGAGTCTAACCCTCACCCTAAGAGCCTGAGTCTAACCCTAACCCGAAGAGCCTGAGTCTAACCCTAACACTAAGAGCCTGAGTCTAACCCTAACCCTAAGAGCCTGAGTCTAACCCTTACCCGAAGAGCCTGAGTCTAACCCTAACCCTAAGAGCCTGAGTCTAACCCTAACCCTAGTGCCTGAGTCTAACCCTAACCCTAAGAGCCTGAGTCTAACCCTAACCCGAAGAGCCTGAGTCTAACCCTAACCCTAAGAGCCTGAGTCTAACCCTAACCCTAAGAGCCTGAGTCTAACCCTAACCCTAAGAGCCTGAGTCTAACCCTCACCCTAAGAGCCTGAGTCTAACCCTCACCCTAAGAGCCTGAGTCTAACCCTAACCCTAAGAGCCTGAGTCTAACCCTAACCCTAAGAGCCTGAGTCTAACCCTAACCCTTTTGGTGGAGCGCTGCTGCTATCTAGCGAAATATACTAGGGTACTGCAGCCGGCGCTGTTGGTGGAGCGCTGCTGCCATCTAGCGAAATATATTTGGGTACTGCAGCCGCCCTTTTGGTGGAGCGCTGCTGCCATCTAGCGAAATGTAATTGGGTACTGCAGCAGCCCGGTTGGTGGAGCGCTGCTGCCATCTAGCGAAATATATTTGGGTAGTGCAGCCGGCCCTGTTGGTGGAGCGCTGCTGCCATCTAGCGAAATATATTTGGGTACTGCAGCCGGCCCGGTTGGTGGAGCGCTGCTGCCGTCTCGCGAAATATATTTGGGTACTGCAGCCGGCGCTGTTGGTGGAGCGCTGCTGCCATCTAGCGAAATATACTTGGGTACTGCAGCCGCCCGGTTGGTGGAGCGCTGCTGCCATCTAGCGAAATGTAATTGGGTACTGCAGCCGGCCGTTTGGTGGAGCGCTGCTGCCATCTAGCGAAATATATTTGGGTACTGCAGCCGCCCTTTTGGTGGAGCGCTGCTGCCATCTAGCGAAATATATTTGGGTACTGCAGCCGGCCCTGTTGGTGGAGCGCTGCTGCCATCTAGCGAAATGTAATTGGGTACTGTAGCCGCCCGTTTGGTGGAGCGCTGCTGCCATCTAGCGAAATATATTTGGGTACTGCAGCCGGCGCTGTTGGTGGAGCGCTGCTGCCATCTAGCGAAATATACTTGGGTACTGCAGCCGGCCCCGTTGGTGGAGCACTGCTGCCATCTAGCGAAATATACTTGGGTACTGCAGCCGCCCGTTTGGTGGAGCGCTGCTGCCATCTAGCGATATATATTTGGGTACTGCAGCCGGCCCTGTTGGTGGAGCGCTGCTGCCATCTAGCGAAATGTAATTGGGTACTGCAGCCGCCCTTTTGGTGGAGCGCTGCTGCCATCTAGCGTAATATACTTGGGTACTGCAGCCGGCGCTGTTGGTGGAGCGCTGCTGCCATCTAGCGAAATATACTTGGGTACTGCAGCCGGCGCTGTTGGTGGAGCGCTGCTGCCATCTAGCGAAATATACTTGGGTACTGCAGCCGGCGCTGTTGGTGGAGCGCTGCTGCCATCTAGCGAAATATACTTGGGTACTGCAGCCGGCGCTGTTGGTGGAGCGCTGCTGCCATCTAGCGAAACCTAAGAGCCTGAGTCTAACCCTAACCCTAAGAGCCTGAGTCTAACCCTCACCCGAAGAGCCTGAGTCTAACCCTCACCCTAAGAGCCTGAGTCTAACCCTAACCCTAAAGAGCCTGAGTCTAACCCTAACCCTAAGAGCCTGAGTCTAACCCTAACCCGAAAAGCCTGAGTCTAACACTAACCCTAAGAGCCTGAGTCTAACCCTCACCCGAAGAGCCTGAGTCTAACCCTCACCCTAAGAGCCTGAGTCTAACCCTAACCCGAAGAGCCTGAGTCTAACCCTAACCCTAAGAGCCTGAGTCTAACCCTAACCCTAAGAGCCTGAGTCTAACCCTAACCCTAAGAGCCTGAGTGTAACCCTAACCCTAAGAGCCTGAGTTTAACCCTAACCCTAAGAGCCTGAGTCTAACCCTAACCCTAAGAGCCTGACTCTAACCCTAACCCTAAGAGCCTGAGTCTAACCCTCACCCTAAGAGCCTGAGTCTAACCCTAACCCGAAGAGCCTGAGTCTAACCCTAACCCGAAGAGCCTGAGTCTAACCCTAACCCGAAGAGCCTGAGTCTAACCCTAACCCTAAGAGCCTGAGTCTAACCCTAACCCTAAGAGCCTGCGTCTAACCCTAACCCTAAGAGCCTGAGTCTAACCCTAACCCTAAGAGCCTGAGTCTAACCCTAACCCTAAGAGCCTGAGTCTAACCCTAACCCTAAGAGCCTGGGTCTAACCCTCACCCTAAGAGCCTGAGTCTTACCCTAACCCTAAGAGCCTGAGTCTAACCCTCACCCTAAGAGCCTGAGTCTAACCCTAAGCCTAAGAGCCTGAGTCTAACCCTAACCCTAAGAGCCTGAGTCTAACCCTAACCCGAAGAGCCTGAGTCTAACCCTCACCCTATAGAGCCTGAGTCTAACCCTCACCCTAAGAGCCTGAGTCTAACCCTAACCCTAAGAGCCTGAGTCTAACCCTAACCCTAAGAGCCTGAGTCTAACCCTCACCCTAAGAGCCTGAGTCTAACCCTAACCCTAAGAGCCTGAGTCTAACCCTAACCCTTTTGGTGGAGCGCTGCTGCTATCTATCGAAATATACTAGGGTACTGCAGCCGGCGCTGTTGGTGGAGCGCTGCTGCCATCTAGCGAAATATATTTGGGTACTGCAGCCGCCCTTTTGGTGGAGCGCTGCTGCCATCTAGCGAAATGTAATTGGGTACTGCAGCCGGCCGTTTGGTGGAGCGCTGCTGCCATCTAGCGAAATATATTTGGGTAGTGCAGCCGGCCCGGTTGGTGGAGCGCTGCTGCCGTCTCGCGAAATATATTTGGGTACTGCAGCCGGCGCTGTTGGTGGAGCGCTGCTGCCATCTAGCGAAATATACTTGGGTACTGCAGCCGCCCGGTTGGTGGAGCGCTGCTGCCATCTAGCGAAATATATTTGGGTACTGCAGCCGGCCGTTTGGTGGAGCGCTGCTGCCATCTAGCGAAATATATTTGGGTACTGCAGCCGCCCTTTTGGTGGAGCGCTGCTGCCATCTAGCGAAATATATTTGGGTACTGCAGCCGGCCCTGTTGGTGGAGCGCTGCTGCCATCTAGCGAAATGTAATTGGGTACTGTAGCCGCCCGTTTGGTGGAGCGCTGCTGCCATCTAGCGAAATATATTTGGGTACTGCAGCCGGCCCTGTTGGTGGAGCGCTGCTGCCATCTAGCGAAATATACTTGGGTACTGCAGCCGGCCCCGTTGGTGGAGCACTGCTGCCATCTAGCGAAATATACTTGGGTACTGCAGCCGCCCGTTTGGTGGAGCGCTGCTGCCATCTAGCGATATATATTTGGGTACTGCAGCCGGCCCTGTTGGTGGAGCGCTGCTGCCATCTAGCGAAATGTAATTGGGTACTGCAGCCGCCCTTTTGGTGGAGCGCTGCTGCCATCTAGCGTAATATACTTGGGTACTGCAGCCGGCGCTGTTGGTGGAGCGCTGCTGCCATCTAGCGAAATATACTTGGGTACTGCAGCCGGCGCTGTTGGTGGAGCGCTGCTGCCATCTAGCGAAATATACTTGGGTACTGCAGCCGCCCGGTTGGTGGAGCGCTGCTGCCATCTAGCGAAATGTAATTGGGTACTGCAGCCGCCCTTTTGGTGGAGCGCTGCTGCCATCTAGCGAAATATATTTGGGTACTGCAGCCGGCGCTGTTGGTGGAGCGCTGCTGCCATCTAGCGTAATATACTTGGGTACTGCAGCCGGCGCTGTTGGTGGAGCGCTGCTGCCATCTAGCGAAATATACTTGGGTACTGCAGCCGGCGCTGTTGGTGGAGCGCTGCTGCCATCTAGCGAAACCTAAGAGCCTGAGTCTAACCCTAACCCTAAGAGCCTGAGTCTAACCCTCACCCGAAGAGCCTGAGTCTAACCCTCACCCTAAGAGCCTGAGTCTAACCCTAACCCTAAGAGCCTGAGTCTAACCCTAACCCTAAGAGCCTGAGTCTAACCCTAACCCGAAAAGCCTGAGTCTAACACTAACCCTAAGAGCCTGAGTCTAACCCTAACCCTAAGAGCCTGAGTCTAACCCTCACCCTAAGAGCCTGAGTCTAACCCTAACCCGAAGAGCCTGAGTCTAACCCTAACCCGAAGAGCCTGAGTCTAACCCTAACCCTAAGAGCCTGAGTCTAACCCTAACCCTAAGAGCCTGAGTCTAAGCCTAACCCGAAGAGCCTGAGTCTAACCCTAACCCTAAGAGCCTGAGTTTAACCCTAACCCTAAGAGCCTGAGTCTAACCCTAACCCGAAGAGCCTGACTCTAACCCTAACCCTAAGAGCCTGAGTCTAACCCTCACCCTAAGAGCCTGAGTCTAACCCTAACCCGAAGAGCCTGAGTCTAACCCTAACCCGAAGAGCCTGAGTCTAACCCTAACCCGAAGAGCCTGAGTCTAACCCTAACCCTAAGAGCCTGAGTCTAACCCTAACCCTAAGAGCCTGAGTCTAACCCTCACCCTAAGAGCCTGAGTCTAACCCTAACCCTAAGAGCCTGAGTCTAACCCTAACCCTAAGAGCCTGGGTCTAACCCTCACCCTAAGAGCCTGAGTCTTACCCTAACCCTAAGAGCCTGAGTCTAACCCTAACCCTAAGAGCCTGAGTCTAACCCTAACCCTAAGAGCCTGAGTCTAACCCTCACCCTAAGAGCCTGAGTCTAACCCTAACCCTAAGAGCCTGAGTCTAACCCTAACCCTAAGAGCCTGAGTCTAACCCTCACCCGAAGAGCCTGAGTCTAACCCTAACCCTAAGAGCCTGAGTCTAACCCTAACCCTAAGAGCCTGAGTCTAACCCTAACCCTAAGAGCCTGAGTCTAACCCTAACCCTAAGAGCCTGAGTCTAACCCTCACCCTAAGAGCCTGAGTCTAACCCTAACCCTAAGAGCCTGAGTCTAACCCTAACCCTAAGAGCCTGAGTCTAACCCTCACCCTAAGAGCCTGAGTCTAACCCTAACCCTAAGAGCCTGAGTCTAACCCTAACCCTAAGAGCCTGAGTCTAACCCTAACCCTACGAGTCTCACCCTAACCCTAACCCTAACAGTCTAACCCTAACCCTAACCCTAACCCTAACCCTAACCCTAAGAGCCTAACCCTAACCCTAACCCTAAGAGTCTAACCCTAACCCTAACCCTAAGAGTCTAACCCTAACCCTGAGTCTAACCCTAACCCTAACCCTAACCCTAACCCTAACCCTAAGAGTCTAACCCTAACCCTAAGAGTCTAACCCTAACCCTAACCCTAACCCTATCAGTCTAACCCTAACCCTAAGAGTCTAACCCTAAGAGTCTAACCAAAACCCTAACTCTAACCCTAACAGTCTAACCCTAAACATAAGAGTTTAACCCTAAGAGTCTAACCCTAACCCTAACCCTAACCCTAACCCTAACAGTCTAACCCTAACCCTAACCCTAACCCTGAGTCTAACCTTAACCCTAACCCTAACCCGAAGAGTCTAACTCTAACCCTAAGAATCTAACCCTAACCCTAACCCTAACCCTAACAGTCTAACCCTAACCCTAAGATTCTAACCCTAAGAGTCTAACCCTAACCCTAACTCTAACCCTAACAGTCTAACCCTAAACATAAGAGTTTAACCCTAAGAGTCTAACCCTAACCCTAACCCTAAGAGTCTAACCCTAACCCTAACCCTAACCCTAACCCTGACCCTAACCCTAAGAGTCTAACCCTAACCCTAACCCTAACCCTAAGAGTCTAACCCTAACCCTAAGAGTCTAACCCTAACCCTAACCCTAACCCTAACCCTAAGAGTCTAACCCCAACCCTAAGAGTCTAACCCTAAGAGTCTAACCCTAACCCTAACCCTAACAGTCTAACCTTAACCCTAACCCTAACCCCGGCTGAAGTACCCAAGTATATTTCGCTAGATGGCAGCAGCGCTCCACCAACCGGCCGGCTGAAGTACCCAAATATATTTCGCTAGATGGCAGCAGCGCTCCACCAACAGCGCCGGCTGCAGTACCCAAGTATATTTCGCTAGATGGCAGCAGCGCTCCACCAACAGCGCCGGCTGCAGTACCCAAATATATTTCGCGAGACGGCAGCAGCGCTCCACCAACCGGGCCGGCTGCACTACCCAAATATATTTCGCTAGATGGCAGCAGCGCTCCACCAAACGGCCGGCTGCAGTACCCAATTACATTTCGCTAGATGGCAGCAGCGCTCCACCAAAAGGGCGGCTGCAGTACCCAAATATATTTCGCTAGATGGCAGCAGCGCTCCACCAAAAGGGCGGCTGCAGTACCCAATTACATTTCGCTAGATGGCAGCAGCGCTCCACCAAAAGGGCCGGCTGCAGTACCCAAATATATTTCGCTAGATGGCAGCAGCGCTCCACCAACCGGCCGGCTGAAGTACCCAAGTATATTTCGCTAGATGGCAGCAGCGCTCCACCAACAGAGCCGGCTGCAGTACCCAAATATATTTCGCTAGATGGCAGCAGCGCTCCACCAACAGGGCCGCCTGCAGTACCCAAACATATTTCGCTAGATGGCAGCAGCGCTCCACCAACCGGTCGGCTGCAGTACCCAAGTATATTTCGCTAGATGGCAGCAGCGCTGCACCAACCGGGCGGCTGCAGTACCCAAGTATATTTCGCTAGATGGCAGCAGCGCTCCACCAACCGGGCCGCCTGCAGTACCCAAGTATATTTCGCTACATGGCAGCAGCGCTCCACCAACAGGGCCAGCTGCAGTACCCAAGTATATTTCGCTACATGGCAGCAGCGCTCCACCAACAGCGCCGGCTGCAGTACCCAAGTATATTTCGCTAGATGGCAGCACCGCTCCACCAACAGCGGCGGCTGCAGTACCCAAATATATAGTACTGAGTCTAACCCTAACCCTAAGAGCCTGAGTCTAACCCTAACTCTAAGAGCCTGAGTCTAACCCTAACCCTAAGAGCCTGAGTCTAACCCTCACCCTAAGAGCCTGAGTCTAACCCTAACCCTAAGAGCCTGAGTCTAACCCTAACCCGAAGAGCCTGAGTCTAACCCTAACCCGAAGAGCCTGAGTCTAATCCTAACCCTAAGAGCCTGAGTCTAACCCTAACCCTAAGAGCCTGAGTCTAACCCTAACCCTAAGAGCCTGAGTCTAACCCTAACCCTAAGAGCCTGAGTCTAACCCTAACCCTAAGAGCCTGAGTCTAACCCTCACCCTAAGAGCCTGAGTCTAACCCTCACCCTAAGAGCCTGAGTCTAACCCTAACCCTAAGAGCCTGAGTCTAACCCTAACCCGAAGAGCCTGAGTCTAACCCTCACCCTAAGAGCCTGAGTCTAACCCTAACCCTAAGAGCCTGAGTCTAACCCTCACCCTAAGAGCCTGAGTCTAACCCTAACCCTAAGAGCCTGAGTCTAACCCTCACCCGAAGAGCCTGAGTCTAACCCTAACCCTAAGAGCCTGAGTCTAACCCTAACCCTAAGAGCCTGAGTCTAACCCTCACCCTAAGAGCCTGAGTCTAACCCTAACCCTAAGAGCCTGAGTCTAACCCTAACCCGAAGAGCCTGAGTCTAACCCTAACCCTAAGAGCCTGAGTCTAACCCTCACCCTAAGAGCCTGAGTCTAACGCTAACCCTAAGAGCCTGAGTCTAACCCTAACCCTTTTGGTGGAGCGCTGCTGCTATCTAGCGAAATATACTAGGGTACTGCAGCCGGCGCTGTTGGTGGAGCGCTGCTGCCATCTAGCGAAATATATTTGGGTACTGCAGCCGCCCTTTTGGTGGAGCGCTGCTGCCATCTAGCGAAATGTAATTGGGTACTGCAGCCGCCCGGTTGGTGGAGCGCTGCTGCCATCTAGCGAAATATATTTGGGTAGTGCAGCCGGCCCTGTTGGTGGAGCGCTGCTGCCATCTAGCGAAATATATTTGGGTACTGCAGCCGGCCCTGTTGGTGGAGCGCTGCTGCCATCTAGCGAAATATATTTGGGTACTGCAGCCGGCGCTGTTGGTGGAGCGCTGCTGCCATCTAGCGAAATATATTTGGGTACTGCAGCCGGCCCGGTTGGTGGAGCGCTGCTGCCGTCTCGCGAAATATATTTGGGTACTGCAGCCGGCGCTTTTGGTGGAGCGCTGCTGCCATCTAGCGAAATGTAATTGGGTACTGCAGCCGCCCGGTTGGTGGAGCGCTGCTGCCATCTAGCGAAATGTAATTGGGTACTGCAGCCGGCGCTTTTGGTGGAGCGCTGCTGCCATCTAGCGAAATATATTTGGGTACTGCAGCCGCCCTTTTGGTGGAGCGCTGCTGCCATCTAGCGAAATATATTTGGGTACTGCAGCCGGCCCTGTTGGTGGAGCGCTGCTGCCATCTAGCGAAATGTAATTGGGTACTGCAGCCGCCCTTTTGGTGGAGCGCTGCTGCCATCTAGCGTAATATACTTGGGTACTGCAGCCGGCCGGTTGGTGGAGCGCTGCTGCCATCTATCGAAATATACTTGGGTACTGCAGCCGGCGCTGTTGGTGGAGCGCTGCTGCCATCTAGCGAAATATACTTGGGTACTGCAGCCGCCCGGTTGGTGGAGCGCTGCTGCCATCTAGCGAAATATACTAGGGTACTGCAGCCGCCCTTTTGTTGGAGCGCTGCTGCCATCTAGCGAAATATACTTGGGTACTGCAGCCGCCCGGTTGGTGGAGCGCTGCTGCCATCTAGCGAAATGTAATTGGGTACTGCAGCCGCCCTTTTGGTGGAGCGCTGCTGCCATCTAGCGAAATATATTTGGGTACTGCAGCCGGCGCAGTTGGTGGAGCGCTGCTGCCATCTAGCGAAATATACTTGGGTACTGCAGCCGGCGCTGTTGGTGGAGCGCTGCTGCCATCTAGCGAAACCTAAGAGCCTGAGTCTAACCCTAACCCTAAGAGCCTGAGTCTAACCCTCACCCTAAGAGCCTGAGTCTAACCCTCACCCTAAGAGCCTGAGTCTAACCCTAACCCTAAGAGCCTGAGTCTAACCCTAACCCTAAGAGCCTGAGTCTAACCCTCACCCTAAGAGCCTGAGTCTAACCCTAACCCTAAGAGCCTGAGTCTAACCCTCACCCTAAGAGCCTGAGTCTAACCCTAACCCTAAGAGCCTGAGTCTAACCCTAAGCCTAAGAGCCTGAGTCTAACCCTCACCCTAAGAGCCTGAGTCTAACCCTCACCCTAAGAGCCTGAGTCTAACCCTCACCCTAAGAGCCTGAGTCTAACCCTAACCCTAAGAGCCTGAGTCTAACCCTAACCCTAAGAGCCTGAGTCTAACCCTAACCCGAAGAGCCTGAGTCTAACCCTAACCCGAAGAGCCTGAGTCTAACCCTCACCCTAAGAGCCTGAGTCTAACCCTAACCCTAAGAGCCTGAGTCTAACCCTCACCCTAAGAGCCTGAGTCTAACCCTCACCCTAAGAGCCTGAGTCTAACCCTAACCCTAAGAGCCTGAGTCTAACCCTAACCCTAAGAGCCTGAGTCTAACCCTCACCCTAAGAGCCTGAGTCTAACCCTAACCCTAAGAGCCTGAGTCTAACCCTAACCCTAAGAGCCTGAGTCTAACCCTAACCCTACGAGTCTAACCCTAACCCTAACCCTAACCCTAACAGTCTAACCCTAACCCTGAGTCTAACCCTAACCCTAACCCTAAGAGCCTAACCCTAACCCTAACCCTAAGAGTCTAACCCTAACCCTAACCCTAACCCTAAGAGTCTAACCCTAACCCTGAGTCTAACCCTAACCCTAACCCTAACCCTAAGAGTCTAACCCTAACCCTAAGAGTCTAACCCTAACCCTAACCCTAACCCTAACAGTCTAACCCTAACCCTAAGAGTCTAACCCTAAGAGTCTAACCCTAACCCTAACTCTAACCCTAACAGTCTAACCCTAAACATAAGAGTTTAACCCTAAGAGTCTAACCCTAACCCTAACCCTAACCCTAACAGTCTAACCCTAACCCTAACCCTAACCCTAAGAGTCTAACCCTAACCCTGAGTCTAACCCTAACCCTAACCCTAATAGTCTAACCCTAACCCTAAGAGTCTAACCCTAACCCTAACCCTAACCCTAACAGTCTAACCCTAACCCTAAGAGTCTAACCCTAAGAGTCTAACCCTAACCCTAACTCTAACCCTAACAGTCTAACTCTAAACATAAGAGTTTAACCCTAAGAGTCTAACCCTAACCCTAACCCTAACAGTCTAACCCTAACCCTAACCCTAAGAGTCTAACCCTAACCCTAACCCTAAGAGTCTAACCCTAACACTAAGAGTCTAACCTTAACCCTAACCCTAACCCTAAGAGTCTAACCCTAACCCTAACCCTAACCCTAACCCTGACCCTAACCCTAAGAGTCTAACCCTAACCCTAACCCTAACCCTAAGAGTCTAACCCTAACCCTACCCTAACCCTAAGAGTCTAACCCCAACCCTGAGTCTAACCCTAACCCTAACCCTAACCCTAAGAGTCTAACTCTAACCCTAAGAGTCTAACCCTAACCCTAACCCTAACCCTAACAGTCTAACCCTAACCCTAAGAGTCTAACCCTAACCCTAACTCTAACCCTAACAGTCTAACCCTAAACATAAGAGTTTAACCCTAAGAGTCTAACCCTAACCCTAACCCTAACCCTAACAGTCTAACTCTAACCCTAACCCTAACAGTCTAACCCTAACCCTAACCCTAAGAGTCTAACCCTAACCCTAACCCTAAGAGTCTAACCCTAACACTAAGAGTCTAACCTTAACCCTAACCCTAACCCTAAGAGTCTAACCCTAACCCTAACCCTAACCCTAACCCTGACCCTAACCCTAAGAGTCTAACCCTAACCCTAACCCTAACCCTAACCCTAACCCTAAGAGTCTAACCCTAACCCTAAGAGTCTAACCCTAACCCTAACCCTAACCCTAAGAGTCTAACCCTAACCCTAAGAGTCTAACCCTAACCCTAACCCTAACCCTAACCCTAAGAGTCTAACCGTAACCCTAAGAGTCTAACCCTAACCCTAACCCTAACAGTCTAACCTTAACCCTAACCCTAACCCCGGCTGAAGTACCCAAGTATATTTCGCTAGATGGCAGCAGCGCTCCACCAACAGAGCCGGCTGCAGTACCCAAATATATTTCGCTAGATGGCAGCAGCGCTCCACCAAAAGGGCGGCTGCAGTACCCAAATATATTTCGCTAGATGGCAGCAGCGCTCCACCGAAAGGGCGGCTGCAGTACCCAATTACATTTCGCTAGATGGCAGCAGCGCTCCACCAACCGGCCGGCTGCAGTACCCAATTATATTTCGCTAGATGGCAGCAGCGCTCCACCAACCGGCCGGCTGCAGTACCCAAGTATATTTCGCTAGATGGCAGCAGCGCTCCACCAACAGAGCCGGCTGCAGTACCCAAATATATTTCGCTAGATGGCAGCAGCGCTCCACCAAAAGGGGCCGCCTGCAGTACCCGAATATATTTCGCTAGATGGCAGCAGCGCTCCACCAAACGGCCGGCTGCAGTACCCAAGTATATTTCGCTAAATGGCAGCAGCGCTCCACCAACAGCGCCGGCTGCAGTACCCAAGTATATTTCGCTAGATGGCAGCAGCGCTCCACCAACCGGCCGGCTGCAGTACCCAATTACATTTCGCTAGATGGAAGCAGCGCTCCACAAAAAGGGCCGGCTGCAGTACCCAAATATATTTCGCTAGATGGCAGCAGCGCTCCACCAACGGGGCCGGTTGCAGTACCCAAGTATATTTCGCTAGATGGCAGCAGCGCTCCACCAAAAGGGCGGCTGCAGTACCCAAATATATTTCGCTAGATGGCAGCAGCGCTCCACCAGAAGGACGGCTGCAGTACCCAACTACATTTCGCTAGATGGCAGCAGCGCTCCACCAACAGGGCCGGATGCAGTACCCAATTATATTTCGCTAGATGGCAGCAGCGCTCCACCAACCGGGCGGCCGCAGTACCCAAATATATTTCGCTAGATGGCAGCAGCCCTCCAGCAACAGCGCCGGCTGCAGTACCCAAGTATATGTCGCTAGATGGCAGCAGCGCTCCACCAAAAGGGCGGCTGCAGTACCCAATACATTTCGCTAGATGGCAGCAGCGCTCCACCAAAAGGGCGGCTGCAGTACCCAATTACATTTCGCTAGATGGCAGCAGCGCTCCACCAACAGCGCCGGCTGCAGTACCCAAGTATATTTCGCTAGATGGCAGCAGCGCTCCACCAACAGCGCCGGCTGCAGTACCCAATTACATTTCGCTAGATGGCAGCAGCGCTCCACCAAAAGGGCGGCTGCAGTACCCAAGTATATTTGGCTAGATGGCAGCAGCGCTCCACCAAAAGGGCGGCTGCAGTACCCAAATATATTTCGCTAGACGGCAGCAGCGCTCCACCAACAGGGCCGGCTGCAGTACCCAAATATATTTCGCTAGATGGCAGCAGCGCTCCACCCTCAGCGCCGGCTGCAGTACCCAAGTATATTTCGCTAGATGGCAGCAGCGCTCCACCAACAGCGGCGGCTGCAGTACCCAAATATATAGTACTGAGTCTAACCCTAACCCTAAGAGCCTGAGTCTAACCCTAACTCTAAGAGCCTGAGTCTAACCCTAACCCGAAGAGCCTGAGTCTAACCCTAACCCTAAGAGCCTGAGTCTAACCCTCACCCTAAGAGCCTGAGTCTAACCCTAACCCTAAGAGCCTGAGTCTAACCCTAACCCGAAGAGCCTGAGTCTAACCCTAACCCTAAGAGCCTGAGTCTAACCCTAACCCTAAGAGCCTGAGTCTAACCCTAACCCGAAGAGCCTGAGTCTAACCCTAACCCGAAGAGCCTGAGTCTAACCCTCACCCTAAGAGCCTGAGTCTAACCCTCACCCTAAGAGCCTGAGTCTAACCCTAACCCTAAGAGCCTGAGTCTAACCCTAACCCGAAGAGCCTGAGTCTAACCCTAACCCTAAGAGCCTGAGTCTAACCCTAACCCTAAAAGCCTGAGTCTAACCCTCACCCTAAGAGCCTGAGTCTAACCCTAACCCTAAGAGCCTGAGTCTAACCCTAACCCTTTTGGTGGAGCGCTGCTGCTATCTAGCGAAATATACTAGGGTACTGCAGCCGGCGCTGTTGGTGGAGCGCTGCTGCCATCTAGCGAAATATATTTGGGTACTGCAGCCGCCCTTTTGGTGGAGCGCTGCTGCCATCTAGCGAAATGTAATTGGGTACTGCAGCCGCCCTGTTGGTGGAGCGCTGCTGCCATCTAGCGAAATATATTTGGGTACTGCAGCCGGCCCTGTTGGTGGAGCGCTGCTGCCATCTAGCGAAATATATTTGGGTACTGCAGCCGGCCCGGTTGGTGGAGCGCTGCTGCCGTCTCTCGAAATATATTTGGGTACTGCAGCCGGCGCTTTTGGTGGAGCGCTGCTGCCATCTAGCGAAATGTAATTGGGTACTGCAGCCGGCCGTTTGGTGGAGCGCTGCTGCCATCTAGCGAAATATATTTGGGTACTGCAGCCGCCCTTTTGGTGGAGCGCTGCTGCCATCTAGCGAAATATATTTGGGTACTGCAGCCGGCCCTGTTGGTGGAGCGCTGCTGCCATCTAGCGAAATGTAATTGGGTACTGTAGCCGCCCGTTTGGTGGAGCGCTGCTGCCATCTAGCGAAATATATTTGGGTACTGCAGCCGGCGCTGTTGGTGGAGCGCTGCTGCCATCTAGCGAAATATACTTGGGTACTGCAGCCGGCCCCGTTGGTGGAGCACTGCTGCCATCTAGCGAAATATACTTGGGTACTGCAGCCGCCCGTTTGGTGGAGCGCTGCTGCCATCTAGCGAAATATATTTGGGTACTGCAGCCGGCCCTGTTGGTGGAGCGCTGCTGCCATCTAGCGAAATGTAATTGGGTACTGCAGCCGCCCTTATGGTGGAGCGCTGCTGCCATCTAGCGTAATATACTTGGGTACTGCAGCCGGCCGGTTGGTGGAGCGCTGCTGCCATCTAGCGAAATATACTTGGGTACTGCAGCCGGCGCTGTTGCTGGAGCGCTGCTGCCATCTAGCGAAATATACTTGGGTACTGCAGCCGCCCGGTTGGTGGAGCGCTGCTGCCATCTAGCGAAATATACTAGGGTACTGCAGCCGCCCTTTTGGTGGAGCGCTGCTGCCATCTAGCGAAATATACTTGGGTACTGCAGCCGCCCGGTTGGTGGAGCGCTGCTGCCATCTAGCGAAATATACTTGGGTACTGCAGCCGCCCTTTTGGTGGAGCGCTGCTGCCATCTAGCGAAATATATTTGGGTACTGCAGCCGGCGCAGTTGGTGGAGCGCTGCTGCCATCTAGCGAAATGTAATTGGGTACTGCAGCCGCCCTGTTGGTGGAGCGCTGCTGCCATCTAGCGAAACCTAAGAGCCTGAGTCTAACCCTCACCCTAAGAGCCTGAGTCTAACCCTCACCCTAAGAGCCTGAGTCTAACCCTAACCCTAAGAGCCTGAGTCTAACCCTCACCCTAAGAGCCTGAGTCTAACCCTCACCCTAAGAGCCTGAGTCTAACCCTAACCCTAAGAGCCTGAGTCTAACCCTCACCCGAAGAGCCTGAGTCTAATCCTAACCCTAAGAGCCTGAGTCTAACCCTCACCCGAAGAGCCTGAGTCTAACCCTAACCCTAAGAGCCTGAGTCTAACCCTAACCCTAAGAGCCTGAGTCTAACCCTCACCCTAAGAGCCTGAGTCTAACCCTAACCCTAAGAGCCTGAGTCTAACCCTAACCCTTTTGGTGGAGCGCTGCTGCTATCTAGCGAAATATACTAGGGTACTGCAGCCGGCGCTGTTGGTGGAGCGCTGCTGCAATCTAGCGAAATATATTTGGGTACTGCAGCCGCCCTTTTGGTGGAGCGCTGCTGCCATCTAGCGAAATGTAATTGGGTACTGCAGCCGCCCGGTTGGTGGAGCGCTGCTGCCATCTAGCGAAATATATTTGGGTACTGCAGCCGGCCCTGTTGGTGGAGCGCTGCTGCCATCTAGCGAAATATATTTGGGTACTGCAGCCGGCCCGGTTGGTGGAGCGCTGCTGCCGTCTCGCGAAATATATTTGGGTACTGCAGCCGGCGCTGTTGGTGGAGCGCTGCTGCCATCTAGCGAAATGTAATTGGGTACTGCAGCCGCCCGGTTGGTGGAGCGCTGCTGCCATCTAGCGAAATATACTTGGGTACTGCAGCCGGCCGTTTGGTGGAGCGCTGCTGCCATCTAGCGAAATATATTTGGGTACTGCAGCCGCCCTTTTGGTGGAGCGCTGCTGCCATCTAGCGAAATATATTTGGGTACTGCAGCCGGCCCTGTTGGTGGAGCGCTGCTGCCATCTAGCGAAATATACTAGGGTACTGCAGCCGCCCTTTTGTTGGAGCGCTGCTGCCATCTAGCGAAATATACTAGGGTACTGCAGCCGCCCTTTTGTTGGAGCGCTGCTGCCATCTAGCGAAATATACTTGGGTACTGCAGCCGCCCGGTTGGTGGAGCGCTGCTGCCATCTAGCGAAATGTAATTGGGTACTGCAGCCGCCCTTTTGGTGGAGCGCTGCTGCCATCTAGCGAAATATATTTGGGTACTGCAGCCGGCGCAGTTGGTGGAGCGCTGCTGCCATCTAGCGAAATATACTTGGGTACTGCAGCCGGCGCTGTTGGTGGAGCGCTGCTGCCATCTAGCGAAATGTAATTGGGTACTGCAGCCGCCCGGTTGGTGGAGCGCTGCTGCCATCTAGCGAAACCTAAGAGCCTGAGTCTAACCCTAACCCTAAGAGCCTGAGTCTAACCCTCACCCTAAGAGCCTGAGTCTAACCCTCACCCTAAGAGCCTGAGTCTAACCCTCACCCTAAGAGCCTGAGTCTAACCCTAACCCTAAAAGCCTGAGTCTAACCCTCACCCTAAGAGCCTGAGTCTAACCCTAACCCTAAGAGCCTGAGTCTAACCCTCACCCTAAGAGCCTGAGTCTAACCCTAACCCTAAGAGCCTGAGTCTAACCCTCACCCGAAAAGCCTGAGTCTAACCCTCACCCGAAAAGCCTGAGTCTAACCCTAACCCTAAGAGCCTGAGTCTAACCCTCACCCTAAGAGCCTGAGTCTAACCCTAACCCGAAGAGCCTGAGTCTAACCCTCACCCTAAGAGCCTGAGTCTAACCCTAACCCTAAGAGCCTGAGTCTAACCCTCACCCTAAGAGCCTGAGTCTAACCCTCACCCTAAGAGCCTGAGTCTAACCCTAACCCGAAGAGCCTGAGTCTAACCCTCACCCTAAGAGCCTGAGTCTAACCCTAACCCTAAGAGCCTGAGTCTAACCCTAACCCTAAGAGCCTGAGTCTAACCCTAACCCTAAGAGCCTGAGTCTAACCCTAACCCTAAGAGCCTGAGTCTAACCCTAACCCTAAGAGCCTGAGTCTAACCCTAACCCTAAGAGCCTGACTCTAACCCTAACCCTAAGAGCCTGAGTCTAACCCTAACCCTAAGAGCCTGAGTCTTACCCTAACCCTACGAGTCTAACCCTAACCCTAACCCTAACCCTAAGAGTCTAACCCTAACCCTGAGTCTAACCCTAACCCTAACCCTAAGAGCCTAACCCTAACCCTAACCCTAAGAGTCTAACCCTAACCCTAACCCTAACCCTAAGAGTCTAACCCTAACCCTGAGTCTAACCCTAACCCTAACCCTAACCCTAAGAGTCTAACCCTAACCCTAAGAGTCTAACCCTAACCCTAACCCTAACCCTAACAGTCTAACCCTAACCCTAAGAGTCTAACTCTAAGAGTCTAACCCTAACCCTAACTCTAACCCTAACAGTCTAACCCTAAACATAAGAGTTTAACCCTAAGAGTCTAACCCTAACCCTAACCCTAACCCTAACAGTCTAACCCTAACCCTAACCCTAACCCTAAGAGTCTAACCCTAACCCTGAGTCTAACCCTAACCCTAACCCTAACAGTCTAACCCTAACCCTAAGAGTCTAACCCTAAGAGTCTAACCCTAACCCTAAGTCTAACCCTAACAGTCTAACCCTAAACATAAGAGTTTAACCCTAAGAGTCTAACCCTAACCCTAACCCTAACCCTAACAGTCTAACCCTAACCCTAACCCTAAGAGTCTAACCCTAACCCTAACCCTAAGAGTCTAACCCTAACACTAAGAGTCTAACCTTAACCCTAACCCTAACCCTAAGAGTCTAACCCTAACCCTAACCCTAACCCTAACCCTGACCCTAACCCTAAGAGTCTAACCCTAACCCTAACCCTAACCCTAACCCTAAGAGTCTAACCCTAACCCTACCCTAACCCTAAGAATCTAACCCCAACCCTGAGTCTAACCCTAACCCTAACCCTAACCCTAAGAGTCTAACTCTAACCCTAAGAGTCTAACCCTAACCCTAACAGTCTAACCCTAACCCTAACCCTAACAGTCTAACCCTAACCCTAAGAGTCTAACCCTAACCCTAACTCTAACCCTAACAGTCTAACCCTAAACATAAGAGTTTAACCCTAAGAGTCTAACCCTAACCCTAACCCTAACCCTAACAGTCTAACCCTAACCCTAACCCTAACAGTCTAACCCTAACCCTAACCCTAAGAGTCTAACCCTAACCCTAACCCTAACCCTAAGAGTCTAACCCTAACACTAAGAGTCTAACCTTAACCCTAACCCTAACCCTAAGAGTCTAACCCTAACCCTAACCCTAACCCTAACCCTGACCCTAACCCTAAGAGTCTAACCCTAACCCTAACCCTAAGAGTCTAACCCTAACCCTACCCTAACCCTAAGAGTCTAACCCTAACCCTAAGAGTCTAACCCTAACCCTAACCCTAACCCTAAGAGTCTAACCCTAACCCTAAGAGTCTAACCCTAACCCTAACCCTAACCCTAACCCTAAGAGTCTAACCCTAACCCTAAGAGTCTAACCCTAAGAGTCTAACCCTAACCCTAACCCTAACAGTCTAACCTTAACCCTAACCCTAACCGCGGCTGAAGTACCCAAGTATATTTCGCTAGATGGCAGCAGCGCTCCACCAACAGAGCCGGCTGCAGTACCCAAATATATTTCGCTAGATGGCAGCAGCGCTCCACCAACAGAGCCGGCTGCAGTACCCAAATATATTTCGCTAGATGGCAGCAGCGCTCCACCAAAAGGGCGGCTGCAGTACCCAATTACATTTCGCTAGATGGCAGCAGCGCTCCACCAAACGGGCGGCTGCAGTACCCAAGTATATTTCGCTAGATGGCAGCAGCGCTCCACCAACCGGCCGGCTGCAGTACCCAAGTATATTTCGCTAGATGGCAGCAGCGCTCCACCAACAGAGCCGGCTGCAGTACCCAAATATATTTCGCTAGATGGCAGCAGCGCTCCACCAAAAGGGGCCGCCTGCAGTACCCAAATATATTTCGCTAGATGGCAGCAGCGCTGCACCAACCGGTCGGCTGCAGTACCCAAGTATATTTCGCTAAATGGCAGCAGCGCTCCACCAACAGCGCCGGCTGCAGTACCCAAGTATATTTCGCTAGATGGCAGCAGCGCTCCACCAACCGGGCCGCCTGCAGTACCCAGGTATATGTCGCTAGATGGCAGCAGCGCTCCACCAACAGCGCCGGCTGCAGTACCCAATTACATTTCGCTAGATGGCAGCAGCGCTCCACCAACCGGCCGGCTGCAGTACCCAACTACATTTCGCTAGATGGCAGCAGCGCTCCACCAACAGGGCCGGATGCAGTACCCAATTATATTTCGCTAGATGGCAGCAGCGCTCCACCAACCGGGCGGCCGCAGTACCCAAATATATTTCGCTAGATGGCAGAAGCGCTCCACCAACAGCGCCGGCTGCAGTACCCAAGTATATGTCGCTAGATGGCAGCAGCGCTCCACCAAAAGGGCGGCTGCAGTACCCAATACATTTCGCTAGATGGCAGCAGCGCTCCACCAAAAGGGCGGCTGCAGGACCCAATTACATTTCGCTAGATGGCAGCAGCGCTCCACCAACAGCGCCGGCTGCAGTACCCAAGTATATTTCGCTAGATGGCAGCAGCGCTCCACCAACAGCGCCGGCTGCAGTACCCAAGTATATTTCGCTAGATGGCAGCAGCGCTCCACCAAAAGGGCGTCTGCAGTACCCAAGTATATTTCGCTAGATGGCAGCAGAGCTCCACCAACAGGGACGGCTGCAATACCCAAGTATATTTGGCTAGATGGCAGCAGCGCTCCACCAAAAGGGCGGCTGCAGTACCCAAATATATTTCGCTAGACGGCAGCAGCGCTCCACCAACAGGGCCGGCTGCAGTACCCAAATATATTTCGCTAGATGGCAGCAGCGCTCCACCAACAGCGCCGGCTGCAGTACCCAAGTATATTTCGCTAGATGGCAGCAGCGCTCCACCAAAAGGGCGGCTGCAGTACCCAAATATATAGTACTGAGTCTAACCCTAACCCTAAGAGCCTGAGTCTAACCCTAACCCTAAGAGCCTGAGTCTAACCCTAACCCTAAGAGCCTGAGTCTAACCCTCACCCTAAGAGCCTGAGTCTAACCCTAACCCGAAGAGCCTGAGTCTAACCCTAACCCTAAGAGCCTGAGTCTAACCCTCACCCTAAGAGCCTGAGTCTAACCCTAACCCTAAGAGCCTGAGTCTAACCCTAACCCTAAGAGCCTGAGTCTAACCCTAACGCGAAGAGCCTTAGTCTAACCCTAACCCTAAGAGCCTGAGTCTAACCCTAACCCTAAGAGCCTGAGTCTAACCCTAACCCTAAGAGCCTGAGTCTAACCCTCACCCCAAGAGCCTGAGTCTAACCCTAACCCTAAGAGCCTGAGTCTAACCCGAACCCTAAGAGCCTGAGTCTAACCCTAACCCTAAGAGCCTGAGTCTAACCCTAACCCTACGAGTCTAACCCGAACCCTAACCCAAACCCTAATAGTCTAACCCTAACCCTAACCCTAACCCTAACCCTAACCCTAATCCTAAGAGTCTAACCCTAACCCTAACCCTAACCCTAACAGTCTAACCCTAACCCTAACCCTAAGAGTCTAACCGTAACCCTAACCCTAACCCTAAGATTCTAACCCTAACACTAAGAGTCTAACCTTAACCCTAACCCTAACCCTAAGAGTCTAACCCTAACCCTAACCCTAACCCTAACCCTGACCCTAACCCTAAGAGTCTAACCCTAACCCTACCCTAACCCTAAGAGTCTAACCCTAACCCTAAGAGTCTAACCCTAACCCTAACCCTAACCCTAAGAGTCTAACCCTAACCCTAAGAGTCTAACCCTAACCCTAACCCTAAGAGTCTAACCCTAACCCTAAGAGTCTAACCCTAAGAGTCTAACCCTAACCCTAACCCTAACAGTCTAACCTTAACCCTAACCCTAACCCCGGCTGAAGTACCCAAGTATATTTCGCTAGATGGCAGCAGCGCTCCACCAACAGAGCCGGCTGCAGTACCCAAATATATTTCGCTAGATGGCAGCAGCGCTCCACCAACAGAGCCGGCTGCAGTACCCAAATATATTTCGCTAGATGGCAGCAGCGCTCCACCAAAAGGGCGGCTGCAGTACCCAATTACATTTCGCTAGATGGCAGCAGCGCTCCACCAACCGAGCGGCTGCAGTACCCAATTATATTTCGCTAGATGGCAGCAGCGCTCCACCAACCGGCCGGCTGAAGTACCCAAGTATATTTCGCTAGATGGCAGCAGCGCTCCACCAACAGAGCCGGCTGCAGTACCCAAATATATTTCGCTAGATGGCAGCAGCGTTCCACCAAAAGGGGCCGGCTGCAGTACCCAAATATATTTCGCTAGATGGCAGCAGCGCTCCACCAACCGGTCGGCTGCAGTACCCAAGTATATTTCGCTAGATGGCAGCAGCGCTCCACCAACCGGGCGGCTGCAGTACCCAATTACATTTCGCTAGATGGCAGCAGCGCTCCACCAACCGGGCCGCCTGCAGTACCCAAGTATATTTCGCTAGATGGCAGCAGCGCTCCACCAATAGGGCCAGCTGCAGTACCCAAGTATATTTCGCTACATAGCAGCAGCGCTCCACCAACAGCGCCGGCTGCAGAACCCAAGTATATTTCGCTAGATGGCAGCAGCGCTCCACCAACAGCGGCGGCTGCAGTACCCATATATATAGTACTGAGTCTAACCCTAACCCTAAGAGCCTGAGTCTAACCCTAACTCTAAGAGCCTGAGTCTAACCCTAACCCTAAGAGCCTGAGTCTAACCCTCACCCTAAGAGCCTGAGTCTAACCCTAACCCGAAGAGCCTGAGTCTAACCCTAACCCGAAGAGCCTGAGTCTAACCCTCACCCTAAGAGCCTGAGTCTAACCCTAACCCTAAGAGCCTGAGTCTAACCCTCACCCTAAGAGCCTGAGTCTAACCCTAACCCGAAGAGCCTGAGTCTAACCCTAACCCTAAGAGCCTGAGTCTAACCCTCACCTTAAGAGCCTGAGTCTAACCCTAACCCTAAGAGCCTGAGTCTAACCCTAACCCTAAGAGCCTGAGTCTAACCCTAACGCGAAGAGCCTTAGTCTAACCCTAACCCTAAGAGCCTGAGTCTAACCCTAACCCTAAGAGCCTGAGTCTAACCCTAACCCTAAGAGCCTGAGTCTAACCCTCACCCCAAGAGCCTGAGTCTAACCGTAACCCTAAGAGCCTGAGTCTAACCCGAACCCTAAGAGCCTGAGTCTAACCCTAACCCTAAGAGCCTGAGTCTAACCCTAACCCTACGAGTCTAACCCGAACCCTAACCCAAACCCTAATAGTCTAACCCTAACCCTAACCCTAACCCTAACCCTAACCCTAATCCTAAGAGTCTAACCCTAACCCTAACCCTAACCCTAACAGTCTAACCCTAACCCTAACCCTAAGAGTCTAACCGTAACCCTAACCCTAACCCTAAGATTCTAACCCTAACACTAAGAGTCTAACCTTAACCCTAACCCTAACCCTAAGAGTCTAACCCTAACCCTAACCCTAACCCTAACCCTGACCCTAACCCTAAGAGTCTAACCCTAACCCTACCCTAACCCTAAGAGTCTAACCCTAACCCTAAGAGTCTAACCCTAACCCTAACCCTAACCCTAAGAGTCTAACCCTAACCCTAAGAGTCTAACCCTAACCCTAACCCTAAGAGTCTAACCCTAACCCTAAGAGTCTAACCCTAAGAGTCTAACCCTAACCCTAACCCTAACAGTCTAACCTTAACCCTAACCCTAACCCCGGCTGAAGTACCCAAGTATATTTCGCTAGATGGCAGCAGCGCTCCACCAACAGAGCCGGCTGCAGTACCCAAATATATTTCGCTAGATGGCAGCAGCGCTCCACCAACAGAGCCGGCTGCAGTACCCAAATATATTTCGCTAGATGGCAGCAGCGCTCCACCAAAAGGGCGGCTGCAGTACCCAATTACATTTCGCTAGATGGCAGCAGCGCTCCACCAACCGAGCGGCTGCAGTACCCAATTATATTTCGCTAGATGGCAGCAGCGCTCCACCAACCGGCCGGCTGAAGTACCCAAGTATATTTCGCTAGATGGCAGCAGCGCTCCACCAACAGAGCCGGCTGCAGTACCCAAATATATTTCGCTAGATGGCAGCAGCGTTCCACCAAAAGGGGCCGGCTGCAGTACCCAAATATATTTCGCTAGATGGCAGCAGCGCTCCACCAACCGGTCGGCTGCAGTACCCAAGTATATTTCGCTAGATGGCAGCAGCGCTCCACCAACCGGGCGGCTGCAGTACCCAATTACATTTCGCTAGATGGCAGCAGCGCTCCACCAACCGGGCCGCCTGCAGTACCCAAGTATATTTCGCTAGATGGCAGCAGCGCTCCACCAATAGGGCCAGCTGCAGTACCCAAGTATATTTCGCTACATAGCAGCAGCGCTCCACCAACAGCGCCGGCTGCAGAACCCAAGTATATTTCGCTAGATGGCAGCAGCGCTCCACCAACAGCGGCGGCTGCAGTACCCATATATATAGTACTGAGTCTAACCCTAACCCTAAGAGCCTGAGTCTAACCCTAACTCTAAGAGCCTGAGTCTAACCCTAACCCTAAGAGCCTGAGTCTAACCCTCACCCTAAGAGCCTGAGTCTAACCCTAACCCGAAGAGCCTGAGTCTAACCCTAACCCGAAGAGCCTGAGTCTAACCCTCACCCTAAGAGCCTGAGTCTAACCCTAACCCTAAGAGCCTGAGTCTAACCCTCACCCTAAGAGCCTGAGTCTAACCCTAACCCGAAGAGCCTGAGTCTAACCCTAACCCTAAGAGCCTGAGTCTAACCCTCACCTTAAGAGCCTGAGTCTAACCCTAACCCTAAGAGCCTGAGTCTAACCCTAACCCTAAGAGCCTGAGTCTAACCCTAACGCGAAGAGCCTTAGTCTAACCCTAACCCTAAGAGCCTGAGTCTAACCCTAACCCTAAGAGCCTGAGTCTAACCCTAACCCTAAGAGCCTGAGTCTAACCCTCACCCCAAGAGCCTGAGTCTAACCGTAACCCTAAGAGCCTGAGTCTAACCCGAACCCTAAGAGCCTGAGTCTAACCCTAACCCTAAGAGCCTGAGTCTAACCCTAACCCTACGAGTCTAACCCGAACCCTAACCCAAACCCTAATAGTCTAACCCTAACCCTAACCCTAACCCTAACCCTAACCCTAATCCTAAGAGTCTAACCCTAACCCTAACCCTAACCCTAACAGTCTAACCCTAACCCTAACCCTAAGAGTCTAACCGTAACCCTAACCCTAACCCTAAGATTCTAACCCTAACACTAAGAGTCTAACCTTAACCCTAACCCTAACCCTAAGAGTCTAACCCTAACCCTAACCCTAACCCTAACCCTGACCCTAACCCTAAGAGTCTAACCCTAACCCTACCCTAACCCTAAGAGTCTAACCCTAACCCTAAGAGTCTAACCCTAACCCTAACCCTAACCCTAAGAGTCTAACCCTAACCCTAAGAGTCTAACCCTAACCCTAACCCTAAGAGTCTAACCCTAACCCTAAGAGTCTAACCCTAAGAGTCTAACCCTAACCCTAACCCTAACAGTCTAACCTTAACCCTAACCCTAACCCCGGCTGAAGTACCCAAGTATATTTCGCTAGATGGCAGCAGCGCTCCACCAACAGAGCCGGCTGCAGTACCCAAATATATTTCGCTAGATGGCAGCAGCGCTCCACCAACAGAGCCGGCTGCAGTACCCAAATATATTTCGCTAGATGGCAGCAGCGCTCCACCAAAAGGACGGCTGCAGTACCCAATTACATTTCGCTAGATGGCAGCAGCGCTCCACCAACCGAGCGGCTGCAGTACCCAATTATATTTCGCTAGATGGCAGCAGCGCTCCACCAACCGGCCGGCTGAAGTACCCAAGTATATTTCGCTAGATGGCAGCAGCGCTCCACCAACAGAGCCGGCTGCAGTACCCAAATATATTTCGCTAGATGGCAGCAGCGTTCCACCAAAAGGGGCCGGCTGCAGTACCCAAATATATTTCGCTAGATGGCAGCAGCGCTCCACCAACCGGTCGGCTGCAGTACCCAAGTATATTTCGCTAGATGGCAGCAGCGCTCCACCAACCGGGCGGCTGCAGTACCCAATTACATTTCGCTAGATGGCAGCAGCGCTCCACCAACCGGGCCGCCTGCAGTACCCAAGTATATTTCGCTAGATGGCAGCAGCGCTCCACCAATAGGGCCAGCTGCAGTACCCAAGTATATTTCGCTACATAGCAGCAGCGCTCCACCAACAGCGCCGGCTGCAGAACCCAAGTATATTTCGCTAGATGGCAGCAGCGCTCCACCAACAGCGGCGGCTGCAGTACCCAAATATATAGTACTGAGTCTAACCCTAACCCTAAGAGCCTGAGTCTAACCCTAACTCTAAGAGCCTGAGTCTAACCCTAACCCTAAGAGCCTGAGTCTAACCCTCACCCTAAGAGCCTGAGTCTAACCCTAACCCGAAGAGCCTGAGTCTAACCCTAACCCGAAGAGCCTGAGTCTAACCCTCACCCTAAGAGCCTGAGTCTAACCCTAACCCTAAGAGCCTGAGTCTAACCCTCACCCTAAGAGCCTGAGTCTAACCCTAACCCGAAGAGCCTGAGTCTAACCCTAACCCTAAGAGCCTGAGTCTAACCCTCACCTTAAGAGCCTGAGTCTAACCCTAACCCTAAGAGCCTGAGTCTAACCCTAACCCTAAGAGCCTGAGTCTAACCCTAACGCGAAGAGCCTTAGTCTAACCCTAACCCTAAGAGCCTGAGTCTAACCCTAACCCTAAGAGCCTGAGTCTAACCCTAACCCTAAGAGCCTGAGTCTAACCCTCACCCCAAGAGCCTGAGTCTAACCGTAACCCTAAGAGCCTGAGTCTAACCCGAACCCTAAGAGCCTGAGTCTAACCCTAACCCTAAGAGCCTGAGTCTAACCCTAACCCTACGAGTCTAACCCGAACCCTAACCCAAACCCTAATAGTCTAACCCTAACCCTAACCCTAACCCTAACCCTAACCCTAATCCTAAGAGTCTAACCCTAACCCTAACCCTAACCCTAACAGTCTAACCCTAACCCTAACCCTAAGAGTCTAACCGTAACCCTAACCCTAACCCTAAGATTCTAACCCTAACACTAAGAGTCTAACCTTAACCCTAACCCTAACCCTAAGAGTCTAACCCTAACCCTAACCCTAACCCTAACCCTGACCCTAACCCTAAGAGTCTAACCCTAACCCTACCCTAACCCTAAGAGTCTAACCCTAACCCTAAGAGTCTAACCCTAACCCTAACCCTAACCCTAAGAGTCTAACCCTAACCCTAAGAGTCTAACCCTAACCCTAACCCTAAGAGTCTAACCCTAAGAGTCTAACCCTAAGAGTCTAACCCTAACCCTAACCCTAACAGTCTAACCTTAACCCTAACCCTAACCCCGGCTGAAGTACCCAAGTATATTTCGCTAGATGGCAGCAGCGCTCCACCAACAGAGCCGGCTGCAGTACCCAAATATATTTCGCTAGATGGCAGCAGCGCTCCACCAACAGAGCCGGCTGCAGTACCCAAATATATTTCGCTAGATGGCAGCAGCGCTCCACCAAAAGGGCGGCTGCAGTACCCAATTACATTTCGCTAGATGGCAGCAGCGCTCCACCAACCGGCCGGCTGCAGTACCCAATTATATTTCGCTAGATGGCAGCAGCGCTCCACCAACCGGCCGGCTGAAGTACCCAAGTATATTTCGCTAGATGGCAGCAGCGCTCCACCAACAGAGCCGGCTGCAGTACCCAAATATATTTCGCTAGATGGCAGCAGCGTTCCACCAAAAGGGGCCGGCTGCAGTACCCAAATATATTTCGCTAGATGGCAGCAGCGCTCCACCAACCGGTCGGCTGCAGTACCCAAGTATATTTCGCTAGATGGCAGCAGCGCTCCACCAACCGGGCGGCTGCAGTACCCAATTACATTTCGCTAGATGGCAGCAGCGCTCCACCAACCGGGCCGCCTGCAGTACCCAAGTATATTTCGCTAGATGGCAGCAGCGCTCCACCAATAGGGCCAGCTGCAGTACCCAAGTATATTTCGCTACATAGCAGCAGCGCTCCACCAACAGCGCCGGCTGCAGAACCCAAGTATATTTCGCTAGATGGCAGCAGCGCTCCACCAACAGCGGCGGCTGCAGTACCCAAATATATAGTACTGAGTCTAACCCTAACCCTAAGAGCCTGAGTCTAACCCTAACTCTAAGAGCCTGAGTCTAACCCTAACCCTAAGAGCCTGAGTCTAACCCTCACCCTAAGAGCCTGAGTCTAACCCTAACCCGAAGAGCCTGAGTCTAACCCTAACCCGAAGAGCCTGAGTCTAACCCTAACCCTAAGAGCCTGAGTCTAACCCTCACCCGAAGAGCCTGAGTCTAACCCTAACCCTAAGAGCCTGAGTCTAACCCAAACCCTAAGAGCCTGAGTCCAACCCTAACCCTAAGAGCCTGAGTCTAACCCTCACCCTAAGAGCCTGAGTCTAACCCTCACCCTAAGAGCCTGAGTCTAACCCTAACCCTAAGAGCCTGAGTCTAACCCTAACCCTAAGAGCCTGAGTCTAACCCTCACCCTAAGAGCCTGAGTCTAACCCTAACCCTAAGAGCCTGAGTCTAACCCTCACCCTAAGAGCCTGAGTCTAACCCTAACCCGAAGAGCCTGAGTCTAACCCTAACACTAAGAGCCTGAGTCTAACCCTAACCCTAAGAGCCTGAGTCTAACCCTCACCCGAAGAGCCTGAGTCTAACCCTAACCCTAAGAGCCTGAGTCTAACCCTAACCCTAGTGCCTGAGTCTAACCCTAACCCTAAGAGCCTGAGTCTAACCCTAACCCTAAGAGCCTGAGTCTAACCCTCACCCTAAGAGCCTGAGTCTAACCCTAACCCTAAGAGCCTGAGTCTAACCCTAACCCTAAGAGCCTGAGTCTAACCCTAACCCGAAGAGCCTGAGTCTAACCCTAACCCGAAGAGCCTGAGTCTAACCCTAACCCGAAGAGCCTGAGTCTAACCCTAACCCTAAGAGCCTGAGTCTAACCCTCACCCTAAGAGCCTGAGTCTAACCCTAACCCTAAGAGCCTGAGTCTAACCCTAACCCTAAGAGCCTGAGTCTAACCCTCACCCTAAGAGCCTGAGTCTAACCCTCACCCTAAGAGCCTGAGTCTAACCCTAACCCGAAGAGCCTGAGTCTAACCCTAACCCTAAGAGCCTGAGTCTAACTCTAACCCGAAGAGCCTGAGTCTAACCCTAACCCTAAGAGCCTGAGTGTAACCCTAACCCTAAGAGCCTGAGTCTAACCCTCACCCTAAGAGCCTGAGTCTAACCCTAACCCTAAGAGCCTGAGTCTAACCCTCACCCTAAGAGCCTGAGTCTAACCCTAACCCTAAGAGCCTGAGTCTAACCCTAACTCTAAGAGCCTGAGTCTAACCCTAACCCTAAGAGCCTGAGTGTAACCCTAACCCTAAGAGCCTGAGTGTAACCCTAACCCTAAGAGCCTGAGTCTAACCCTCACCCTAAGAGCCTGAGTCTAACCCTCACCCTAAGAGCCTGAGTCTAACCCTAACCCTAAGAGCCTGAGTCTAACCCTCACCCTAAGAGCCTGAGTCTAACCCTAACCCTAAGAGCCTGAGTCTAACCCTAACCCGAAGAGCCTGAGTCTAACCCTAACGCGAAGAGCCTGAGTCTAACCCTCACCCTAAGAGCCTGAGTCTAACCCTAACCCTAAGAGCCTGAGTCTAACCCTAACCCTAAGAGTCTGAGTCTAACCCTAACCCTAAGAGCCTGAGTCTAACCCTAACCCTAAGAGCCTGAGTCTAACCCTCACCCTAAGAGCCTGAGTCTAACCCTCACCCTAAAAGCCTGAGTCTAACCCTAACCCTAAGAGCCTGAGTCTAACCCTAACGCGAAGAGCCTGAGTCTAACCCTAACCCGAAGAGCCTGAGTCTAACCCTAACCCTAAGAGCCTGAGTCTAACCCTAACCCGAAGAGCCTGAGTCTAACCCTAACGCGAAGAGCCTGAGTCTAACACTAACCCTAAGAGCCTGAGTCTAACCCTAACCCTAAGAGCCTGAGTCTAACCCTAACCCTAAGAGCCTGAGTCTAACCCTCACCCTAAGAGCCTGAGTCTAACCCTAACCCTAAGAGCCTGAGTCTAACCCTAACGCGAAGAGCCTGAGTCTAACCCTAACCCGAAGAGCCTGAGTCTAACCCTAACCCGAAGAGCCTGAGTCTAACCCTAACCCTAAGAGCCTGAGTCTAACCCTAACCCTAAGAGCCTGAGTCTAACCCTAACCCTAAGAGCCTGAGTCTAACCCTCACCCTAAGAGCCTGAGTCTAACCCTAACCCTAAGAGCCTGAGTCTAACCCTAACCCGAAGAGCCTGAGTCTAACCCTAACGCGAAGAGCCTGAGTCTAACACTAACCCTAAGAGCCTGAGTCTAACCCTAACCCTAAGAGCCTGAGTCTAACCCTAACCCTAAGAGCCTGAGTCTAACCCTAACCCTAAGAGCCTGAGTCTAACCCTAACCCTAAGAGCCTGAGTCTAACCCTCACCCTAAGAGCCTGAGTGTAACCCTAACCCTAAGAGCCTGAGTGTAACCCTAACCCTAAGAGCCTGAGTCTAACCCTCACCCTAAGAGCCTGAGTCTAACCCTCACCCTAAGAGCCTGAGTCTAACCCTAACCCTAAGAGCCTGAGTCTAACCCTCACCCTAAGAGCCTGAGTCTAACCCTAACCCTAAGAGCCTGAGTCTAACCCTAACCCGAAGAGCCTGAGTCTAACCCTAACGCGAAGAGCCTGAGTCTAACCCTCACCCTAAGAGCCTGAGTCTAACCCTAACCCTAAGAGCCTGAGTCTAACCCTCACCCTAAGAGCCTGAGTCTAACCCTAACCCTAAAAGCCTGAGTCTAACCCTAACCCTAAGAGCCTGAGTCTAACCCTAACCCTAAGAGCCTGAGTTTAACCCTAACCCTAAGAGCCTGAGTCTAACCCTCACCCTAAGAGCCTGAGTCTAACCCTAACCCTAAGAGCCTGAGTCTAACCCTCACCCTAAGAGCCTGAGTCTAACCCTAACCCTAAGAGCCTGAGTCTAACCCTAACCCTAAGAGCCTGAGTCTAACCCTCACCCTAAGAGCCTGAGTCTAACCCTCACCCCAAGAGCCTGAGTCTAACCCTAACCCTAAGAGCCTGAGTCTAACCCTAACCCTAAGAGCCTGAGTCTAACCCTCACCCTAAGAGCCTGAGTCTAACCCTCACCCTAAGAGCCTGAGTCTAACCCTAACCCTAAGAGCCTGAGTTTAACCCTAACCCTAAGAGCCTGAGTCTAACCCTAACCCTAAGAGCCTGAGTCTAACCCTCACCCTAAGAGCCTGAGTCTAACCCTAACCCTAAGAGCCTGAGTCTAACCCTAACCCTAAGAGCCTGAGTCTAACCCTAACCCGAAGAGCCTGAGTCTAACCCTAACCCGAAGAGCCTGAGTCTAACCCTAACCCGAAGAGCCTGAGTCTAACCCTCACCCTAAGAGCCTGAGTCTAACCCTAACCCGAAGAGCCTGAGTCTAACCCTAACCCTAAGAGCCTGAGTCTAACCCTCACCCTAAGAGCCTGAGTCTAACCCTCACCCTAAGAGCCTGAGTCTAACCCTAACCCTAAGAGCCTGAGTCTAACCCTCACCCTAAGAGCCTGAGTCTAACCCTAACCCGAAGAGCCTGAGTCTAACCCTAACCCTAAGAGCCTGAGTGTAACCCTAACCCTAAGAGCCTGAGTCTAACCCTAACCCTAAGAGCCTGAGTCTAACCCTAACCCTAAGAGCCTGAGTCTAACCCTAACCCTAAGAGCCTGAGTCTAACCCTAACCCTAAGAGCCTGAGTCTAACCCTCACCCTAAGAGCCTGAGTCTAACCCTAACCCTAAGAGCCTGAGTCTAACCCTAACCCGAAGAGCCTGAGTCTAACCCTAACGCGAAGAGCCTGAGTCTAACACTAACCCTAAGAGCCTGAGTCTAACCCTAACCCTAAGAGCCTGAGTCTAACCCTAACCCTAAGAGTCTGAGTCTAACCCTAACCCTAAGAGCCTGAGTCTAACCCTAACCCTAAGAGCCTGAGTCTAACCCTCACCCTAAGAGCCTGAGTGTAACCCTAACCCTAAGAGCCTGAGTGTAACCCTAACCCTAAGAGCCTGAGTCTAACCCTCACCCTAAGAGCCTGAGTCTAACCCTCACCCTAAGAGCCTGAGTCTAACCCTAACCCTAAGAGCCTGAGTCTAACCCTCACCCTAAGAGCCTGAGTCTAACCCTAACCCTAAGAGCCTGAGTCTAACCCTAACCCGAAGAGCCTGAGTCTAACCCTAACGCGAAGAGCCTGAGTCTAACACTAACCCTAAGAGCCTGAGTCTAACCCTAACCCTAAGAGCCTGAGTCTAACCCTAACCCTAAGAGTCTGAGTCTAACCCTAACCCTAAGAGCCTGAGTCTAACCCTAACCCTAAGAGCCTGAGTCTAACCCTCACCCTAAGAGCCTGAGTGTAACCCTCACCCTAAGAGCCTGAGTGTAACCCTAACCCTAAGAGCCTGAGTCTAACCCTCACCCTAAGAGCCTGAGTCTAACCCTCACCCTAAGAGCCTGAGTCTAACCCTAACCCTAAGAGCCTGAGTCTAACCCTCACCCTAAGAGCCTGAGTCTAACCCTAACCCTAAGAGCCTGAGTCTAACCCTAACCCGAAGAGCCTGAGTCTAACCCTAACGCGAAGAGCCTGAGTCTAACCCTCACCCTAAGAGCCTGAGTCTAACCCTAACCCTAAGAGCCTGAGTCTAACCCTCACCCTAAGAGCCTGAGTCTAACCCTAACCCTAAAAGCCTGAGTCTAACCCTAACCCTAAGAGCCTGAGTCTAACCCTAACCCTAAGAGCCTGAGTCTAACCCTAACCCTAAGAGCCTGAGTTTAACCCTAACCCTAAGAGCCTGAGTCTAACCCTCACCCTAAGAGCCTGAGTCTAACCCTAACCCTAAGAGCCTGAGTCTAACCCTCACCCTAAGAGCCTGAGTCTAACCCTAACCCTAAGAGCCTGAGTCTAACCCTAACCCTAAGAGCCTGAGTCTAACCCTCACCCTAAGAGCCTGAGTCTAACCCTCACCCCAAGAGCCTGAGTCTAACCCTAACCCTAAGAGCCTGAGTCTAACCCTAACCCTAAGAGCCTGAGTCTAACCCTCACCCTAAGAGCCTGAGTCTAACCCTCACCCTAAGAGCCTGAGTCTAACCCTAACCCTAAGAGCCTGAGTTTAACCCTAACCCTAAGAGCCTGAGTCTAACCCTAACCCTAAGAGCCTGAGTCTAACCCTCACCCTAAGAGCCTGAGTCTAACCCTAACCCTAAGAGCCTGAGTCTAACCCTAACCCTAAGAGCCTGAGTCTAACCCTAACCCGAAGAGCCTGAGTCTAACCCTAACCCGAAGAGCCTGAGTCTAACCCTAACCCGAAGAGCCTGAGTCTAACCCTCACCCTAAGAGCCTGAGTCTAACCCTAACCCGAAGAGCCTGAGTCTAACCCTAACCCTAAGAGCCTGAGTCTAACCCTCACCCTAAGAGCCTGAGTCTAACCCTCACCCTAAGAGCCTGAGTCTAACCCTAACCCTAAGAGCCTGAGTCTAACCCTCACCCTAAGAGCCTGAGTCTAACCCTAACCCGAAGAGCCTGAGTCTAACCCTAACCCTAAGAGCCTGAGTCTAACCCTAACCCTAAGAGCCTGAGTGTAACCCTAACCCTAAGAGCCTGAGTCTAACCCTAACCCTAAGAGCCTGAGTCTAACCCTAACCCTAAGAGCCTGAGTCTAACCCTAACCCTAAGAGCCTGAGTCTAACCCTAACCCTAAGAGCCTGAGTCTAACCCTCACCCTAAGAGCCTGAGTCTAACCCTCACCCTAAGAGCCTGAGTCTAACCCTAACCCGAAGAGCCTGAGTCTAACCCTAACGCGAAGAGCCTGAGTCTAACACTAACCCTAAGAGCCTGAGTCTAACCCTAACCCTAAGAGCCTGAGTCTAACCCTAACCCTAAGAGTCTGAGTCTAACCCTAACCCTAAGAGCCTGAGTCTAACCCTAACCCTAAGAGCCTGAGTCTAACCCTCACCCTAAGAGCCTGAGTGTAACCCTAACCCTAAGAGCCTGAGTGTAACCCTAACCCTAAGAGCCTGAGTCTAACCCTCACCCTAAGAGCCTGAGTCTAACCCTCACCCTAAGAGCCTGAGTCTAACCCTAACCCTAAGAGCCTGAGTCTAACCCTCACCCTAAGAGCCTGAGTCTAACCCTAACCCTAAGAGCCTGAGTCTAACCCTAACCCGAAGAGCCTGAGTCTAACCCTAACGCGAAGAGCCTGAGTCTAACCCTAACCCTAAGAGCCTGAGTCTAACCCTAACCCTAAGAGCCTGAGTCTAACCCTCACCCTAAGAGCCTGAGTCTAACCCTAACCCTAAAAGCCTGAGTCTAACCCTAACCCTAAGAGCCTGAGTCTAACCCTAACCCTAAGAGCCTGAGTCTAACCCTAACCCTAAGAGCCTGAGTTTAACCCTAACCCTAAGAGCCTGAGTCTAACCCTCACCCTAAGAGCCTGAGTCTAACCCTAACCCTAAGAGCCTGAGTCTAACCCTCACCCTAAGAGCCTGAGTCTAACCCTAACCCTAAGAGCCTGAGTCTAACCCTAACCCTAAGAGCCTGAGTCTAACCCTCACCCTAAGAGCCTGAGTCTAACCCTCACCCCAAGAGCCTGAGTCTAACCCTAACCCTAAGAGCCTGAGTCTAACCCTAACCCTAAGAGCCTGAGTCTAACCCTCACCCTAAGAGCCTGAGTCTAACCCTCACCCTAAGAGCCTGAGTCTAACCCTAACCCTAAGAGCCTGAGTTTAACCCTAACCCTAAGAGCCTGAGTCTAACCCTAACCCTAAGAGCCTGAGTCTAACCCTCACCCTAAGAGCCTGAGTCTAACCCTAACCCTAAGAGCCTGAGTCTAACCCTAACCCTAAGAGCCTGAGTCTAACCCTAACCCGAAGAGCCTGAGTCTAACCCTAACCCGAAGAGCCTGAGTCTAACCCTAACCCGAAGAGCCTGAGTCTAACCCTCACCCTAAGAGCCTGAGTCTAACCCTAACCCGAAGAGCCTGAGTCTAACCCTAACCCTAAGAGCCTGAGTCTAACCCTCACCCTAAGAGCCTGAGTCTAACCCTCACCCTAAGAGCCTGAGTCTAACCCTAACCCTAAGAGCCTGAGTCTAACCCTCACCCTAAGAGCCTGAGTCTAACCCTAACCCGAAGAGCCTGAGTCTAACCCTAACCCTAAGAGCCTGAGTCTAACCCTAACCCTAAGAGCCTGAGTGTAACCCTAACCCTAAGAGCCTGAGTCTAACCCTAACCCTAAGAGCCTGAGTCTAACCCTAACCCTAAGAGCCTGAGTCTAACCCTAACCCTAAGAGCCTGAGTCTAACCCTCACCCTAAGAGCCTGAGTCTAACCCTAACCCTAAGAGCCTGAGTCTAACCCTAACCCGAAGAGCCTGAGTCTAACCCTAACGCGAAGAGCCTGAGTCTAACACTAACCCTAAGAGCCTGAGTCTAACCCTAACCCTAAGAGCCTGAGTCTAACCCTAACCCTAAGAGTCTGAGTCTAACCCTAACCCTAAGAGCCTGAGTCTAACCCTAACCCTAAGAGCCTGAGTCTAACCCTCACCCTAAGAGCCTGAGTGTAACCCTAACCCTAAGAGCCTGAGTGTAACCCTAACCCTAAGAGCCTGAGTCTAACCCTCACCCTAAGAGCCTGAGTCTAACCCTCACCCTAAGAGCCTGAGTCTAACCCTAACCCTAAGAGCCTGAGTCTAACCCTCACCCTAAGAGCCTGAGTCTAACCCTCACCCTAAGAGCCTGAGTCTAACCCTAACCCTAAGAGCCTGAGTCTAACCCTAACCCTAAGAGTCTGAGTCTAACCCTAACCCTAAGATCCTGAGTCGAACCCTAACCCGAAGAGCCTGAGTCTAACCCTCACCCTAAGAGCCTGAGTCTAACCCTCACCCTAAAAGCCTGAGTCTAACCCTAACCCTAAGAGCCTGAGTCTAACCCTAACGCGAAGAGCCTGAGTCTAACCCTAACCCGAAGAGCCTGAGTCTAACCCTAACCCTAAGAGCCTGAGTCTAACCCTAACCCGAAGAGCCTGAGTCTAACCCTAACGCGAAGAGCCTGAGTCTAACACTAACCCTAAGAGCCTGAGTCTAACCCTAACCCTAAGAGCCTGAGTCTAACCCTAACCCTAAGAGCCTGAGTCTAACCCTAACCCTAAGAGCCTGAGTCTAACCCTAACCCTAAGAGCCTGAGTCTAACCCTAACCCTAAGAGCCTGAGTCTAACCCTAACGCGAAGAGCCTGAGTCTAACCCTAACCCGAAGAGCCTGAGTCTAACCCTAACCCTAAGAGCCTGAGTCTAACCCTAACCCTAAGAGCCTGAGTCTAACCCTAACGCGAAGAGCCTGAGTCTAACACTAACCCTAAGAGCCTGAGTCTAACCCTAACCCTAAGAGCCTGAGTGTAACCCTAACCCTAAGAGCCTGAGTGTAACCCTAACCCTAAGAGCCTGAGTCTAACCCTAACCCGAAGAGCCTGAGTCTAACCCTCACCCTAAGAGCCTGAGTCTAACCCTAACCCTAAGAGCCTGAGTCTAACCCTCACCCTAAGAGCCTGAGTCTAACCCTAACCCTAAAAGCCTGAGTCTAACCCTCACCCTAAGAGCCTGAGTCTAACCCTAACCCTAAGAGCCTGAGTCTAACCCTAACCCTAAGAGCCTGAGTTTAACCCTAACCCTAAGAGCCTGAGTCTAACCCTCACCCTAAGAGCCTGAGTCTAACCCTAACCCTAAGAGCCTGAGTCTAACCCTCACCCTAAGAGCCTGAGTCTAACCCTAACCCTAAGAGCCTGAGTCTAACCCTAACCCTAAGAGCCTGAGTCTAACCCTCACCCTAAGAGCCTGAGTCTAACCCTCACCCCAAGAGCCTGAGTCTAACCCTAACCCTAAGAGCCTGAGTCTAACCCTAACCCTAAGAGCCTGAGTCTAACCCTAACCCTAAGAGCCTGAGTCTAACCCTCACCCTAAGAGCCTGAGTCTAACCCTCACCCTAAGAGCCTGAGTCTAACCCTAACCCTAAGAGCCTGAGTTTAACCCTAACCCTAAGAGCCTGAGTCTAACCCTAACCCTAAGAGCCTGAGTCTAACCCTCACCCTAAGAGCCTGAGTCTAACCCTAACCCTAAGAGCCTGAGTCTAACCCTAACCCTAAGAGCCTGAGTCTAACCCTAACCCGAAGAGCCTGAGTCTAACCCTAACCCGAAGAGCCTGAGTCTAACCCTAACCCGAAGAGCCTGAGTCTAACCCTCACCCTAAGAGCCTGAGTCTAACCCTAACCCGAAGAGCCTGAGTCTAACCCTAACCCTAAGAGCCTGAGTCTAACCCTCACCCTAAGAGCCTGAGTCTAACCCTCACCCTAAGAGCCTGAGTCTAACCCTAACCCGAAGAGCCTGAGTCTAACCCTCACCCTAAGAGCCTGAGTCTAACCCTAACCCGAAGAGCCTGAGTCTAACCCTAACCCTAAGAGCCTGAGTGTAACCCTAACCCTAAGAGCCTGAGTGTAACCCTAACCCTAAGAGCCTGAGTCTAACCCTAACCCTAAGAGCCTGAGTCTAACCCTAACCCTAAGAGCCTGAGTCTAACCCTAACCCTAAGAGCCTGAGTCTAACCCTAACGCGAAGAGCCTGAGTCTAACCCTAACCCGAAGAGCCTGAGTCTAACCCTAACCCTAAGAGCCTGAGTCTAACCCTAACCCTAAGAGCCTGAGTCTAACCCTAACGCGAAGAGCCTGAGTCTAACACTAACCCTAAGAGCCTGAGTCTAACCCTAACCCGAAGAGCCTGAGTCTAACCCTAACCCTAAGAGCCTGAGTGTAACCCTAACCCTAAGAGCCTGAGTCTAACCCTAACCCGTAGAGCCTGAGTCTAACCCTCACCCTAAGAGCCTGAGTCTAACCCTAACCCTAAGAGCCTGAGTCTAACCCTCACCCTAAGAGCCTGAGTCTAACCCTAACCCTAAAAGCCTGAGTCTAACCCTCACCCTAAGAGCCTGAGTCTAACCCTAACCCTAAGAGCCTGAGTCTAACCCTAACCCTAAGAGCCTGAGTTTAACCCTAACCCTAAGAGCCTGAGTCTAACCCTCACCCTAAGAGCCTGAGTCTAACCCTAACCCTAAGAGCCTGAGTCTAACCCTAACCCTAAGAGCCTGAGTCTAACCCTAACCCTAAGAGCCTGAGTCTAACCCTAACCCTAAGAGCCTGAGTCTAACCCTCACCCTAAGAGCCTGAGTCTAACCCTCACCCCAAGAGCCTGAGTCTAACCCTAACCCTAAGAGCCTGAGTCTAACCCTAACCCTAAGAGCCTGAGTCTAACCCTAACCCTAAGAGCCTGAGTCTAACCCTCACCCTAAGAGCCTGAGTCTAACCCTCACCCTAAGAGCCTGAGTCTAACCCTAACCCTAAGAGCCTGAGTTTAACCCTAACCCTAAGAGCCTGAGTCTAACCCTAACCCTAAGAGCCTGAGTCTAACCCTAACCCTAAGAGCCTGAGTCTAACCCTAACCCTAAGAGCCTGAGTCTAACCCTAACCCGAAGAGCCTGAGTCTAACCCTAACCCGAAGAGCCTGAGTCTAACCCTAACCCGAAGAGCCTGAGTCTAACCCTCACCCTAAGAGCCTGAGTCTAACCCTAACCCGAAGAGCCTGAGTCTAACCCTAACCCTAAGAGCCTGAGTCTAACCCTCACCCTAAGAGCCTGAGTCTAACCCTCACCCTAAGAGCCTGAGTCTAACCCTAACCCGAAGAGCCTGAGTCTAACCCTCACCCTAAGAGCCTGAGTCTAACCCTAACCCGAAGAGCCTGAGTCTAACCCTAACCCTAAGAGCCTGAGTCTAACCCTAACCCTAAGAGCCTGAGTGTAACCCTAACCCTAAGAGCCTGAGTCTAACCCTAACCCTAAGAGCCTGAGTCTAACCCTAACCCTAAGAGCCTGAGTCTAACCCTAACCCTAAGAGCCTGAGTCTAACCCTAACCCTAAGAGCCTGAGTCTAACCCTCACCCTAAGAGCCTGAGTCTAACCCTAACCCTAAGAGCCTGAGTCTAACCCTAACCCGAAGAGCCTGAGTCTAACCCTAACGCGAAGAGCCTGAGTCTAACACTAACCCTAAGAGCCTGAGTCTAACCCTAACCCTAAGAGCCTGAGTCTAACCCTAACCCTAAGAGTCTGAGTCTAACCCTAACCCTAAGAGCCTGAGTCTAACCCTAACCCTAAGAGCCTGAGTCTAACCCTCACCCTAAGAGCCTGAGTCTAACCCTAACCCTAAGAGCCTGAGTCTAACCCTCACCCTAAGAGCCTGAGTCTAACCCTAACCCTAAGAGCCTGAGTCTAACCCTAACCCTAAGAGCCTGAGTCTAACCCTAACCCTAAGAGCCTGAGTCTAACCCTCACCCTAAGAGCCTGAGTCTAACCCTAACCCTAAGAGCCTGAGTCTAACCCTAACCCGAAGAGCCTGAGTCTAACCCTAACGCGAAGAGCCTGAGTCTAACACTAACCCTAAGAGCCTGAGTCTAACCCTAACCCTAAGAGCCTGAGTCTAACCCTAACCCTAAGAGTCTGAGTCTAACCCTAACCCTAAGAGCCTGAGTCTAACCCTAACCCTAAGAGCCTGAGTCTAACCCTCACCCTAAGAGCCTGAGTGTAACCCTAACCCTAAGAGCCTGAGTGTAACCCTAACCCTAAGAGCCTGAGTCTAACCCTCACCCTAAGAGCCTGAGTCTAACCCTCACCCTAAGAGCCTGAGTCTAACCCTAACCCTAAGAGCCTGAGTCTAACCCTCACCCTAAGAGCCTGAGTCTAACCCTAACCCGAAGAGCCTGAGTCTAACCCTAACCCTAAGAGCCTGAGTCTAACCCTAACGCGAAGAGCCTGAGTCTAACCCTCACCCTAAGAGCCTGAGTCTAACCCTAACCCTAAGAGCCTGAGTCTAACCCTAACCCTAAGAGTCTGAGTCTAACCCTAACCCTAAGAGCCTGAGTCTAACCCTAACCCTAAGAGCCTGAGTCTAACCCTCACCCTAAGAGCCTGAGTCTAACCCTCACCCTAAAAGCCTGAGTCTAACCCTAACCCTAAGAGCCTGAGTCTAACCCTAACGCGAAGAGCCTGAGTCTAACCCTAACCCGAAGAGCCTGAGTCTAACCCTAACCCTAAGAGCCTGAGTCTAACCCTAACCCGAAGAGCCTGAGTCTAACCCTAACGCGAAGAGCCTGAGTCTAACACTAACCCTAAGAGCCTGAGTCTAACCCTAACCCTAAGAGCCTGAGTCTAACCCTAACCCTAAGAGCCTGAGTCTAACCCTAACCCTAAGAGCCTGAGTCTAACCCTAACCCTAAGAGCCTGAGTCTAACCCTAACCCTAAGAGCCTGAGTCTAACCCTAACGCGAAGAGCCTGAGTCTAACCCTAACCCGAAGAGCCTGAGTCTAACCCTAACCCTAAGAGCCTGAGTCTAACCCTAACCCTAAGAGCCTGAGTCTAACCCTAACGCGAAGAGCCTGAGTCTAACACTAACCCTAAGAGCCTGAGTCTAACCCTAACCCTAAGAGCCTGAGTGTAACCCTAACCCTAAGAGCCTGAGTGTAACCCTAACCCTAAGAGCCTGAGTCTAACCCTAACCCGAAGAGCCTGAGTCTAACCCTCACCCTAAGAGCCTGAGTCTAACCCTAACCCTAAGAGCCTGAGTCTAACCCTCACCCTAAGAGCCTGAGTCTAACCCTAACCCTAAAAGCCTGAGTCTAACCCTCACCCTAAGAGCCTGAGTCTAACCCTAACCCTAAGAGCCTGAGTCTAACCCTAACCCTAAGAGCCTGAGTTTAACCCTAACCCTAAGAGCCTGAGTCTAACCCTCACCCTAAGAGCCTGAGTCTAACCCTAACCCTAAGAGCCTGAGTCTAACCCTCACCCTAAGAGCCTGAGTCTAACCCTAACCCTAAGAGCCTGAGTCTAACCCTAACCCTAAGAGCCTGAGTCTAACCCTCACCCTAAGAGCCTGAGTCTAACCCTCACCCCAAGAGCCTGAGTCTAACCCTAACCCTAAGAGCCTGAGTCTAACCCTAACCCTAAGAGCCTGAGTCTAACCCTAACCCTAAGAGCCTGAGTCTAACCCTCACCCTAAGAGCCTGAGTCTAACCCTCACCCTAAGAGCCTGAGTCTAACCCTAACCCTAAGAGCCTGAGTTTAACCCTAACCCTAAGAGCCTGAGTCTAACCCTAACCCTAAGAGCCTGAGTCTAACCCTCACCCTAAGAGCCTGAGTCTAACCCTAACCCTAAGAGCCTGAGTCTAACCCTAACCCTAAGAGCCTGAGTCTAACCCTAACCCGAAGAGCCTGAGTCTAACCCTAACCCGAAGAGCCTGAGTCTAACCCTAACCCGAAGAGCCTGAGTCTAACCCTCACCCTAAGAGCCTGAGTCTAACCCTCACCCTAAGAGCCTGAGTCTAACCCTAACCCTAAGAGCCTGAGTCTAACCCTCACCCTAAGAGCCTGAGTCTAACCCTCACCCTAAGAGCCTGAGTCTAACCCTAACCCGAAGAGCCTGAGTCTAACCCTCACCCTAAGAGCCTGAGTCTAACCCTAACCCGAAGAGCCTGAGTCTAACCCTAACCCTAAGAGCCTGAGTCTAACCCTAACCCTAAGAGCCTGAGTGTAACCCTAACCCTAAGAGCCTGAGTCTAACCCTAACCCTAAGAGCCTGAGTCTAACCCTAACCCTAAGAGCCTGAGTCTAACCCTAACCCTAAGAGCCTGAGTCTAACCCTAACCCTAAGAGCCTGAGTCTAACCCTAACGCGAAGAGCCTGAGTCTAACCCTAACCCGAAGAGCCTGAGTCTAACCCTAACCCTAAGAGCCTGAGTCTAACCCTAACCCTAAGAGCCTGAGTCTAACCCTAACGCGAAGAGCCTGAGTCTAACACTAACCCTAAGAGCCTGAGTCTAACCCTAACCCTAAGAGCCTGAGTCTAACCCTCACCCTAAGAGCCTGAGTCGAACCCTAACCCGAAGAGCCTGAGTCTGACCCTCACCCTAAGAGCCTGAGTGTAACCCTAACCCTAAGAGCCTGAGTCTAACCCTAACCCGAAGAGCCTGAGTCTAACCCTCACCCTAAGAGCCTGAGTCTAACCCTAACCCTAAGAGCCTGAGTCTAACCCTCACCCTAAGAGCCTGAGTCTAACCCTAACCCTAAAAGCCTGAGTCTAACCCTCACCCTAAGAGCCTGAGTCTAACCCTAACCCTAAGAGCCTGAGTCTAACCCTAACCCTAAGAGCCTGAGTTTAACCCTAACCCTAAGAGCCTGAGTCTAACCCTCACCCTAAGAGCCTGAGTCTAACCCTAACCCTAAGAGCCTGAGTCTAACCCTCACCCTAAGAGCCTGAGTCTAACCCTAACCCTAAGAGCCTGAGTCTAACCCTAACCCTAAGAGCCTGAGTCTAACCCTCACCCTAAGAGCCTGAGTCTAACCCTCACCCCAAGAGCCTGAGTCTAACCCTAACCCTAAGAGCCTGAGTCTAACCCTAACCCTAAGAGCCTGAGTCTAACCCTAACCCTAAGAGCCTGAGTCTAACCCTCACCCTAAGAGCCTGAGTCTAACCCTCACCCTAAGAGCCTGAGTCTAACCCTAACCCTAAGAGCCTGAGTTTAACCCTAACCCTAAGAGCCTGAGTCTAACCCTAACCCTAAGAGCCTGAGTCTAACCCTCACCCTAAGAGCCTGAGTCTAACCCTAACCCGAAGAGCCTGAGTCTAACCCTAACCCTAAGAGCCTGAGTCTAACCCTAACCCTAAGAGCCTGAGTGTAACCCTAACCCTAAGAGCCTGAGTCTAACCCTAACCCTAAGAGCCTGAGTCTAACCCTAACCCTAAGAGCCTGAGTCTAACCCTAACCCTAAGAGCCTGAGTCTAACCCTAACCCTAAGAGCCTGAGTCTAACCCTAACCCTAAGAGCCTGAGTCTAACCCTCACCCTAAGAGCCTGAGTCTAACCCTAACCCGAAGAGCCTGAGTCTAACCCTAACGCGAAGAGCCTGAGTCTAACACTAACCCTAAGAGCCTGAGTCTAACCCTAACCCTAAGAGCCTGAGTCTAACCCTAACCCTAAGAGTCTGAGTCTAACCCTAACCCTAAGAGCCTGAGTCTAACCCTAACCCTAAGAGCCTGAGTCTAACCCTCACCCTAAGAGCCTGAGTCTAACCCTAACCCTAAGAGCCTGAGTCTAACCCTAACCCGAAGAGCCTGAGTCTAACCCTAACCCTAAGAGCCTGAGTCTAACCCTAACCCTAAGAGCCTGAGTCTAACCCTAACCCTAAGAGCCTGAGTGTAACCCTAACCCTAAGAGCCTGAGTCTAACCCTAACCCTAAGAGCCTGAGTCTAACCCTCACCCTAAGAGCCTGAGTCTAACCCTAACCCTAAGAGCCTGAGTCTAACCCTCACCCTAAGAGCCTGAGTCTAACCCTAACCCTAAAAGCCTGAGTCTAACCCTCACCCTAAGAGCCTGAGTCTAACCCTAACCCTAAGAGCCTGAGTCTAACCCTAACCCTAAGAGCCTGAGTTTAACCCTAACCCTAAGAGCCTGAGTCTAACCCTAACCCTAAGAGCCTGAGTCTAACCCTAACCCTAAGAGCCTGAGTCTAACCCTCACCTTAAGAGCCTGAGTCTAACCCTAACCCTAAGAGCCTGAGTCTAACCCTAACCCGAAGAGCCTGAGTCTAACCCTCACCCTAAGAGCCTGAGTCTAACCCTCACCCTAAGAGCCTGAGTCTAACCCTAACCCGAAGAGCCTGAGTCTAACCCTAACCCGAAGAGCCTGAGTCTAACCCTAACCCGAAGAGCCTGAGTCTAACCCTAACCCTAAGAGCCTGAGTCTAACCCTCACCCTAAGAGCCTGAGTCTAACCCTAACCCTAAGAGCCTGAGTCTAACCCTAACCCTAAAAGCCTGAGTCTAACCCTAACCCTAAGAGCCTGAGTCTAACCCTAACCCTAAGAGCCTGAGTCTAACCCTAACCCTAAGAGCCTGAGTCTAACCCTCACCCTAAGAGCCTGAGTCTAACCCTAACCCGAAGAGCCTGAGTCTAACCCTAACCCTAAGAGCCTGAGTCTAACCCTCACCCTAAGAGCCTGAGTCTAACCCTAACCCTAAGAGCCTGAGTCTAACCCTAACCCTAAGAGCCTGAGTCTAACCCTAACCCGAAGAGCCTGAGTCTAACCCTAACCCTAAGAGCCTGAGTCTAACCCTAACCCTAAGAGCCTGAGTCTAACCCTCACCCTAAGAGCCTGAGTCTAACCCTAACCCTAAGAGCCTGAGTCTAACCCTCACCCTAAGAGCCTGAGTCTAACCCTCACCCTAAGAGCCTGAGTCTAACCCTAACCCTAAGGGCCTGAGTCTAACCCTAACCCTAAGAGCCTGAGTCTAACCCTAACCCTAAGAGCCTGAGTCTAACCCTAACCCTAAGAGCCTGAGTCTAACCCTAACCCTAAGAGCCTGAGTCTAACCCTAACCCTAAGAGCCTGAGTCTAACCCTAACCCTAAGAGCCTGAGTCTAACCCTAACCCTAAGAGCCTGAGTCTAACCCTAACCCTAAGAGCCTGAGTCTAACCCTCACCCTAAGAGCCTGAGTCTAACCCTAACCCTAAGAGCCTGAGTCTAACCCTAACCCGAAGAGCCTGCGTCTAACCCTAACCCTAAGAGCCTGAGTCTAACCCTCACCCTAAGAGCCTGCGTCTAACCCTAACCCGAAGAGCCTGCGTCTAACCCTAACCCTAAGAGCCTGAGTCTAACCCTCACCCTAAGAGCCTGAGTCTAACCCTCACCCTAAGAGCCTGAGTCTAACCCTAACCCTAAGAGCCTGAGTCTAACCCTAACCCTAAGAGCCTGAGTCTAACACTAACCCGAAGAGCCTGAGTCTAACCCTCACCCTAAGAGCCTGAGTCTAACCCTCACCCTAAGAGCCTGAGTCTAACCCTAACCCGAAGAGCCTGAGTCTAACACTAACCCGAAGAGCCTGAGTCTAACCCTAACCCTAAGAGCCTGAGTCTAACCCTAAGAGCCTGAGTCTAACCCTAACCCTAAGAGCCTGAGTCTAACCCTCACCCTAAGAGCCTGAGTCTAACCCTCACCCTAAGAGCCTGAGTCTAACCCTAACCCGAAGAGCCTGAGTCTAACCCTAACCCTAAGAGCCTGAGTCTAACCCTAACCCTAAGAGCCTGAGTCTAACCCTAACCCGAAGAGCCTGAGTCTAACCCTAACCCTAAGAGCCTGAGTCTAACATTACCCGAAGAGCCTGAGTCTAACCCTAACCCTAAGAGCCTGAGTCTAACCCTAACCCGAAGAGCCTGAGTCTAACCCTAACCCTAAGAGCCTGAGTCTAACCCTAACCCTAAGAGCCTGAGTCTAACCCTCACCCGAAGAGCCTGAGTCTAACCCTAACCCTAAGAGCCTGAGTCTAACCCGAACCCTAAGAGCCTGAGTCTAACCCTAACCCTAAGAGCCTGAGTCTAACCCTAACCCTAAGAGCCTGAGTGTAACCCTAACCCTAAGAGCCTGAGTCTAAGCCTCACCCTAAGAGCCTGAGTCTAAGCCTCACCCTAATAGCCTGAGTCTAACCCTAACCCTAAGCGCCTGAGTCTAACCCTCACCCTAAGAGCCTGAGTCTAACCCTAACCCTAAAAGCCTGAGTCTAACCCTCACCCTAAGAGCCTGAGTCTAACCCTAACCCTAAGAGCCTGAGTCTAACCCTCACCCTAATAGCCTGAGTCTAACCCTAACCCTAAGAGCCTGAGTCTAACCCTCACCCTAAGAGCCTGAGTCTAACCCTAACCCTAAGAGCCTGAGTCTAACCCTCACCCTAAGAGCCTGAGTCTAACCCTAACCCTAAGAACCTGAGTCTAACCCTAACCCTAAGAGCCTGAGTTTAACCCTAACCCTAAGAGCCTGAGTCTAACCCTAACCCTAAGAGCCTGAGTCTAACCCTAACCCTAAGAGCCTGAGTCTAACCCTAACCCTAAGAGCCTGAGTCTAACCCTAACCCTAAGAGCCTGAGTCTAACCCTAACCCTAAGAGCCTGAGTGTAACCCTAACCCTAAGAGCCTGAGTCTAAGCCTCACCCTAAGAGCCTGAGTCTAACCCTCACCCTAATAGCCTGAGTCTAACCCTAACCCTAAGCGCCTGAGTCTAACCCTCACCCTAAGAGCCTGAGTCTAACCCTAACCCTAAAAGCCTGAGTCTAACCCTCACCCTAAGAGCCTGAGTCTAACCCTAACCCTAAGAGCCTGAGTCTAACCCTCACCCTAATAGCCTGAGTCTAACCCTAACCCTAAGAGCCTGAGTCTAACCCTCACCCTAAGAGCCTGAGTCTAACCCTAACCCTAAGAGCCTGAGTCTAACCCTCACCCTAAGAGCCTGAGTCTAACCCTAACCCTAAGAACCTGAGTCTAACCCTAACCCTAAGAGCCTGAGTTTAACCCTAACCCTAAGAGCCTGAGTCTAACCCTAACCCTAAGAGCCTGAGTCTAACCCTAACCCTAAGAGCCTGAGTTTAACCCTAACCCTAAGAGCCTGAGTCTAACCCTAACCCTAAGAGCCTGAGTGTAACCCTAACCCGAAGAGCCTGAGTCTAAGCCTCACCCTAAGAGCCTGAGTCTAACCCTCACCCTAATAGCCTGAGTCTAACCCTAACCCTAAGCGCCTGAGTCTAACCCTCACCCTAAGAGCCTGAGTCTAACCCTCACCCTAATAGCCTGAGTCTAACCCTAACCCGAAGAGCCTGAGTCTAACCCTCACCCTAAGAGCCTGAGTCTAACCCTAACCCTAAGAGCCTGAGTCTAACCCTAACCCTAAGAGCCTGAGTCTAACCCTAACCCTAAGAGCCTGAGTCTAACCCTAACCCTAAGAGCCTGAGTCTAACCCTAACCCTAAGAGCCTGAGTCTAACCCTAACCCTAAGAGCCTGAGTCTAACCCTAACCCTAAGAGCCTGAGTCTAACCCTAACCCTAAGAGCCTGAGTCTAACCCTAACCCTAAGAGCCTGAGTCTAACCCTCACCCTAAGAGCCTGAGTCTAACCCTAACCCTAAGAGCCTGAGTCTAACCCTCACCCTAAGAGCCTGAGTCTAACCCTAACCCTAAGAGCCTGAGTCTAACCCTAACCCTAAGAGCCTGAGTCTAACCCTAACCCTAAGAGCCTGAGTCTAACCCTCACCCTAAGAGCCTGTGTCTAACCCTAACCCGAAGAGCCTGCGTCTAACCCTAACCCTAAGAGCCTGAGTCTAACCCTCACCCTAAGAGCCTGAGTCTAACCCTCACCCTAAGAGCCTGAGTCTAACCCTAACCCTAAGAGCCTGAGTCTAACCCTAACCCTAAGAGCCTGAGTCTAACACTAACCCGAAGAGCCTGAGTCTAACCCTCACCCTAAGAGCCTGAGTCTAACCCTCACCCTAAGAGCCTGAGTCTAACCCTAACCCGAAGAGCCTGAGTCTAACACTAACCCGAAGAGCCTGAGTCTAACCCTAACCCTAAGAGCCTGAGTCTAACCCTAAGAGCCTGAGTCTAACCCTAACCCTAAGAGCCTGAGTCTAACCCTCACCCTAAGAGCCTGAGTCTAACCCTCACCCTAAGAGCCTGAGTCTAACCCTAACCCGAAGAGCCTGAGTCTAACCCTAACCCTAAGAGCCTGAGTCTAACCCTAACCCGAAGAGCCTGAGTCTAACCCTAACCCTAAGAGCCTGAGTCTAACATTACCCGAAGAGCCTGAGTCTAACCCTAACCCTAAGAGCCTGAGTCTAACCCTAACCCGAAGAGCCTGAGTCTAACCCTAACCCTAAGAGCCTGAGTCTAACCCTAACCCTAAGAGCCTGAGTCTAACCCTCACCCGAAGAGCCTGAGTCTAACCCGAACCCTAAGAGCCTGAGTCTAACCCGAACCCTAAGAGCCTGAGTCTAACCCTAACCCTAAGAGCCTGAGTCTAACCCTAACCCTAAGAGCCTGAGTGTAACCCTAACCCTAAGAGCCTGAGTCTAACCCTCACCCTAAGAGCCTGAGTCTAAGCCTCACCCTAATAGCCTGAGTCTAACCCTAACCCTAAGCGCCTGAGTCTAACCCTCACCCTAAGAGCCTGAGTCTAACCCTAACCCTAAAAGCCTGAGTCTAACCCTCACCCTAAGAGCCTGAGTCTAACCCTAACCCTAAAAGCCTGAGTCTAACCCTCACCCTAATAGCCTGAGTCTAACCCTAACCCTAAGAGCCTGAGTCTAACCCTCACCCTAAGAGCCTGAGTCTAACCCTAACCCTAAGAGCCTGAGTCTAACCCTCACCCTAAGAGCCTGAGTCTAACCCTAACCCTAAGAACCTGAGTCTAACCCTAACCCTAAGAGCCTGAGTTTAACCCTAACCCTAAGAGCCTGAGTCTAACCCTAACCCTAAGAGCCTGAGTCTAACCCTAACCCTAAGAGCCTGAGTCTAACCCTAACCCTAAGAGCCTGAGTCTAACCCTAACCCTAAGAGCCTGAGTGTAACCCTAACCCTAAGAGCCTGAGTCTAAGCCTCACCCTAAGAACCTGAGTCTAACCCTAACCCTAAGAGCCTGAGTTTAACCCTAACCCTAAGAGCCTGAGTCTAACCCTAACCCTAAGAGCCTGAGTCTAACCCTAACCCTAAGAGCCTGAGTTTAACCCTAACCCTAAGAGCCTGAGTCTAACCCTAACCCTAAGAGCCTGAGTGTAACCCTAACCCGAAGAGCCTGAGTCTAAGCCTCACCCTAAGAGCCTGAGTCTAACCCTCACCCTAATAGCCTGAGTCTAACCCTAACCCTAAGCGCCTGAGTCTAACCCTCACCCTAAGAGCCTGAGTCGAACCCTCACCCCAAGAGCCTGAGTCTGACCCTAACCCTAAGAGCCTGAGTCTAACCCTAACCCTAAGAGCCTGAGTCTAACCCTCACCCTAATAGCCTGAGTCTAACCCTAACCCTAAGAGCCTGAGTCTAACCCTCACCCTAAGAGCCTGAGTCTAACCCTAACCCTAAGCGCCTGAGTCTAACCCTAACCCTAAGAGCCTGAGTCTAACCCTCACCCTAATAGCCTGAGTCTAACCCTAACCCGAAGAGCCTGAGTCTAACCCTCACCCTAAGAGCCTGAGTCTAACCCTAACCCTAAGAGCCTGAGTCTAACCCTAACCCTAAGAGCCTGAGTCTAACCCTAACCCTAAGAGCCTGAGTCTAACCCTAACCCTAAGAGCCTGAGTCTAACCCTAACCCTAAGAGCCTGAGTCTAACCCTAACCCTAAGAGCCTGAGTCTAACCCTAACCCTAAGAGTCTGAGTCTAACCCTAACCCTAAGAGCCTGAGTCTAACCCTAACCCTAAGAGCCTGAGTCTAACCCTAACCCTAAGAGCCTGAGTCTAACCCTAACCCTAAGAGCCTGAGTCTAACCCTCACCCTAAGAGCCTGAGTCTAACCCTAACACTAAGAGCCTGAGTCTAACCCTCACCCTAAGAGCCTGAGTCTAACCCTAACCCTAAGAGCCTGAGTCTAACACTAACCCTAAGAGCCTGAGTCTAACCCTCACCCTAAGAGCCTGAGTCTAACCCTCACCCTAAGAGCCTGAGTCTAACCCTAACCCTAAGAACCTGAGTCTAACCCTAACCCTAAGAGCCTGAGTTTAACCCTAACCCTAAGAGCCTGAGTCTAACCCTAACCCTAAGAGCCTGAGTCTAACCCTAACCCTAAGAGCCTGAGTCTAACCCTAACCCTAAGAGCCTGAGTCTAACCCTAACCCTAAGAGCCTGAGTCTAACCCTCACCCTAAGAGCCTGAGTCTAACCCTAACCCTAAGAGCCTGAGTCTAACCCTAACCCTAAGAGCCTGAGTCTAACCCTCACCCTAAGAGCCTGAGTCTAACCCTAACCCTAAGAGCCTGAGTCTAACCCTAACCCTAAGAGCCTGAGTCTAACCCTCACCCTAAGAGCCTGAGTCTAACCCTAACCCGAAGAGCCTGAGTCTAACCCTCACCCTAAGAGCCTGAGTCTAACCCTCACCCTAAGAGCCTGAGTCTAACCCTAACCCGAAGAGCCTGAGTCTAACCCTAACCCGAAGAGCCTGAGTCTAACCCAAACCCTAAGAGCCTGAGTCTAACCCTAACCCTAAGAGCCTGAGTCTAACCCTAACCCTAAGAGCCTGAGTCTAACCTTAACCCTAAGAGCCTGAGTCTAACCCTCACCCTAAGAGCCTGAGTCTAACCCTAACCCTAAGAGCCTGAGTCTAACCCTAACCCTAAGAGCCTGAGTCTAACCCTCACCCTAAGAGCCTGAGTCTAACCCTAACCCTAAGAGCCTGAGTCTAACCCTAACCCGAAGAGCCTGAGTCTAACCCTAACCCTAAGAGCCTGAGTCTAACCCTAACCCGAAGAGCCTGAGTCTAACCCTAACCCTAAGAGCCTGAGTCTAACCCTAACCCGAAGAGCCTGAGTCTAACCCTCACCCTAAGAGCCTGAGTCTAACCCTAACCCTAAGAGCCTGAGTCTAACCCTAACCCTAAGAGCCTGAGTCTAACCCTCACCCTAAGAGCCTGAGTCTAACCCTAACCCTAAGAGCCTGAGTCTAACCCTAACCCTAAGAGCCTGAGTCTAACCCTAACCCGAAGAGCCTGAGTCTAACCCTAACCCGAAGAGCCTGAGTCTAACCCTAACCCTAAGAGCCTGAGTCTAACCCTAACCCTAAGAGCCTGAGTCTAACCCTAACCCTAAGAGCCTGAGTCTAACCCTCACCCTAAGAGCCTGAGTCTAACCCTCACCCTAAGAGCCTGAGTCTAACCCTAACCCGAAGAGCCTGAGTTTAACCCTAACCCTAAGAGCCTGAGTCTAACCCTAACCCTAAGAGCCTGAGTCTAACCCTCACCCTAAGAGCCTGAGTCTAACCCTAACCCTAAGAGCCTGAGTCTAACCCTAACCCTAAGAGCCTGAGTCTAACCCTAACCCGAAGAGCCTGAGTCTAACCCTCACCCTAAGAGCCTGAGTCTAACCCTAACCCGAAGAGACTGAGTCTAACCCTCACCCTAAGAGCCTGAGTCTAACCCTCACCCTAAGAGCCTGAGTCTAACCCTAACCCTAAGAGCCGGAGTCTAGCCCTCACCCTAAGAGCCTGAGTCTAACCCTAACCCTAAGAGCCTGAGTCTAACCCTAACCCGAAGAGCCTGAGTCTAACCCTAACCCGAAGAGCCTGAGTCTAACCCTAACCCGAAGAGCCTGAGTCTAACCCTAACCCGAAGAGCCTGAGTCTAACCCTAACCCGAAGAGCCTGAGTCTAACCCTCACCCGAAGAGCCTGAGTCTAACCCTCACCCTAAGAGCCTGAGTCTAACCCTAACCCTAAGAGCCTGAGTCTAACCCTCACCCTAAGAGCCTGAGTCTAACCCTAACCCTAAGAGCCTGAGTCTACCCCTAACCCTAAGAGCCTGAGTCTAACCCACACCCTAAGAGCCTGAGTCTAACCCTAACCCTAAGAGCCTGAGTCTAACCCTAACCCTAAGAGCCTGAGTCTAACCCTAACCCTAAGAGCCTGAGTCTAACCCTAACCCTAAGAGCCTGAGTCTAACCCTAACCCGAAGAGCCTGAGTCTAACCCTAACCCGAAGAGCCTGAGTCTAACCCTCACCCTAAGAGCCTGAGTCGAACCCTAACCCTAAGAGCCTGAGTCTAACCTTCACCCTAAGAGCCTGAGTCTAACCCTAACCCTAAGAGCCTGAGTCTAACCCTAACCCTAAGAGCCTGAGTCTAACCCTAACCCGAAGAGCCTGAGTCTAACCCTAACCCTAAGAGCCTGAGTCTAACCCTCACCCTAAGAGCCTGAGTCTAACCCTAACCCTAAGAGCCTGAGTCTAACCCTAACCCTAAGAGCCTGAGTCTAACCCTAACCCTAAGAGCCTGAGTCTAACCCTAACCCTAAGAGCCTGAGTCTAACCCTAACCCTAAGAGCCTGAGTCTAACCCTAACCCTAAGAGCCTGAGTCTAACCCTAACCCTAAGAGCCTGAGTCTAACCCTAACCCTAAGAGCCTGAGTCTAACCCTAACCCTAAGAGCCTGAGTCTAACCCTAACCCTAAGAGCCTGAGTCTAACCCTAACCCTAAGAGCCTGAGTCTAACCCTAACCCTAAGAGCCTGAGTCTAACCCTCACCCTAAGAGCCTGAGTCTAACCCTCACCCTAAGAGCCTGAGTCTAACCCGAACCCTAAGAGCCTGAGTCTAACCCTAACCCTAAGAGCCTGAGTCTAACCCTAACCCTAAGAGCCTGAGTCTAACCCTAACCCGAAGAGCCTGAGTCTAACCCTAACCCGAAGAGCCTGCGTCTAACCCTAACCCGAAGAGCCTGAGTCTAACCCTCACCCGAAGAGCCTGAGTCTAACCCTCACCCTAAGAGCCTGAGTCTAACCCTCACCCTAAGAGCCTGAGTCTAACCCTAACCCGAAGAGCCTGAGTTTAACCCTAACCCTAAGAGCCTGAGTCTAACCCTAACCCTAAGAGCCTGAGTCTAACCCTAACCCTAAGAGCCTGAGTCTAACCCTAACCCGAAGAGCCTGAGTCTAACCCTAACCCTAAGAGCCTGAGTCTAACCCTAACCCTAAAAGCCTGAGTCTAACCCTAACCCGAAGAGACTGAGTCTAACCCTCACCCGAAGAGCCTGAGTCTAACCCTCACCCTAAGAGCCTGAGTCTAACCCTAACCCTAAGAGCCTGCGTCTAACCCTAACCCTAAGAGCCTGAGTCTAACCCTCACCCTAAGAGCCTGAGTCTAACCCTCACCCTAAGAGCCTGAGTCGAACCCTAACCCTAAGAGCCTGAGTCTAACCCTAACCCTAAGAGCCTGCGTCTAACCCTAACCCGAAGAGCCTGAGTCTAACCCTCACCCTAAGAGCCTGAGTCTAACCCTAACCCTAAGAGCCTGAGTCTAACCCTCACCCTAAGAGCCTGAGTCTAACCCTAACCCTAAGAGCCTGAGTCTAACCCTCACCCTAAGAGCCTGAGTCTAACCCTAACCCGAAGAGCCTGAGTCTAACCCTAACCCTAAGAGCCTGAGTCTAACCCTCACCCTAAGAGCCTGAGTCTAACCCTAACCCTAAGAGCCTGAGTCTAACCCTAACCCTAAGAGCCTGCATCTAACCCTAACCCTAAGAGCCTGAGTCTAACCCTAACCCTAAGAGCCTGAGTCTAACCCTAACCCTAAGAGCCTGAGTCTAACCCTAACCCTAAGAGCCTGAGTCTAACCCTCACCCTAAGAGCCTGAGTCTAACCCTAACCCGAAGAGCCTGAGTCTAACCCTAACCCTAAGAGCCTGAGTCTAACCCTAACCCTAAGAGCCTGAGTCGAACCCTAACCCGAAGAGCCTGAGTCTAACCCTAACCCTAAGAGCCTGAGTCTAACCCTAACCCTAAGAGCCTGAGTCTAACCCTAACCCGAAGAGCCTGAGTCTAACCCTAACCCGAAGAGCCTGAGTCTAACCCTAACCCTAAAAGCCTGAGTCTAACCCTAACCCTAAGAGCCTGAGTCTAACCCTCACCCTAAGAGCCTGAGTCTAACCCTAACCCTAAGAGCCTGAGTCTAACCCTCACCCTAAGAGCCTGAGTCTAACCCTCACCCTAAGAGCCTGAGTCTAACCCTCACCCTAAGAGCCTGAGTCTAACCCTAACCCTAAGAGCCTGAGTCTAACCCTCACCCTAAGAGCCTGAGTCTAACCCTCACCCTAAGAGCCTGAGTCTAACCCTAACCCGAAGAGCCTGAGTCTAACCCTAACCCGAAGAGCCTGAGTCTAACCCTCACCCTAAGAGCCTGAGTCTAACCCTAACTCTAAGAGACTGAGTCTAACCCTAACCCTAAGAGCCTGCATCTAACCCTAACCCTAAGAGCCTGAGTCTAACCCTCACCCTAAGAGCCTGAGTCTAACCCTAACCCTAAGAGCCTGAGTCTACCCCTAACCCTAAGAGCCTGAGTCTAACCCTCACCCTAAGAGCCTGAGTCTAACCCTAACCCTAAGAGCCTGAGTCTAACCCTAACCCTAAGAGCCTGAGTCTAACCCTAACCCTAAGAGCCTGAGTCTAACCCTAACCCTAAGAGCCTGAGTCTAACCCTAACCCTAAGAGCCTGAGTCTAACCCTAACCCGAAGAGCCTGAGTCTAACCCTAACCCGAAGAGCCTGAGTCTAACCCTCACCCTAAGAGCCTGAGTCGAACCCTAACCCTAAGAGCCTGAGTCTAACCTTCACCCTAAGAGCCTGAGTCTAACCCTAACCCTAAGAGCCTGAGTCTAACCCTAACCCTAAGAGCCTGAGTCTAACCCTAACCCGAAGAGCCTGAGTCTAACCCTAACCCTAAGAGCCTGAGTCTAACCCTCACCCTAAGAGCCTGAGTCTAACCCTAACCCTAAGAGCCTGAGTCTAACCCTAACCCTAAGAGCCTGAGTCTAACCCTAACCCTGAGAGCCTGAGTCTAACCCTAACTCTAAGAGCCTGAGTCTAACCCTAACCCTAAGAGCCTGAGTCTAACCCTAACCCTAAGAGCCTGAGTCTAACCCTCACCCTAAGAGCCTGAGTCTAACCCTAACCCTAAGAGCCTGAGTCTAACCCTAACCCTAAGAGCCTGAGTCTAACCCTCACCCTAAGAGCCTGAGTCTAACCCTAACCCTAAGAGCCTGAGTCTAACCCTAACCCTAAGAGCCTGAGTCTAACCCTAACCCTAAGAGCCTGAGTCTAACCCTCACCCTAAGAGCCTGAGTCTAACCCGAACCCTAAGAGCCTGAGTCTAACCCTAACCCTAAGAGCCTGAGTCTAACCCTAACCCTAAGAGCCTGAGTCTAACCCTAACCCGAAGAGCCTGAGTCTAACCCTAACCCGAAGAGCCTGCGTCTAACCCTAACCCGAAGAGCCTGAGTCTAACCCTCACCCGAAGAGCCTGAGTCTAACCCTCACCCTAAGAGCCTGAGTCTAACCCTCACCCTAAGAGCCTGAGTCTAACCCTAACCCGAAGAGCCTGAGTCTAACCCTAACCCGAAGAGCCTGAGTCTAACCCTAACCCTAAGAGCCTGAGTCTAACCCTCACCCTAAGAGCCTGAGTCTAACCCTAACCCTAAGAGCCTGAGTCTAACCCTCACCCTAAGAGCCTGAGTCTAACCCTAACCCTAAGAGCCTGAGTCTACCCCTAACCCTAAGAGCCTGAGTCTAACCCACACCCTAAGAGCCTGAGTCTAACCCTAACCCTAAGAGCCTGAGTCTAACCCTAACCCTAAGAGCCTGAGTCTAACCCTAACCCTAAGAGCCTGAGTCTAACCCTAACCCTAAGAGCCTGAGTCTAACCCTAACCCGAAGAGCCTGAGTCTAACCCTAACCCGAAGAGCCTGAGTCTAACCCTCACCCTAAGAGCCTGAGTCGAACCCTAACCCTAAGAGCCTGAGTCTAACCTTCACCCTAAGAGCCTGAGTCTAACCCTAACCCTAAGAGCCTGAGTCTAACCCTAACCCTAAGAGCCTGAGTCTAACCCTAACCCGAAGAGCCTGAGTCTAACCCTAACCCTAAGAGCCTGAGTCTAACCCTCACCCTAAGAGCCTGAGTCTAACCCTAACCCTAAGAGCCTGAGTCTAACCCTAACCCTAAGAGCCTGAGTCTAACCCTAACCCTAAGAGCCTGAGTCTAACCCTAACCCTAAGAGCCTGAGTCTAACCCTAACCCTAAGAGCCTGAGTCTAACCCTAACCCTAAGAGCCTGAGTCTAACCCTAACCCTAAGAGCCTGAGTCTAACCCTAACCCTAAGAGCCTGAGTCTAACCCTAACCCTAAGAGCCTGAGTCTAACCCTAACCCTAAGAGCCTGAGTCTAACCCTAACCCTAAGAGCCTGAGTCTAACCCTAACCCTAAGAGCCTGAGTCTAACCCTCACCCTAAGAGCCTGAGTCTAACCCTCACCCTAAGAGCCTGAGTCTAACCCGAACCCTAAGAGCCTGAGTCTAACCCTAACCCTAAGAGCCTGAGTCTAACCCTAACCCTAAGAGCCTGAGTCTAACCCTAACCCGAAGAGCCTGAGTCTAACCCTAACCCGAAGAGCCTGCGTCTAACCCTAACCCGAAGAGCCTGAGTCTAACCCTCACCCGAAGAGCCTGAGTCTAACCCTCACCCTAAGAGCCTGAGTCTAACCCTCACCCTAAGAGCCTGAGTCTAACCCTAACCCGAAGAGCCTGAGTTTAACCCTAACCCTAAGAGCCTGAGTCTAACCCTAACCCTAAGAGCCTGAGTCTAACCCTAACCCTAAGAGCCTGAGTCTAACCCTAACCCGAAGAGCCTGAGTCTAACCCTAACCCTAAGAGCCTGAGTCTAACCCTAACCCTAAAAGCCTGAGTCTAACCCTAACCCGAAGAGACTGAGTCTAACCCTCACCCGAAGAGCCTGAGTCTAACCCTCACCCTAAGAGCCTGAGTCTAACCCTAACCCTAAGAGCCTGCGTCTAACCCTAACCCTAAGAGCCTGAGTCTAACCCTCACCCTAAGAGCCTGAGTCTAACCCTCACCCTAAGAGCCTGAGTCGAACCCTAACCCTAAGAGCCTGAGTCTAACCCTAACCCTAAGAGCCTGCGTCTAACCCTAACCCGAAGAGCCTGAGTCTAACCCTCACCCTAAGAGCCTGAGTCTAACCCTAACCCTAAGAGCCTGAGTCTAACCCTCACCCTAAGAGCCTGAGTCTAACCCTAACCCTAAGAGCCTGAGTCTAACCCTCACCCTAAGAGCCTGAGTCTAACCCTAACCCGAAGAGCCTGAGTCTAACCCTAACCCTAAGAGCCTGAGTCTAACCCTCACCCTAAGAGCCTGAGTCTAACCCTAACCCTAAGAGCCTGAGTCTAACCCTAACCCTAAGAGCCTGCATCTAACCCTAACCCTAAGAGCCTGAGTCTAACCCTAACCCTAAGAGCCTGAGTCTAACCCTAACCCTAAGAGCCTGAGTCTAACCCTAACCCTAAGAGCCTGAGTCTAACCCTCACCCTAAGAGCCTGAGTCTAACCCTAACCCGAAGAGCCTGAGTCTAACCCTAACCCTAAGAGCCTGAGTCTAACCCTAACCCTAAGAGCCTGAGTCGAACCCTAACCCGAAGAGCCTGAGTCTAACCCTAACCCTAAGAGCCTGAGTCTAACCCTAACCCTAAGAGCCTGAGTCTAACCCTAACCCGAAGAGCCTGAGTCTAACCCTAACCCGAAGAGCCTGAGTCTAACCCTAACCCTAAAAGCCTGAGTCTAACCCTAACCCTAAGAGCCTGAGTCTAACCCTCACCCTAAGAGCCTGAGTCTAACCCTAACCCTAAGAGCCTGAGTCTAACCCTCACCCTAAGAGCCTGAGTCTAACCCTCACCCTAAGAGCCTGAGTCTAACCCTCACCCTAAGAGCCTGAGTCTAACCCTAACCCTAAGAGCCTGAGTCTAACCCTAACCCTAAGAGCCTGAGTCTAACCCTCACCCTAAGAGCCTGAGTCTAACCCTAACCCGAAGAGCCTGAGTCTAACCCTAACCCGAAGAGCCTGAGTCTAACCCTCACCCTAAGAGCCTGAGTCTAACCCTAACTCTAAGAGACTGAGTCTAACCCTAACCCTAAGAGCCTGCATCTAACCCTAACCCTAAGAGCCTGAGTCTAACCCTCACCCTAAGAGCCTGAGTCTAACCCTAACCCTAAGAGCCTGAGTCTACCCCTAACCCTAAGAGCCTGAGTCTAACCCTCACCCTAAGAGCCTGAGTCTAACCCTAACCCTAAGAGCCTGAGTCTAACCCTAACCCTAAGAGCCTGAGTCTAACCCTAACCCTAAGAGCCTGAGTCTAACCCTAACCCTAAGAGCCTGAGTCTAACCCTAACCCTAAGAGCCTGAGTCTAACCCTAACCCGAAGAGCCTGAGTCTAACCCTAACCCGAAGAGCCTGAGTCTAACCCTCACCCTAAGAGCCTGAGTCGAACCCTAACCCTAAGAGCCTGAGTCTAACCTTCACCCTAAGAGCCTGAGTCTAACCCTAACCCTAAGAGCCTGAGTCTAACCCTAACCCTAAGAGCCTGAGTCTAACCCTAACCCGAAGAGCCTGAGTCTAACCCTAACCCTAAGAGCCTGAGTCTAACCCTCACCCTAAGAGCCTGAGTCTAACCCTAACCCTAAGAGCCTGAGTCTAACCCTAACCCTAAGAGCCTGAGTCTAACCCTAACCCTGAGAGCCTGAGTCTAACCCTAACTCTAAGAGCCTGAGTCTAACCCTAACCCTAAGAGCCTGAGTCTAACCCTAACCCTAAGAGCCTGAGTCTAACCCTCACCCTAAGAGCCTGAGTCTAACCCTAACCCTAAGAGCCTGAGTCTAACCCTAACCCTAAGAGCCTGAGTCTAACCCTCACCCTAAGAGCCTGAGTCTAACCCTAACCCTAAGAGCCTGAGTCTAACCCTAACCCTAAGAGCCTGAGTCTAACCCTAACCCTAAGAGCCTGAGTCTAACCCTCACCCTAAGAGCCTGAGTCTAACCCGAACCCTAAGAGCCTGAGTCTAACCCTAACCCTAAGAGCCTGAGTCTAACCCTAACCCTAAGAGCCTGAGTCTAACCCTAACCCGAAGAGCCTGAGTCTAACCCTAACCCGAAGAGCCTGCGTCTAACCCTAACCCGAAGAGCCTGAGTCTAACCCTCACCCGAAGAGCCTGAGTCTAACCCTCACCCTAAGAGCCTGAGTCTAACCCTCACCCTAAGAGCCTGAGTCTAACCCTAACCCGAAGAGCCTGAGTCTAACCCTAACCCGAAGAGCCTGAGTCTAACCCTAACCCTAAGAGCCTGAGTCTAACCCTAACCCTAAGAGCCTGAGTCTAACCCTAACCCGAAGAGCCTGAGTCTAACCCTAACCCTAAGAGCCTGAGTCTAACCCTAACCCTAAAAGCCTGAGTCTAACCCTAACCCGAAGAGACTGAGTCTAACCCTCACCCGAAGAGCCTGAGTTTAACCCTAACCCTAAGAGCCTGAGTCTAACCCTAACCCTAAGAGCCTGAGTCTAACCCTAACCCTAAGAGCCTGCGTCTAACCCTAACCCTAAGAGCCTGAGTCTAACCCTCACCCTAAGAGCCTGAGTCTAACCCTAACCCTAAGAGCCTGAGTCTAACCCTCACCCTAAGAGCCTGAGTCGAACCCTAACCCTAAGAGCCTGAGTCTAACCCTAACCCTAAGAGCCTGAGTCTAACCCTAACCCTAAGAGCCTGCGTCTAACCCTAACCCGAAGAGCCTGAGTCTAACCCTAACCCTAAGAGCCTGAGTCTAACCCTAACCCTAAGAGCCTGAGTCTAACCCTAACCCTAAGAGCCTGAGTCTAACCCTAACCCTAAGAGCCTGAGTCTAACCCTCACCCTAAGAGCCTGAGTCTAACCCTAACCCGAAGAGCCTGAGTCTAACCCTAACCCTAAGAGCCTGAGTCTAACCCTAACCCTAAGAGCCTGAGTCTAACCCTAACTCTAAGAGCCTGAGTCTAACCCTAACCCTAAGAGCCTGCATCTAACCCTAACCCTAAGAGCCTGAGTCTAACCCTCACCCTAAGAGCCTGAGTCTAACCCTAACCCTAAGAGCCTGAGTCTAACCCTAACCCTAAGAGCCTGAGTCTAACCCTCACCCTAAGAGCCTGAGTCTAACCCTAACCCGAAGAGCCTGAGTCTAACCCTAACCCTAAGAGCCTGAGTCTAACCCTAACCCTAAGAGCCTGAGTCGAACCCTAACCCGAAGAGCCTGAGTCTAACCCTAACCCTAAGAGCCTGAGTCTAACCCTAACCCTAAGAGCCTGAGTCTAACCCTAACCCGAAGAGCCTGAGTCTAACCCTAACCCGAAGAGCCTGAGTCTAACCCTAACCCGAAGAGCCTGAGTCTAACCCTAACCCTAAAAGCCTGAGTCTAACCCTAACCCGAAGAGACTGAGTCTAACCCTAACCCTAAGAGCCTGAGTCTAACCCTAACCCTAAGAGCCTGAGTCTAACCCTCACCCTAAGAGCCTGAGTCTAACCCTCACCCTAAGAGCCTGAGTCTAACCCTCACCCTAAGAGCCTGAGTCTAACCCTCACCCTAAGAGCCTGAGTCTAACCCTCACCCTAAGAGCCTGAGTCTAACCCTAACCCGAAGAGCCTGAGTCTAACCCTAACCCGAAGAGCCTGAGTCTAACCCTCACCCTAAGAGCCTGAGTCTAACCCTAACTCTAAGAGACTGAGTCTAACCCTAACCCTAAGAGCCTGCATCTAACCCTAACCCTAAGAGCCTGAGTCTAACCCTAACCCGAAGAGCCTGCGTCTAACCCTAACCCTAAGAGCCTGAGTCTAACCCTCACCCGAAGAGCCTGAGTCTAACCCTAACCCTAAGAGCCTGAGTCTAACCCTAACCCTAAGAGCCTGAGTCGAACCCTAACCCGAAGAGCCTGAGTCTAACCCTAACCCTAAGAGCCTGAGTCTAACCCTAACCCGAAGAGCCTGAGTCTAACCCTAACCCTAAGAGCCTGAGTCTAACCCTAACCCTAAAAGCCTGAGTCTAACCCTAACCCGAAGAGACTGAGTCTAACCCTCACCCTAAGAGCCTGAGTCTAACCCTAACCCTAAGAGCCTGAGTCTAACCCTAACCCTAAGAGCCTGAGTCTAACCCTAACCCTAAGAGCCTGAGTCTAACCCTAACCCGAAGAGCCTGCGTCTAACCCTAACCCTAAGAGCCTGAGTCTAACCCTCACCCGAAGAGCCTGAGTCTAACCCTCACCCTAAGAGCCTGAGTCGAACCCTAACCCGAAGAGCCTGAGTCTAACCCTAACCCTAAGAGCCTGAGTCTAACCCTAACCCTAAGAGCCTGAGTCTAACCCTAACCCTAAAAGCCTGAGTCTAACCCTAACCCGAAGAGACTGAGTCTAACCCTCACCCTAAGAGCCTGAGTCTAACCCTAACCCTAAGAGCCTGAGTCTAACCCTCACCCTAAGAGCCTGAGTCTAACCCTCACCCTAAGAGCCTGAGTCTAACCCTAACCCTAAGAGCCTGAGTCTAACCCTAACCCTAAGAGCCTGAGTCTAACCTTCACCCTAAGAGCCTGAGTCTAACCCTAACCCTAAGAGCCTGAGTCTAACCCTAACCCTAAGAGCCTGAGTCTAACCCTAACCCGAAGAGCCTGCATCTAACCCTAACCCTAAGAGCCTGAGTCTAACCCTCACCCTAAGAGCCTGAGTCTAACCCTAACCCTAAGAGCCTGAGTCTAACCCTAACCCTAAGAGCCTGAGTCTAACCCTAACCCTAAGAGCCTGAGTCTAACCCTAACTCTAAGAGCCTGAGTCTAACCCTAACCCTAAGAGCCTGAGTCTAACCCTAACCCTAAGAGCCTGAGTCTAACCCTCACCCTAAGAGCCTGAGTCTAACCCTAACCCTAAGAGCCTGAGTCTAACCCTCACCCTAAGAGCCTGAGTCTAACCCTAACCCTAAGAGCCTGAGTCTAACCCTAACCCTAAGAGCCTGAGTCTAACCCTCACCCTAAGAGCCTGAGTCTAACCCTCACCCTAAGAGCCTGAGTCTAACCCGAACCCTAAGAGCCTGAGTCTAACCCTAACCCTAAGAGCCTGAGTCTAACCCTAACCCTAAGAGCCTGAGTCTAACCCTAACCCGAAGAGCCTGAGTCTAACCCTAACCCGAAGAGCCTGCGTCTAACCCTAACCCGAAGAGCCTGAGTCTAACCCTCACCCGAAGAGCCTGAGTCTAACCCTCACCCTAAGAGCCTGAGTCTAACCCTCACCCTAAGAGCCTGAGTCTAACCCTAACCCGAAGAGCCTGAGTTTAACCCTAACCCTAAGAGCCTGAGTCTAACCCTAACCCTAAGAGCCTGCGTCTAACCCTAACCCGAAGAGCCTGAGTCTAACCCTAACCCTAAGAGCCTGAGTCTAACCCTAACCCTAAGAGCCTGAGTCTAACCCTCACCCTAAGAGCCTGAGTCTAACCCTAACCCTAAGAGCCTGAGTCTAACCCTCACCCTAAGAGCCTGAGTCTAACCCTAACCCGAAGAGCCTGAGTCTAACCCTAACCCTAAGAGCCTGAGTCTAACCCTAACCCTAAGAGCCTGAGTCTAACCCTAACTCTAAGAGCCTGAGTCTAACCCTAACCCTAAGAGCCTGCATCTAACCCTAACCCTAAGAGCCTGAGTCTAACCCTCACCCTAAGAGCCTGAGTCTAACCCTAACCCTAAGAGCCTGAGTCTAACCCTAACCCTAAGAGCCTGAGTCTAACCCTCACCCTAAGAGCCTGAGTCTAACCCTAACCCGAAGAGCCTGAGTCTAACCCTAACCCTAAGAGCCTGAGTCTAACCCTAACCCTAAGAGCCTGAGTCGAACCCTAACCCGAAGAGCCTGAGTCTAACCCTAACCCTAAGAGCCTGAGTCTAACCCTAACCCTAAGAGCCTGAGTCTAACCCTAACCCGAAGAGCCTGAGTCTAACCCTAACCCGAAGAGCCTGAGTCTAACCCTAACCCTAAAAGCCTGAGTCTAACCCTAACCCGAAGAGACTGAGTCTAACCCTCACCCTAAGAGCCTGAGTCTAACCCTAACCCTAAGAGCCTGAGTCTAACCCTCACCCTAAGAGCCTGAGTCTAACCCTCACCCTAAGAGCCTGAGTCTAACCCTCACCCTAAGAGCCTGAGTCTAACCCTAACCCTAAGAGCCTGAGTCTAACCCTCACCCTAAGAGCCTGAGTCTAACCCTCACCCTAAGAGCCTGAGTCTAACCCTAACCCGAAGAGCCTGAGTCTAACCCTAACCCGAAGAGCCTGAGTCTAACCCTCACCCTAAGAGCCTGAGTCTAACCCTAACTCTAAGAGACTGAGTCTAACCCTAACCCTAAGAGCCTGCATCTAACCCTAACCCTAAGAGCCTGAGTCTAACCCTAACCCGAAGAGCCTGCGTCTAACCCTAACCCTAAGAGCCTGAGTCTAACCCTCACCCGAAGAGCCTGAGTCTAACCCTAACCCTAAGAGCCTGAGTCTAACCCTAACCCTAAGAGCCTGAGTCGAACCCTAACCCGAAGAGCCTGAGTCTAACCCTAACCCTAAGAGCCTGAGTCTAACCCTAACCCTAAGAGCCTGAGTCTAACCCTAACCCTAAGAGCCTGAGTCTAACCCTAACCCTAAAAGCCTGAGTCTAACCCTAACCCGAAGAGACTGAGTCTAACCCTCACCCTAAGAGCCTGAGTCTAACCCTAACCCTAAGAGCCTGAGTCTAACCCTAACCCTAAGAGCCTGAGTCTAACCCTAACCCGAAGAGCCTGAGTCTAACCCTAACCCGAAGAGCCTGCGTCTAACCCTAACCCTAAGAGCCTGAGTCTAACCCTCACCCGAAGAGCCTGAGTCTAACCCTAACCCTAAGAGCCTGAGTCTAACCCTAACCCTAAGAGCCTGAGTCGAACCCTAACCCGAAGAGCCTGAGTCTAACCCTAACCCTAAGAGCCTGAGTCTAACCCTAACCCTAAGAGCCTGAGTCTAACCCTAACCCTAAGAGCCTGAGTCTAACCCTAACCCTAAAAGCCTGAGTCTAACCCTAACCCGAAGAGACTGAGTCTAACCCTCACCCTAAGAGCCTGAGTCTAACCCTAACCCTAAGAGCCTGAGTCTAACCCTCACCCTAAGAGCCTGAGTCTAACCCTCACCCTAAGAGCCTGAGTCTAACCCTAACCCTAAGAGCCTGAGTCTAACCCTAACCCTAAGAGCCTGAGTCTAACCTTCACCCTAAGAGCCTGAGTCTAACCCTAACCCTAAGAGCCTGAGTCTAACCCTAACCCTAAGAGCCTGAGTCTAACCCTAACCCGAAGAGCCTGAGTCTAACCCTAACCCTAAGAGCCTGAGTCTAACCCTCACCCTAAGAGCCTGAGTCTAACCCTAACCCTAAGAGCCTGAGTCTAACCCTAACCCTAAGAGCCTGAGTCTAACCCTAACCCTAAGAGCCTGAGTCTAACCCTAACCCGAAGAGCCTGAGTCTAACCCTAACCCTAAGAGCCTGAGTCTAACCCTAACCCTAAGAGCCTGAGTCTAACCCTCACCCTAAGAGCCTGAGTCTAACCCTAACCCTAAGAGCCTGAGTCTAACCCTCACCCTAAGAGCCTGAGTCTAACCCTAACCCTAAGAGCCTGAGTCTAACCCTAACCCTAAGAGCCTGAGTCTAACCCTAACCCTAAGAGCCTGAGTCTAACCCTCACCCTAAGAGCCTGAGTCTAACCCGAACCCTAAGAGCCTGAGTCTAACCCTAACCCTAAGAGCCTGAGTCTAACCCTAACCCTAAGAGCCTGAGTCTAACCCTAACCCGAAGAGCCTGAGTCTAACCCTAACCCGAAGAGCCTGCGTCTAACCCTAACCCGAAGAGCCTGAGTCTAACCCTCACCCGAAGAGCCTGAGTCTAACCCTCACCCTAAGAGCCTGAGTCTAACCCTCACCCTAAGAGCCTGAGTCTAACCCTAACCCGAAGAGCCTGAGTTTAACCCTAACCCTAAGAGCCTGAGTCTAACCCTAACCCTAAGAGCCTGAGTCTAACCCTAACCCTAAGAGCCTGAGTCTAACCCTAACCCGAAGAGCCTGAGTCTAACCCTAACCCTAAGAGCCTGAGTCTAACCCTAACCCTAAAAGCCTGAGTCTAACCCTAACCCGAAGAGACTGAGTCTAACCCTCACCCGAAGAGCCTGAGTCTAACCCTAACCCTAAGAGCCTGAGTCTAACCCTAACCCTAAGAGCCTGAGTCTAACCCTAACCCTAAGAGCCTGCGTCTAACCCTAACCCTAAGAGCCTGAGTCTAACCCTCACCCTAAGAGCCTGAGTCTAACCCTAACCCTAAGAGCCTGAGTCTAACCCTCACCCTAAGAGCCTGAGTCGAACCCTAACCCTAAGAGCCTGAGTCTAACCCTAACCCTAAGAGCCTGAGTCTAACCCTAACCCTAAGAGCCTGCGTCTAACCCTAACCCGAAGAGCCTGAGTCTAACCCTCACCCTAAGAGCCTGAGTCTAACCCTAACCCTAAGAGCCTGAGTCTAACCCTCACCCTAAGAGCCTGAGTCTAACCCTAACCCTAAGAGCCTGAGTCTAACCCTCACCCTAAGAGCCTGAGTCTAACCCTAACCCGAAGAGCCTGAGTCTAACCCTAACCCTAAGAGCCTGAGTCTAACCCTAACCCTAAGAGCCTGAGTCTAACCCTAACTCTAAGAGCCTGAGTCTAACCCTAACCCTAAGAGCCTGCATCTAACCCTAACCCTAAGAGCCTGAGTCTAACCCTCACCCTAAGAGCCTGAGTCTAACCCTAACCCTAAGAGCCTGAGTCTAACCCTAACCCTAAGAGCCTGAGTCTAACCCTCACCCTAAGAGCCTGAGTCTAACCCTAACCCGAAGAGCCTGAGTCTAACCCTAACCCTAAGAGCCTGAGTCTAACCCTAACCCTAAGAGCCTGAGTCGAACCCTAACCCTAAGAGCCTGAGTCTAACCCTAACCCTAAGAGCCTGAGTCTAACCCTAACCCTAAGAGCCTGAGTCTAACCCTAACCCGAAGAGCCTGAGTCTAACCCTAACCCGAAGAGCCTGAGTCTAACCCTAACCCTAAAAGCCTGAGTCTAACCCTAACCCGAAGAGACTGAGTCTAACCCTCACCCTAAGAGCCTGAGTCTAACCCTAACCCTAAGAGCCTGAGTCTAACCCTCACCCTAAGAGCCTGAGTCTAACCCTCACCCTAAGAGCCTGAGTCTAACCCTCACCCTAAGAGCCTGAGTCTAACCCTAACCCTAAGAGCCTGAGTCTAACCCTCACCCTAAGAGCCTGAGTCTAACCCTCACCCTAAGAGCCTGAGTCTAACCCTAACCCGAAGAGCCTGAGTCTAACCCTAACCCGAAGAGCCTGAGTCTAACCCTCACCCTAAGAGCCTGAGTCTAACCCTAACTCTAAGAGACTGAGTCTAACCCTAACCCTAAGAGCCTGCATCTAACCCTAACCCTAAGAGCCTGAGTCTAACCCTAACCCTAAGAGCCTGAGTCTAACCCTAACCCGAAGAGCCTGAGTCTAACCCTCACCCGAAGAGCCTGAGTCTAACCCTAACCCTAAGAGCCTGAGTCTAACCCTAACCCTAAGAGCCTGAGTCGAACCCTAACCCGAAGAGCCTGAGTCTAACCCTAACCCTAAGAGCCTGAGTCTAACCCTAACCCTAAGAGCCTGAGTCTAACCCTAACCCTAAAAGCCTGAGTCTAACCCTAACCCGAAGAGACTGAGTCTAACCCTCACCCTAAGAGCCTGAGTCTAACCCTAACCCTAAGAGCCTGAGTCTAACCCTCACCCTAAGAGCCTGAGTCTAACCCTCACCCTAAGAGCCTGAGTCTAACCCTAACCCTAAGAGCCTGAGTCTAACCCTAACCCTAAGAGCCTGAGTCTAACCCTCACCCTAAGAGCCTGAGTCTAACCCTCACCCTAAGAGCCTGAGTCTAACCCTAACCCTAAGAGCCTGAGTCTAACCCTAACCCTAAGAGCCTGAGTCTAACCCTAACTCTAAGAGCCTGAGTCTAACCCTAACCCTAAGAGCCTGCATCTAACCCTAACCCTAAGAGCCTGAGTCTAACCCTCACCCTAAGAGCCTGAGTCTAACCCTCACCCTAAGAGCCTGAGTCTAACCCTAACCCGAAGAGCCTGAGTCTAACCCTCACCCTAAGAGCCTGAGTCTAACCCTAACCCGAAGAGCCTGAGTCTAACCCTAACCCTAAGAGCCTGAGTCTAACCCTAACCCTAAGAGCCTGAGTCTAACCCTCACCCTAAGAGCCTGAGTCTAACCCTAACCCTAAGAGCCTGAGTCGAACCCTAACCCGAAGAGCCTGAGTCTAACCCTAACCCTAAGAGCCTGAGTCTAACCCTAACCCTAAGAGCCTGAGTCTAACCCTAACCCGAAGAGCCTGAGTCTAACCCTAACCCTAAGAGCCTGAGTCTAACCCTAACCCTAAAAGCCTGAGTCTAACCCTAACCCGAAGAGACTGAGTCTAACCCTCACCCTAAGAGCCTGAGTCTAACCCTAACCCTAAGAGCCTGAGTCTAACCCTCACCCTAAGAGCCTGAGTCTAACCCTCACCCTAAGAGCCTGAGTCTAACCCTAACCCTAAGAGCCTGAGTCTAACCCTAACCCTAAGAGCCTGAGTCTAACCCTCACCCTAAGAGCCTGAGTCTAACCCTCACCCTAAGAGCCTGAGTCTAACCCTAACCCGAAGAGACTGAGTCTAACCCTAACCCTAAGAGCCTGAGTCTAACCCTAACCCTAAGAGCCTGAGTCTAACCCTAACTCTAAGAGCCTGAGTCTAACCCTAACCCTAAGAGCCTGCATCTAACCCTAACCCTAAGAGCCTGAGTCTAACCCTCACCCTAAGAGCCTGAGTCTAACCCTCACCCTAAGAGCCTGAGTCTAACCCTAACCCTAAGAGCCTGAGTCTAACCCTCACCCTAAGAGCCTGAGTCTAACCCTAACCCTAAGAGCCTGAGTCTAACCCTAACCCTAAGAGCCTGCGTCTAACCCTAACCCTAAGAGCCTGAGCCTAACCCTCACCCGAAGAGCCTGAGTCTAACCCTCACCCTAAGAGCCTGAGTCTAACCCTAACCCTAAGAGCCTGAGTCGAACCCTAACCCGAAGAGCCTGAGTCTAACCCTAACCCTAAGAGCCTGAGTCTAACCCTAACCCGAAGAGCCTGAGTCTAACCCTAACCCTAAGAGCCTGAGTCTAACCCTAACCCTAAAAGCCTGAGTCTAACCCTAACCCGAAGAGACTGAGTCTAACCCTCACCCTAAGAGCCTGAGTCTAACCCTAACCCTAAGAGCCTGAGTCTAACCCTAACCCTAAGAGCCTGAGTCTAACCCTCACCCTAAGAGCCTGAGTCTAACCCTAACCCTAAGAGCCTGAGTCTAACCCTCACCCTAAGAGCCTGAGTCGAACCCTAACCCTAAGAGCCTGAGTCTAACCCTCACCCTAAGAGCCTGAGTCTAACCCCAACCCGAAGAGCCTGAGTCTAACCCTAACCCGAAGAGCCTGAGTCTAACCCTAACCCTAAAAGCCTGAGTCTAACCCTAACCCGAAGAGCCTGAGTCTAACCCTAACCCTAAGAGCCTGAGTCTAACCCTAACCCTAAGAGCCTGAGTCTAACCCTCACCCTAAGAGCCTGAGTCTAACCCTAACCCGAAGAGCCTGAGTCTAACCCTAACCCTAAGAGCCTGAGTCTAACCCTAACCCTAAGAGCCTGAGTCTAACCCTAACTCTAAGAGCCTGAGTCTAACCCTAACCCTAAGAGCCTGAGTCTAACCCTAACCCTAAGAGCCTGAGTCTAACCCTCACCCTAAGAGCCTGAGTCTAACCCTCACCCTAAGAGCCTGAGTCTAACCCTAACCCTAAGAGCCTGAGTCTAACCCTCACCCTAAGAGCCTGAGTCTAACCCTAACCCTAAGAGCCTGAGTCTAACCCTAACCCTAAGAGCCTGAGTCTAACCCTAACCCTAAGAGCCTGAGTCTAACCCTAACCCTAAGAGCCTGAGTCGAACCCTCACCCTAAGAGCCTGAGTCTAACCCTAACCCTAAGAGCCTGAGTCTAACCCTAACCCTAAGAGCCTGAGTCTAACCCTAACCCGAAGAGCCTGAGTCTAACCCTAACCCTAAGAGCCTGAGTCTAACCCTAACCCTAAAAGCCTGAGTCTAACCCTAACCCGAAGAGACTGAGTCTAACCCTCACCCTAAGAGCCTGAGTCTAACCCTAACCCTAAGAGCCTGAGTCTAACCCTAACCCTAAGAGCCTGAGTCTAACCCTAACCCTAAGAGCCTGAGTCTAACCCTCACCCTAAGAGCCTGAGTCTAACCCTAACCCGAAGAGCCTGAGTCTAACCCTCACCCTAAGAGCCTGAGTCTAACCCTAACTCTAAGAGACTGAGTCTAACCCTAACCCTAAGAGCCTGCATCTAACCCTCACCCTAAGAGCCTGAGTCTAACCCTAACCCGAAGAGCCTGAGTGTAACCCTAACCCTAAGAGCCTGAGTCTAACCCTCACCCTAAGAGCCTGAGTCTAACCCTAACCCTAAGAGCCTGAGTCTAACCCTAACCCTAAGAGCCTGAGTCGAACCCTAACCCGAAGAGCCTGAGTCTAACCCTAACCCTAAGAGCCTGAGTCTAACCCTAACCCTAAGAGCCTGAGTCTAACCCTAACCCTAAGAGCCTGAGTCTAACCCTAACCCTAAAAGCCTGAGTCTAACCCTAACCCGAAGAGACTGAGTCTAACCCTCACCCTAAGAGCCTGAGTCTAACCCTAACCCTAAGAGCCTGAGTCTAACCCTAACCCTAAGAGCCTGAGTCTAACCCTAACCCGAAGAGCCTGAGTCTAACCCTAACCCGAAGAGCCTGCGTCTAACCCTAACCCTAAGAGCCTGAGTCTAACCCTCACCCGAAGAGCCTGAGTCTAACCCTAACCCTAAGAGCCTGAGTCTAACCCTAACCCTAAGAGCCTGAGTCGAACCCTAACCCGAAGAGCCTGAGTCTAACCCTAACCCTAAGAGCCTGAGTCTAACCCTAACCCTAAGAGCCTGAGTCTAACCCTAACCCTAAAAGCCTGAGTCTAACCCTAACCCGAAGAGACTGAGTCTAACCCTCACCCTAAGAGCCTGAGTCTAACCCTAACCCTAAGAGCCTGAGTCTAACCCTCACCCTAAGAGCCTGAGTCTAACCCTCACCCTAAGAGCCTGAGTCTAACCCTAACCCTAAGAGCCTGAGTCTAACCCTAACCCTAAGAGCCTGAGTCTAACCTTCACCCTAAGAGCCTGAGTCTAACCCTAACCCTAAGAGCCTGAGTCTAACCCTAACCCTAAGAGCCTGAGTCTAACCCTAACCCGAAGAGCCTGAGTCTAACCCTAACCCTAAGAGCCTGAGTCTAACCCTCACCCTAAGAGCCTGAGTCTAACCCTAACCCTAAGAGCCTGAGTCTAACCCTAACCCTAAGAGCCTGAGTCTAACCCTAACCCTAAGAGCCTGAGTCTAACCCTAACTCTAAGAGCCTGAGTCTAACCCTAACCCTAAGAGCCTGAGTCTAACCCTAACCCTAAGAGCCTGAGTCTAACCCTCACCCTAAGAGCCTGAGTCTAACCCTAACCCTAAGAGCCTGAGTCTAACCCTCACCCTAAGAGCCTGAGTCTAACCCTAACCCTAAGAGCCTGAGTCTAACCCTAACCCTAAGAGCCTGAGTCTAACCCTAACCCTAAGAGCCTGAGTCTAACCCTCACCCTAAGAGCCTGAGTCTAACCCGAACCCTAAGAGCCTGAGTCTAACCCTAACCCTAAGAGCCTGAGTCTAACCCTAACCCTAAGAGCCTGAGTCTAACCCTAACCCGAAGAGCCTGAGTCTAACCCTAACCCGAAGAGCCTGCGTCTAACCCTAACCCGAAGAGCCTGAGTCTAACCCTCACCCTAAGAGCCTGAGTCTAACCCTCACCCTAAGAGCCTGAGTCTAACCCTAACCCTAAGAGCCTGAGTCTAACCCTAACCCGAAGAGCCTGAGTTTAACCCTAACCCTAAGAGCCTGAGTCTAACCCTAACCCTAAGAGCCTGCGTCTAACCCTAACCCGAAGAGCCTGAGTCTAACCCTAACCCTAAGAGCCTGAGTCTAACCCTAACCCTAAGAGCCTGAGTCTAACCCTCACCCTAAGAGCCTGAGTCTAACCCTAACCCTAAGAGCCTGAGTCTAACCCTCACCCTAAGAGCCTGAGTCTAACCCTAACCCTAAGAGCCTGAGTCTAACCCTAACCCTAAGAGCCTGAGTCTAACCCTAACCCTAAGAGCCTGAGTCTAACCCTAACTCTAAGAGCCTGAGTCTAACCCTAACCCTAAGAGCCTGCATCTAACCCTAACCCTAAGAGCCTGAGTCTAACCCTCACCCTAAGAGCCTGAGTCTAACCCTAACCCTAAGAGCCTGAGTCTAACCCTAACCCTAAGAGCCTGAGTCTAACCCTCACCCTAAGAGCCTGAGTCTAACCCTAACCCGAAGAGCCTGAGTCTAACCCTAACCCTAAGAGCCTGAGTCTAACCCTAACCCTAAGAGCCTGAGTCGAACCCTAACCCGAAGAGCCTGAGTCTAACCCTAACCCTAAGAGCCTGAGTCTAACCCTAACCCTAAGAGCCTGAGTCTAACCCTAACCCGAAGAGCCTGAGTCTAACCCTAACCCGAAGAGCCTGAGTCTAACCCTAACCCTAAAAGCCTGAGTCTAACCCTAACCCGAAGAGACTGAGTCTAACCCTCACCCTAAGAGCCTGAGTCTAACCCTAACCCTAAGAGCCTGAGTCTAACCCTCACCCTAAGAGCCTGAGTCTAACCCTCACCCTAAGAGCCTGAGTCTAACCCTCACCCTAAGAGCCTGAGTCTAACCCTAACCCTAAGAGCCTGAGTCTAACCCTCACCCTAAGAGCCTGAGTCTAACCCTCACCCTAAGAGCCTGAGTCTAACCCTAACCCGAAGAGCCTGAGTCTAACCCTAACCCGAAGAGCCTGAGTCTAACCCTCACCCTAAGAGCCTGAGTCTAACCCTAACTCTAAGAGACTGAGTCTAACCCTAACCCTAAGAGCCTGCATCTAACCCTAACCCTAAGAGCCTGAGTCTAACCCTAACCCGAAGAGCCTGCGTCTAACCCTAACCCTAAGAGCCTGAGTCTAACCCTCACCCGAAGAGCCTGAGTCTAACCCTAACCCTAAGAGCCTGAGTCTAACCCTAACCCTAAGAGCCTGAGTCGAACCCTAACCCGAAGAGCCTGAGTCTAACCCTAACCCTAAGAGCCTGAGTCTAACCCTAACCCTAAGAGCCTGAGTCTAACCCTAACCCTAAGAGCCTGAGTCTAACCCTAACCCTAAAAGCCTGAGTCTAACCCTAACCCGAAGAGACTGAGTCTAACCCTCACCCTAAGAGCCTGAGTCTAACCCTAACCCTAAGAGCCTGAGTCTAACCCTAACCCTAAGAGCCTGAGTCTAACCCTAACCCGAAGAGCCTGAGTCTAACCCTAACCCGAAGAGCCTGCGTCTAACCCTAACCCTAAGAGCCTGAGTCTAACCCTCACCCGAAGAGCCTGAGTCTAACCCTAACCCTAAGAGCCTGAGTCTAACCCTAACCCTAAGAGCCTGAGTCGAACCCTAACCCGAAGAGCCTGAGTCTAACCCTAACCCTAAGAGCCTGAGTCTAACCCTAACCCTAAGAGCCTGAGTCTAACCCTAACCCTAAGAGCCTGAGTCTAACCCTAACCCTAAAAGCCTGAGTCTAACCCTAACCCGAAGAGACTGAGTCTAACCCTCACCCTAAGAGCCTGAGTCTAACCCTAACCCTAAGAGCCTGAGTCTAACCCTCACCCTAAGAGCCTGAGTCTAACCCTCACCCTAAGAGCCTGAGTCTAACCCTAACCCTAAGAGCCTGAGTCTAACCCTAACCCTAAGAGCCTGAGTCTAACCTTCACCCTAAGAGCCTGAGTCTAACCCTAACCCTAAGAGCCTGAGTCTAACCCTAACCCTAAGAGCCTGAGTCTAACCCTAACCCGAAGAGCCTGAGTCTAACCCTAACCCTAAGAGCCTGAGTCTAACCCTCACCCTAAGAGCCTGAGTCTAACCCTAACCCTAAGAGCCTGAGTCTAACCCTAACCCTAAGAGCCTGAGTCTAACCCTAACCCTAAGAGCCTGAGTCTAACCCTAACTCTAAGAGCCTGAGTCTAACCCTAACCCTAAGAGCCTGAGTCTAACCCTAACCCTAAGAGCCTGAGTCTAACCCTCACCCTAAGAGCCTGAGTCTAACCCTAACCCTAAGAGCCTGAGTCTAACCCTCACCCTAAGAGCCTGAGTCTAACCCTAACCCTAAGAGCCTGAGTCTAACCCTAACCCTAAGAGCCTGAGTCTAACCCTAACCCTAAGAGCCTGAGTCTAACCCTCACCCTAAGAGCCTGAGTCTAACCCGAACCCTAAGAGCCTGAGTCTAACCCTAACCCTAAGAGCCTGAGTCTAACCCTAACCCTAAGAGCCTGAGTCTAACCCTAACCCGAAGAGCCTGAGTCTAACCCTAACCCGAAGAGCCTGCGTCTAACCCTAACCCGAAGAGCCTGAGTCTAACTCTCACCCGAAGAGCCTGAGTCTAACCCTCACCCTAAGAGCCTGAGTCTAACCCTCACCCTAAGAGCCTGAGTCTAACCCTAACCCGAAGAGCCTGAGTTTAACCCTAACCCTAAGAGCCTGAGTCTAACCCTAACCCTAAGAGCCTGAGTCTAACCCTAACCCTAAGAGCCTGAGTCTAACCCTAACCCGAAGAGCCTGAGTCTAACCCTAACCCTAAGAGCCTGCGTCTAACCCTAACCCTAAGAGCCTGAGTCTAACCCTCACCCTAAGAGCCTGAGTCTAACCCTAACCCTAAGAGCCTGAGTCTAACCCTCACCCTAAGAGCCTGAGTCGAACCCTAACCCTAAGAGCCTGAGTCTAACCCTAACCCTAAGAGCCTGAGTCTAACCCTAACCCTAAGAGCCTGCGTCTAACCCTAACCCGAAGAGCCTGAGTCTAACCCTCACCCTAAGAGCCTGAGTCTAACCCTAACCCTAAGAGCCTGAGTCTAACCCTCACCCTAAGAGCCTGAGTCTAACCCTAACCCTAAGAGCCTGAGTCTAACCCTCACCCTAAGAGCCTGAGTCTAACCCTAACCCGAAGAGCCTGAGTCTAACCCTAACCCTAAGAGCCTGAGTCTAACCCTAACCCTAAGAGCCTGAGTCTAACCCTAACTCTAAGAGCCTGAGTCTAACCCTAACCCTAAGAGCCTGCATCTAACCCTAACCCTAAGAGCCTGAGTCTAACCCTCACCCTAAGAGCCTGAGTCTAACCCTAACCCTAAGAGCCTGAGTCTAACCCTAACCCTAAGAGCCTGAGTCTAACCCTCACCCTAAGAGCCTGAGTCTAACCCTAACCCGAAGAGCCTGAGTCTAACCCTAACCCTAAGAGCCTGAGTCTAACCCTAACCCTAAGAGCCTGAGTCGAACCCTAACCCGAAGAGCCTGAGTCTAACCCTAACCCTAAGAGCCTGAGTCTAACCCTAACCCTAAGAGCCTGAGTCTAACCCTAACCCGAAGAGCCTGAGTCTAACCCTAACCCGAAGAGCCTGAGTCTAACCCTAACCCTAAAAGCCTGAGTCTAACCCTAACCCGAAGAGACTGAGTCTAACCCTCACCCTAAGAGCCTGAGTCTAACCCTAACCCTAAGAGCCTGAGTCTAACCCTCACCCTAAGAGCCTGAGTCTAACCCTCACCCTAAGAGCCTGAGTCTAACCCTCACCCTAAGAGCCTGAGTCTAACCCTAACCCTAAGAGCCTGAGTCTAACCCTCACCCTAAGAGCCTGAGTCTAACCCTCACCCTAAGAGCCTGAGTCTAACCCTAACCCGAAGAGCCTGAGTCTAACCCTAACCCGAAGAGCCTGAGTCTAACCCTCACCCTAAGAGCCTGAGTCTAACCCTAACTCTAAGAGACTGAGTCTAACCCTAACCCTAAGAGCCTGCATCTAACCCTAACCCTAAGAGCCTGAGTCTAACCCTAACCCTAAGAGCCTGAGTCTAACCCTAACCCGAAGAGCCTGAGTCTAACCCTCACCCGAAGAGCCTGAGTCTAACCCTAACCCTAAGAGCCTGAGTCTAACCCTAACCCTAAGAGCCTGAGTCGAACCCTAACCCGAAGAGCCTGAGTCTAACCCTAACCCTAAGAGCCTGAGTCTAACCCTAACCCTAAGAGCCTGAGTCTAACCCTAACCCTAAAAGCCTGAGTCTAACCCTAACCCGAAGAGACTGAGTCTAACCCTCACCCTAAGAGCCTGAGTCTAACCCTAACCCTAAGAGCCTGAGTCTAACCCTCACCCTAAGAGCCTGAGTCTAACCCTCACCCTAAGAGCCTGAGTCTAACCCTAACCCTAAGAGCCTGAGTCTAACCCTAACCCTAAGAGCCTGAGTCTAACCCTCACCCTAAGAGCCTGAGTCTAACCCTCACCCTAAGAGCCTGAGTCTAACCCTAACCCTAAGAGCCTGAGTCTAACCCTAACCCTAAGAGCCTGAGTCTAACCCTAACTCTAAGAGCCTGAGTCTAACCCTAACCCTAAGAGCCTGCATCTAACCCTAACCCTAAGAGCCTGAGTCTAACCCTCACCCTAAGAGCCTGAGTCTAACCCTCACCCTAAGAGCCTGAGTCTAACCCTAACCCGAAGAGCCTGAGTCTAACCCTCACCCTAAGAGCCTGAGTCTAACCCTAACCCGAAGAGCCTGAGTCTAACCCTAACCCTAAGAGCCTGAGTCTAACCCTAACCCTAAGAGCCTGAGTCTAACCCTCACCCTAAGAGCCTGAGTCTAACCCTAACCCTAAGAGCCTGAGTCGAACCCTAACCCGAAGAGCCTGAGTCTAACCCTAACCCTAAGAGCCTGAGTCTAACCCTAACCCTAAGAGCCTGAGTCTAACCCTAACCCGAAGAGCCTGAGTCTAACCCTAACCCTAAGAGCCTGAGTCTAACCCTAACCCTAAAAGCCTGAGTCTAACCCTAACCCGAAGAGACTGAGTCTAACCCTCACCCTAAGAGCCTGAGTCTAACCCTAACCCTAAGAGCCTGAGTCTAACCCTCACCCTAAGAGCCTGAGTCTAACCCTCACCCTAAGAGCCTGAGTCTAACCCTAACCCTAAGAGCCTGAGTCTAACCCTAACCCTAAGAGCCTGAGTCTAACCCTCACCCTAAGAGCCTGAGTCTAACCCTCACCCTAAGAGCCTGAGTCTAACCCTAACCCGAAGAGACTGAGTCTAACCCTAACCCTAAGAGCCTGAGTCTAACCCTAACCCTAAGAGCCTGAGTCTAACCCTAACTCTAAGAGCCTGAGTCTAACCCTAACCCTAAGAGCCTGCATCTAACCCTAACCCTAAGAGCCTGAGTCTAACCCTCACCCTAAGAGCCTGAGTCTAACCCTCACCCTAAGAGCCTGAGTCTAACCCTAACCCTAAGAGCCTGAGTCTAACCCTCACCCTAAGAGCCTGAGTCTAACCCTAACCCTAAGAGCCTGAGTCTAACCCTAACCCTAAGAGCCTGCGTCTAACCCTAACCCTAAGAGCCTGAGTCTAACCCTCACCCGAAGAGCCTGAGTCTAACCCTCACCCTAAGAGCCTGAGTCTAACCCTAACCCTAAGAGCCTGAGTCGAACCCTAACCCGAAGAGCCTGAGTCTAACCCTAACCCTAAGAGCCTGAGTCTAACCCTAACCCGAAGAGCCTGAGTCTAACCCTAACCCGAAGAGCCTGAGTCTAACCCTAACCCTAAGAGCCTGAGTCTAACCCTAACCCTAAGAGCCTGAGTCTAACCCTAACCCTAAGAGCCTGAGTGTAACCCTAACCCTAAGAGCCTGAGTCTAACCCTAAGAGCCTGAGTCTAAGCCTCACCCTAAGAGCCTGAGTCTAACCCTAACCCTAAGAGCCTGAGTCTAACCCTCACCCTAAGAGCCTGAGTCGAACCCTAACCCTAAGAGCCTGAGTCTAACCCTCACCCTAAGAGCCTGAGTCTAACCCCAACCCGAAGAGCCTGAGTCTAACCCTAACCCGAAGAGCCTGAGTCTAACCCTAACCCTAAAAGCCTGAGTCTAACCCTAACCCGAAGAGCCTGAGTCTAACCCTAACCCTAAGAGCCTGAGTCTAACCCTAACCCTAAGAGCCTGAGTCTAACCCTCACCCTAAGAGCCTGAGTCTAACCCTAACCCGAAGAGCCTGAGTCTAACCCTAACCCTAAGAGCCTGAGTCTAACCCTAACCCTAAGAGCCTGAGTCTAACCCTAACTCTAAGAGCCTGAGTCTAACCCTAACCCTAAGAGCCTGAGTCTAACCCTAACCCTAAGAGCCTGAGTCTAACCCTCACCCTAAGAGCCTGAGTCTAACCCTCACCCTAAGAGCCTGAGTCTAACCCTAACCCTAAGAGCCTGAGTCTAACCCTCACCCTAAGAGCCTGAGTCTAACCCTAACCCTAAGAGCCTGAGTCTAACCCTAACCCTAAGAGCCTGAGTCTAACCCTAACCCTAAGAGCCTGAGTCTAACCCTAACCCTAAGAGCCTGAGTCGAACCCTCACCCTAAGAGCCTGAGTCTAACCCTAACCCTAAGAGCCTGAGTCTAACCCTAACCCTAAGAGCCTGAGTCTAACCCTAACCCGAAGAGCCTGAGTCTAACCCTCACCCTAAGAGCCTGAGTCTAACCCTAACCCTAAAAGCCTGAGTCTAACCCTAACCCGAAGAGACTGAGTCTAACCCTCACCCTAAGAGCCTGAGTCTAACCCTAACCCTAAGAGCCTGAGTCTAACCCTAACCCTAAGAGCCTGAGTCTAACCCTAACCCTAAGAGCCTGAGTCTAACCCTCACCCTAAGAGCCTGACTCTAACCCTCACCCTAAGAGCCTGAGTCTAACCCTAACCCTAAGAGCCTGAGTCTAACCCTCACTCTAAGAGCCTGAGTCTAACCCTCACCCTAAGAGCCTGAGTCTAACCCTAACCCGAAGAGACTGAGTCTAACCCTCACCCTAAGAGCCTGAGTCTAACCCTAACCCTAAGAGCCTGAGTCTAACCCTCACCCTAAGAGCCTGAGTCTAACCCTAACCCTAAGAGCCTGAGTCTAACCCTAACCCTAAGAGCCTGAGTCGAACCCTCACCCTAAGAGCCTGAGTCTAACCCTAACCCTAAGAGCCTGAGTCTAACCCTAACCCTAAGAGCCTGAGTCTAACCCTAACCCGAAGAGCCTGAGTCTAACCCTAACCCTAAGAGCCTGAGTCTAACCCTAACCCTAAGAGCCTGAGTCTAACCCTAACCCTAAGAGCCTGAGTCTAACCCTAACTCTAAGAGCCTGAGTCTAACCCTAACCCTAAGAGCCTGAGTCTAACCCTAACCCTAAGAGCCTGAGTCTAACCCTCACCCTAAGAGCCTGAGTCTAACCCTCACCCTAAGAGCCTGAGTCTAACCCTAACCCTAAGAGCCTGAGTCTAACCCTCACCCTAAGAGCCTGAGTCTAACCCTAACCCTAAGAGCCTGAGTCTAACCCTCACCCTAAGAGCCTGAGTCTAACCCTAACCCTAAGAGCCTGAGTCTAACCCTAACCCTAAGAGCCTGAGTCGAACCCTCACCCTAAGAGCCTGAGTCTAACCCTAACCCTAAGAGCCTGAGTCTAACCCTAACCCTAAGAGCCTGAGTCTAACCCTAACCCGAAGAGCCTGAGTCTAACCCTAACCCTAAGAGCCTGAGTCTAACCCTAACCCTAAAAGCCTGAGTCTAACCCTAACCCGAAGAGACTGAGTCTAACCCTAACCCGAAGAGCCTGAGTCTAACCCTAACCCTAAGAGCCTGAGTCTAACCCTAACCCTAAGAGCCTGAGTCTAACCCTCACCCTAAGAGCCTGACTCTAACCCTAACCCTAAGAGCCTGAGTCTAACCCTAACCCTAAGAGCCTGAGTCTAACCCTCACCCTAAGAGCCTGAGTCTAACCCTCACCCTAAGAGCCTGAGTCTAACCCTAACCCTAAGAGCCTGAGTCTAACCCTAACCCTAAGAGCCTGAGTCTAACCCTAACCCTAAGAGCCTGCGTCTAACCCTAACCCTAAGAGCCTGAGTCTAACCCTAACCCTAAGAGCCTGAGTCTAACCCTAACCCTAAGAGCCTGAGTCTAACCCTCACCCTAAGAGCCTGAGTCTAACCCTAACCCTAAGAGCCTGAGTCTAACCCTAACCCTAAGAGCCTGAGTCTAACCCTAACCCTAAGAGCCTGCGTCTAACCCTAACCCTAAGAGCCTGAGTCTAACCCTCACCCTAAGAGCCTGAGTCTAACCCTAACCCGAAGAGCCTGAGTCTAACCCTCACCCTAAGAGCCTGAGTCGAACCCTAACCCGAAGAGCCTGAGTCTAACCCTCACCCTAAGAGCCTGAGTCTAACCCTAACCCTAAGAGCCTGAGTCTAACCCTAACCCTAAGAGCCTGAGTCTAACCCTCACCCTAAGAGCCTGAGTCTAACCCTCACCCTAAGAGCCTGAGTCTAACCCTAACCCTAAGAGCCTGAGTCTAACCCTCACCCTAAGAGCCTGAGTCTAACCCTCACCCTAAGAGCCTGAGTCTAACCCTAACCCTAAGAGCCTGAGTCTAACCCTAACCCGAAGAGCCTGAGTCTAACCCTAACCCGAAGAGCCTGCGTCTAATCCTAACCCGAAGAGCCTGAGTCTAACCCTCACCCGAAGAGCCTGAGTCTAACCCTCACCCGAAGAGCCTGAGTCTAACCCTCACCCTAAGAGCCTGAGTCTAACCCTAACCCTAAGAGCCTGAGTCTAACCCTAACCCTAAGAGCCTGAGTTTAACCCTAACCCTAAGAGCCTGAGTCTAACCCTAACCCTAAGAGCCTGAGTCTAACCCTAACCCTAAGAGCCTGAGTCTAACCCTAACCCTAAGAGCCTGAGTCTAACCCTAACCCTAAGAGCCTGAGTCTAACCCTAACCCTAAGAGCCTGAGTCTAACCCTAACCCGAAGAGCCTGAGTCTAACCCTAACCCTAAGAGCCTGAGTCTAACCCTAACCCTAAGAGCCTGAGTCTAACCCTCACCCTAAGAGCCTGAGTCTAACCCTAACCCGAAGAGCCTGAGTCTAACCCTAACCCTAAGAGCCTGAGTCGAACCCTAACCCTAAGAGCCTGCGTCTAACCCTAACCCGAAGAGCCTGAGTCTAACCCTAACCCTAAGAGCCTGCGTCTAACCCTAACCCGAAGAGCCTGAGTCTAACCCTAACCCTAAGAGCCTGAGTCTAACCCTAACCCTAAGAGCCTGAGTCTAACCCTAACCCTAAGAGCCTGAGTCTAACCCTCACCCTAAGAGCCTGAGTCTAACCCTAACCCTAAGAGCCTGAGTCTAACCCTAACCCTAAGAGCCTGAGTCTAACCCTAACCCTAAGAGCCTGAGTCTAACCCTAACCCTAAGAGCCTGAGTCTAACCCTCACCCTAAGAGCCTGAGTCTAACCCTAACCCTAAGAGCCTGAGTCTAACCCTAACCCTAAGAGCCTGAGTCTAATCCTCACCCTAAGAGCCTGAGTCGAACCCTAACCCTAAGAGCCTGAGTCTAACCCTAACCCTAAGAGCCTGAGTCTAACCCTAACCCTAAGAGCCTGCGTCTAACCCTAACCCGAAGAGCCTGAGTCTAACCCTCACCCTAAGAGCCTGAGTCTAACCCTAACCCTAAGAGCCTGAGTCTAACCCTAACCCTAAGAGCCTGAGTCTAACCCTCACCCTAAGAGCCTGAGTCTAACCCTAACCCGAAGAGCCTGAGTCTAACCCTAACCCGAAGAGCCTGAGTCTAACCCTAACCCTAAGAGCCTGCATCTAACCCTAACCCTAAGAGCCTGAGTCTAACCCTAACCCGAAGAGCCTGAGTCTAACCCTAACGCGAAGAGCCTGAGTCTAACCCTCACCCTAAGAGCCTGAGTCGAACCCTAACCCGAAGAGCCTGAGTCTAACCCTCACCCTAAGAGCCTGAGTCTAACCCTAACCCTAAGAGCCTGAGTCTAACCCTAACCCTAAGAGCCTGAGTCTAACCCTCACCCTAAGAGCCTGAGTCTAACCCTCACCCTAAGAGCCTGAGTCTAACCCTAACCCTAAGAGCCTGAGTCTAACCCTCACCCTAAGAGCCTGAGTCTAACCCTCACCCTAAGAGCCTGAGTCTAACCCTAACCCTAAGAGCCTGAGTCTAACCCTAACCCGAAGAGCCTGAGTCTAACCCTAACCCGAAGAGCCTGCGTCTAATCCTAACCCGAAGAGCCTGAGTCTAACCCTCACCCGAAGAGCCTGAGTCTAACCCTCACCCGAAGAGCCTGAGTCTAACCCTCACCCTAAGAGCCTGAGTCTAACCCTAACCCTAAGAGCCTGAGTCTAACCCTAACCCTAAGAGCCTGAGTTTAACCCTAACCCTAAGAGCCTGAGTCTAACCCTAACCCTAAGAGCCTGAGTCTAACCCTAACCCTAAGAGCCTGAGTCTAACCCTAACCCTAAGAGCCTGAGTCTAACCCTAACCCTAAGAGCCTGAGTCTAACCCTCACCCTAAGAGCCTGAGTCTAACCCTAACCCGAAGAGCCTGAGTCTAACCCTAACCCTAAGAGCCTGAGTCTAACCCTAACCCTAAGAGCCTGAGTCTAACCCTCACCCTAAGAGCCTGAGTCTAACCCTAACCCGAAGAGCCTGAGTCTAACCCTAACCCTAAGAGCCTGAGTCGAACCCTAACCCTAAGAGCCTGCGTCTAACCCTAACCCGAAGAGCCTGAGTCTAACCCTAACCCTAAGAGCCTGCGTCTAACCCTAACCCGAAGAGCCTGAGTCTAACCCTAACCCTAAGAGCCTGAGTCTAACCCTAACCCTAAGAGCCTGAGTCTAACCCTAACCCTAAGAGCCTGAGTCTAACCCTCACCCTAAGAGCCTGAGTCTAACCCTAACCCTAAGAGCCTGAGTCTAACCCTAACCCTAAGAGCCTGAGTCTAACCCTAACCCTAAGAGCCTGAGTCTAACCCTAACCCTAAGAGCCTGAGTCTAACCCTCACCCTAAGAGCCTGAGTCTAACCCTAACCCTAAGAGCCTGAGTCTAACCCTAACCCTAAGAGCCTGAGTCTAATCCTCACCCTAAGAGCCTGAGTCGAACCCTAACCCTAAGAGCCTGAGTCTAACCCTAACCCTAAGAGCCTGAGTCTAACCCTAACCCTAAGAGCCTGCGTCTAACCCTAACCCGAAGAGCCTGAGTCTAACCCTCACCCTAAGAGCCTGAGTCTAACCCTAACCCTAAGAGCCTGAGTCTAACCCTAACCCTAAGAGCCTGAGTCTAACCCTCACCCTAAGAGCCTGAGTCTAACCCTAACCCGAAGAGCCTGAGTCTAACCCTAACCCGAAGAGCCTGAGTCTAACCCTAACCCTAAGAGCCTGAGTCTAACCCTAACTCTAAGAGCCTGAGTCTAACCCTAACTCTAAGAGCCTGAGTCTAACCCTAACCCTAAGAGCCTGAGTCTAACCCTCACCCTAAGAGCCTGAGTCTAACCCTAACCCTAAGAGCCTGAGTCTAACCCTAACCCTAAGAGCCTGAGTCTAACCCTAACCCTAAGAGCCTGAGTTTAACCCTAACCCTAAGAGCCTGAGTTTAACCCTAACCCTAAGAGCCTGAGTCTAACCCTAACCCTAAGAGCCTGAGTCTAACCCTAACCCTAAGAGCCTGAGTCTAACCCTAACCCTAAGAGCCTGAGTCTAACCCTAACCCTAAGAGCCTGAGTCTAACCCTAACCCTAAGAGCCTGAGTCTAACCCTAACCCTAAGAGCCTGAGTCTAACCCTAACCCTAAGAGCCTGAGTCTAACCCTCACCCTAAGAGCCTGAGTCTAACCCTAACCCGAAGAGCCTGAGTCTAACCCTAACCCTAAGAGCCTGAGTCTAACCCTAACCCTAAGAGCCTGCGTCTAACCCTAACCCGAAGAGCCTGAGTCTAACCCTAACCCTAAGAGCCTGCGTCTAACCCTAACCCGAAGAGCCTGAGTCTAACCCTAACCCTAAGAGCCTGAGTCTAACCCTAACCCTAAGAGCCTGAGTCTAACCCTAACCCTAAGAGCCTGAGTCTAACCCTCACCCTAAGAGCCTGAGTCTAACCCTAACCCTAAGAGCCTGAGTCTAACCCTAACCCTAAGAGCCTGAGTCTAACCCTAACCCTAAGAGCCTGAGTCTAACCCTAACCCTAAGAGCCTGAGTCTAACCCTCACCCTAAGAGCCTGAGTCTAACCCTAACCCTAAGAGCCTGAGTCTAACCCTAACCCTAAGAGCCTGAGTCTAATCCTCACCCTAAGAGCCTGAGTCGAACCCTAACCCTAAGAGCCTGAGTCTAACCCTAACCCTAAGAGCCTGAGTCTAACCCTAACCCTAAGAGCCTGCGTCTAACCCTAACCCGAAGAGCCTGAGTCTAACCCTCACCCTAAGAGCCTGAGTCTAACCCTAACCCTAAGAGCCTGAGTCTAACCCTAACCCTAAGAGCCTGAGTCTAACCCTCACCCTAAGAGCCTGAGTCTAACCCTAACCCGAAGAGCCTGAGTCTAACCCTAACCCGAAGAGCCTGAGTCTAACCCTAACCCTAAGAGCCTGAGTCTAACCCTAACTCTAAGAGCCTGAGTCTAACCCTAACTCTAAGAGCCTGAGTCTAACCCTAACCCTAAGAGCCTGAGTCTAACCCTAACCCTAAGAGCCTGAGTCTAACCCTAACCCTAAGAGCCTGAGTCTAACCCTAACCCTAAGAGCCTGAGTCTAACCCTCACCCTAAGAGCCTGAGTCTAACCCTAACCCTAAGAGCCTGAGTCTAACCCTCACCCTAAGAGCCTGAGTCTAACCCTAACCCTAAGAGCCTGAGTCTAACCCTAACCCTAAGAGCCTGAGTCTAATCCTCACCCTAAGAGCCTGAGTCGAACCCTAACCCTAAGAGCCTGAGTCTAACCCTAACCCTAAGAGCCTGAGTCTAACCCTAACCCTAAGAGCCTGCGTCTAACCCTAACCCGAAGAGCCTGAGTCTAACCCTCACCCTAAGAGCCTGAGTCTAACCCTAACCCTAAGAGCCTGAGTCTAACCCTAACCCTAAGAGCCTGAGTCTAACCCTCACCCTAAGAGCCTGAGTCTAACCCTAACCCGAAGAGCCTGAGTCTAACCCTAACCCGAAGAGCCTGAGTCTAACCCTAACCCTAAGAGCCTGAGTCTAACCCTAACTCTAAGAGCCTGAGTCTAACCCTAACTCTAAGAGCCTGAGTCTAACCCTAACCCTAAGAGCCTGAGTCTAACCCTCACCCTAAGAGCCTGAGTCTAACCCTAACCCTAAGAGCCTGAGTCTAACCCTCACCCGAAGAGCCTGAGTCTAACCCTCACCCTAAGAGCCTGAGTCTAACCCTAACCCTAAGAGCCTGAGTCTAACCCTAACCCTAAGAGCCTGAGTTTAACCCTAACCCTAAGAGCCTGAGTCTAACCCTAACCCTAAGAGCCTGAGTCTAACCCTAACCCTAAGAGCCTGAGTCTAACCCTAACCCTAAGAGCCTGAGTCTAACCCTAACCCTAAGAGCCTGAGTCTAACCCTCACCCTAAGAGCCTGAGTCTAACCCTAACCCGAAGAGCCTGAGTCTAACCCTCACCCTAAGAGCCTGAGTCTAACCCTAACCCTAAGAGCCTGAGTCTAACCCTAACCCTAAGAGCCTGAGTCTAACCCTAACCCTAAGAGCCTGCGTCTAACCCTAACCCTAAGAGCCTGAGTCTAACCCTCACCCTAAGAGCCTGAGTCTAACCCTAACCCGAAGAGCCTGAGTCTAACCCTCACCCTAAGAGCCTGAGTCGAACCCTAACCCGAAGAGCCTGAGTCTAACCCTCACCCTAAGAGCCTGAGTCTAACCCTAACCCTAAGAGCCTGAGTCTAACCCTAACCCTAAGAGCCTGAGTCTAACCCTCACCCTAAGAGCCTGAGTCTAACCCTCACCCTAAGAGCCTGAGTCTAACCCTAACCCTAAGAGCCTGAGTCTAACCCTCACCCTAAGAGCCTGAGTCTAACCCTCACCCTAAGAGCCTGAGTCTAACCCTAACCCTAAGAGCCTGAGTCTAACCCTAACCCGAAGAGCCTGAGTCTAACCCTAACCCGAAGAGCCTGCGTCTAATCCTAACCCGAAGAGCCTGAGTCTAACCCTCACCCGAAGAGCCTGAGTCTAACCCTCACCCGAAGAGCCTGAGTCTAACCCTCACCCTAAGAGCCTGAGTCTAACCCTAACCCTAAGAGCCTGAGTCTAACCCTAACCCTAAGAGCCTGAGTTTAACCCTAACCCTAAGAGCCTGAGTCTAACCCTAACCCTAAGAGCCTGAGTCTAACCCTAACCCTAAGAGCCTGAGTCTAACCCTAACCCTAAGAGCCTGAGTCTAACCCTAACCCTAAGAGCCTGAGTCTAACCCTCACCCTAAGAGCCTGAGTCTAACCCTAACCCGAAGAGCCTGAGTCTAACCCTAACCCTAAGAGCCTGAGTCTAACCCTAACCCTAAGAGCCTGCGTCTAACCCTAACCCGAAGAGCCTGAGTCTAACCCTAACCCTAAGAGCCTGCGTCTAACCCTAACCCGAAGAGCCTGAGTCTAACCCTAACCCTAAGAGCCTGAGTCTAACCCTAACCCTAAGAGCCTGAGTCTAACCCTAACCCGAAGAGACTGAGTCTAACCCTCACCCTAAGAGCCTGAGTCTAACCCTAACCCTAAGAGCCTGAGTCTAACCCTAACCCTAAGAGCCTGAGTCTAACCCTAACCCTAAGAGCCTGAGTCTAACCCTAACCCTAAGAGCCTGAGTCTAACCCTCACCCTAAGAGCCTGAGTCTAACCCTAACCCTAAGAGCCTGAGTCTAACCCTAACCCTAAGAGCCTGAGTCTAATCCTCACCCTAAGAGCCTGAGTCGAACCCTAACCCTAAGAGCCTGAGTCTAACCCTAACCCTAAGAGCCTGAGTCTAACCCTAACCCTAAGAGCCTGCGTCTAACCCTAACCCGAAGAGCCTGAGTCTAACCCTCACCCTAAGAGCCTGAGTCTAACCCTAACCCTAAGAGCCTGAGTCTAACCCTAACCCTAAGAGCCTGAGTCTAACCCTCACCCTAAGAGCCTGAGTCTAACCCTAACCCGAAGAGCCTGAGTCTAACCCTAACCCGAAGAGCCTGAGTCTAACCCTAACCCTAAGAGCCTGAGTCTAACCCTAACTCTAAGAGCCTGAGTCTAACCCTAACTCTAAGAGCCTGAGTCTAACCCTAACCCTAAGAGCCTGAGTCTAACCCTCACCCTAAGAGCCTGAGTCTAACCCTAACCCTAAGAGCCTGAGTCTAACCCTAACCCTAAGAGCCTGAGTTTAACCCTAACCCTAAGAGCCTGAGTTTAACCCTAACCCTAAGAGCCTGAGTCTAACCCTAACCCTAAGAGCCTGAGTCTAACCCTAACCCTAAGAGCCTGAGTCTAACCCTAACCCTAAGAGCCTGAGTCTAACCCTAACCCTAAGAGCCTGCGTCTAACCCTAACCCTAAGAGCCTGAGTCTAACCCTAACCCTAAGAGCCTGAGTCTAACCCTCACCCTAAGAGCCTGAGTCGAACCCTAACCCGAAGAGCCTGAGTCTGACCCTCACCCTAAGAGCCTGAGTCTAACCCTAACCCTAAGAGCCTGAGTCTAACCCTAACCCTAAGAGCCTGAGTCTAACCCTAACCCGAAGAGACTGAGTCTAACCCTAACCCGAAGAGCCTGAGTCTAACCCTCACCCTAAGAGCCTGAGTCTAACCCTAACCCTAAGAGCCTGAGTCTAACCCTAACCCTAAGAGCCTGAGTCTAACCCTAACCCTAAGAGCCTGAGTCTAACCCTAACCCGAAGAGCCTGAGTCTAACCCTAACTCTAAGAGCCTGAGTCTAACCCTAACCCTAAGAGCCTGAGTCTAACCCTCACCCTAAGAGCCTGAGTCTAACCCTAACCCTAAGAGCCTGCATCTAACCCTAACCCTAAGAGCCTGAGTCTAACCCTCACCCTAAGAGCCTGAGTCTAACCCTAACCCTAAGAGCCTGAGTCTAACCCTAACCCTAAGAGCCTGAGTCTAACCCTAACCCGAAGAGCCTGAGTCTAACCCTAACCCGAAGAGCCTGCGTCTAACCCTAACCCTAAGAGCCTGAGTCTAACCCTCACCCGAAGAGCCTGAGTCTAACCCTAACCCTAAGAGCCTGAGTCTAACCCTAACCCTAAGAGCCTGAGTCGAACCCTAACCCGAAGAGCCTGAGTCTAACCCTAACCCTAAGAGCCTGAGTCTAACCCTAACCCTAAGAGCCTGAGTCTAACCCTAACCCTAAGAGCCTGAGTCTAACCCTAACCCTAAAAGCCTGAGTCTAACCCTAACCCGAAGAGACTGAGTCTAACCCTCACCCTAAGAGCCTGAGTCTAACCCTAACCCTAAGAGCCTGAGTCTAACCCTAACCCTAAGAGCCTGAGTCTAACCCTCACCCTAAGAGCCTGAGTCTAACCCTCACCCTAAGAGCCTGAGTCTAACCCTCACCCTAAGAGCCTGAGTCTAACCCTAACCCTAAGAGCCTGAGTCTAACCCTAACCCTAAGAGCCTGAGTCTAACCCTAACTCTAAGAGCCTGAGTCTAACCCTAACCCTAAGAGCCTGCATCTAACCCTAACCCTAAGAGCCTGAGTCTAACCCTCACCCTAAGAGCCTGAGTCTAACCCTCACCCTAAGAGCCTGAGTCTAACCCTAACCCGAAGAGCCTGAGTCTAACCCTCACCCTAAGAGCCTGAGTCTAACCCTCACCCTAAGAGCCTGAGTCTAACCCTAACCCTAAGAGCCTGAGTCTAACCCTAACCCGAAGAGCCTGAGTCTAACCCTAACCCTAAGAGCCTGAGTCTAACCCTAACCCTAAGAGCCTGAGTCTAACCCTAACCCGAAGAGCCTGAGTCTAACCCTAACCCGAAGAGACTGAGTCTAACCCTCACCCTAAGAGCCTGAGTCTAACCCTAACCCTAAGAGCCTGAGTCTAACCCTAACCCTAAGAGCCTGAGTCTAACCCTAACCCTAAGAGCCTGCGTCTAACCCTAACCCTAAGAGCCTGAGTCTAACCCTCACCCTAAGAGCCTGAGTCTAACCCTAACCCTAAGAGCCTGAGTCTAATCCTCACCCTAAGAGCCTGAGTCGAACCCTAACCCTAAGAGCCTGAGTCTAACCCTAACCCTAAGAGCCTGAGTCTAACCCTAACCCTAAGAGCCTGCGTCTAACCCTAACCCGAAGAGCCTGAGTCTAACCCTAACCCTAAGAGCCTGCGTCTAACCCTAACCCGAAGAGCCTGAGTCTAACCCTAACCCTAAGAGCCTGAGTCTAATCCTCACCCTAAGAGCCTGAGTCGAACCCTAACCCTAAGAGCCTGAGTCTAACCCTAACCCTAAGAGCCTGAGTCTAACCCTAACCCTAAGAGCCTGCGTCTAACCCTAACCCGAAGAGCCTGAGTCTAACCCTAACCCTAAGAGCCTGCGTCTAACCCTAACCCGAAGAGCCTGAGTCTAACCCTAACCCTAAGAGCCTGAGTCTAACCCTAACCCTAAGAGCCTGAGTCTAACCCTAACCCTAAGAGCCTGAGTCTAACCCTCACCCTAAGAGCCTGAGTCTAACCCTAACCCTAAGAGCCTGAGTCTAACCCTAACCCTAAGAGCCTGAGTCTAACCCTAACCCTAAGAGCCTGAGTCTAACCCTAACCCTAAGAGCCTGAGTCTAACCCTCACCCTAAGAGCCTGAGTCTAACCCTAACCCTAAGAGCCTGAGTCTAACCCTAACCCTAAGAGCCTGAGTCTAATCCTCACCCTAAGAGCCTGAGTCGAACCCTAACCCTAAGAGCCTGAGTCTAACCCTAACCCTAAGAGCCTGAGTCTAACCCTAACCCTAAGAGCCTGCGTCTAACCCTAACCCGAAGAGCCTGAGTCTAACCCTCACCCTAAGAGCCTGAGTCTAACCCTAACCCGAAGAGCCTGAGTCTAACCCTAACCCTAAGAGCCTGAGTCTAACCCTCACCCTAAGAGCCTGAGTCTAACCCTAACCCGAAGAGCCTGAGTCTAACCCTAACCCGAAGAGCCTGAGTCTAACCCTAACCCTAAGAGCCTGAGTCTAACCCTAACTCTAAGAGCCTGAGTCTAACCCTAACCCTAAGAGCCTGAGTCTAACCCTCACCCTAAGAGCCTGAGTCTAACCCTAACCCTAAGAGCCTGAGTCTAACCCTAACCCTAAGAGCCTGAGTCTAACCCTAACCCTAAGAGCCTGAGTTTAACCCTAACCCTAAGAGCCTGAGTTTAACCCTAACCCTAAGAGCCTGAGTCTAACCCTAACCCTAAGAGCCTGAGTCTAACCCTAACCCTAAGAGCCTGAGTCTAACCCTAACCCTAAGAGCCTGAGTCTAACCCTAACCCTAAGAGCCTGCGTCTAACCCTAACCCTAAGAGCCTGAGTCTAACCCTAACCCTAAGAGCCTGAGTCTAACCCTCACCCTAAGAGCCTGAGTCGAACCCTAACCCGAAGAGCCTGAGTCTGACCCTCACCCTAAGAGCCTGAGTCTAACCCTAACCCTAAGAGCCTGAGTCTAACCCTAACCCTAAGAGCCTGAGTCTAACCCTAACCCGAAGAGACTGAGTCTAACCCTAACCCGAAGAGCCTGAGTCTAACCCTCACCCTAAGAGCCTGAGTCTAACCCTAACCCTAAGAGCCTGAGTCTAACCCTAACCCTAAGAGCCTGAGTCTAACCCTAACCCTAAGAGCCTGAGTCTAACCCTAACCCGAAGAGCCTGAGTCTAACCCTAACTCTAAGAGCCTGAGTCTAACCCTAACCCTAAGAGCCTGAGTCTAACCCTCACCCTAAGAGCCTGAGTCTAACCCTAACCCTAAGAGCCTGCATCTAACCCTAACCCTAAGAGCCTGAGTCTAACCCTCACCCTAAGAGCCTGAGTCTAACCCTAACCCTAAGAGCCTGAGTCTAACCCTAACCCTAAGAGCCTGAGTCTAACCCTAACCCGAAGAGCCTGAGTCTAACCCTAACCCGAAGAGCCTGCGTCTAACCCTAACCCTAAGAGCCTGAGTCTAACCCTCACCCGAAGAGCCTGAGTCTAACCCTAACCCTAAGAGCCTGAGTCTAACCCTAACCCTAAGAGCCTGAGTCGAACCCTAACCCGAAGAGCCTGAGTCTAACCCTAACCCTAAGAGCCTGAGTCTAACCCTAACCCTAAGAGCCTGAGTCTAACCCTAACCCTAAGAGCCTGAGTCTAACCCTAACCCTAAAAGCCTGAGTCTAACCCTAACCCGAAGAGACTGAGTCTAACCCTCACCCTAAGAGCCTGAGTCTAACCCTAACCCTAAGAGCCTGAGTCTAACCCTAACCCTAAGAGCCTGAGTCTAACCCTCACCCTAAGAGCCTGAGTCTAACCCTCACCCTAAGAGCCTGAGTCTAACCCTAACCCTAAGAGCCTGAGTCTAACCCTAACTCTAAGAGCCTGAGTCTAACCCTAACCCTAAGAGCCTGCATCTAACCCTAACCCTAAGAGCCTGAGTCTAACCCTCACCCTAAGAGCCTGAGTCTAACCCTCACCCTAAGAGCCTGAGTCTAACCCTAACCCGAAGAGCCTGAGTCTAACCCTCACCCTAAGAGCCTGAGTCTAACCCTCACCCTAAGAGCCTGAGTCTAACCCTAACCCTAAGAGCCTGAGTCTAACCCTAACCCGAAGAGCCTGAGTCTAACCCTAACCCTAAGAGCCTGAGTCTAACCCTAACCCTAAGAGCCTGAGTCTAACCCTAACCCTAAAAGCCTGAGTCTAACCCTAACCCGAAGAGACTGAGTCTAACCCTCACCCTAAGAGCCTGAGTCTAACCCTAACCCTAAGAGCCTGAGTCTAACCCTAACCCTAAGAGCCTGAGTCTAACCCTAACCCTAAGAGCCTGCGTCTAACCCTAACCCTAAGAGCCTGAGTCTAACCCTCACCCTAAGAGCCTGAGTCTAACCCTAACCCTAAGAGCCTGAGTCTAATCCTCACCCTAAGAGTCTGAGTCGAACCCTAACCCTAAGAGCCTGAGTCTAACCCTAACCCTAAGAGCCTGAGTCTAACCCTAACCCTAAGAGCCTGCGTCTAACCCTAACCCGAAGAGCCTGAGTCTAACCCTAACCCTAAGAGCCTGCGTCTAACCCTAACCCGAAGAGCCTGAGTCTAACCCTAACCCTAAGAGCCTGAGTCTAACCCTAACCCTAAGAGCCTGAGTCTAACCCTAACCCTAAGAGCCTGAGTCTAACCCTCACCCTAAGAGCCTGAGTCTAACCCTAACCCTAAGAGCCTGAGTCTAACCCTAACCCTAAGAGCCTGAGTCTAACCCTAACCCTAAGAGCCTGAGTCTAACCCTAACCCTAAGAGCCTGAGTCTAACCCTCACCCTAAGAGCCTGAGTCTAACCCTAACCCTAAGAGCCTGAGTCTAACCCTAACCCTAAGAGCCTGAGTCTAATCCTCACCCTAAGAGCCTGAGTCGAACCCTAACCCTAAGAGCCTGAGTCTAACCCTAACCCTAAGAGCCTGAGTCTAACCCTAACCCTAAGAGCCTGCGTCTAACCCTAACCCGAAGAGCCTGAGTCTAACCCTCACCCTAAGAGCCTGAGTCTAACCCTAACCCTAAGAGCCTGAGTCTAACCCTAACCCTAAGAGCCTGAGTCTAACCCTCACCCTAAGAGCCTGAGTCTAACCCTAACCCGAAGAGCCTGAGTCTAACCCTAACCCGAAGAGCCTGAGTCTAACCCTAACCCTAAGAGCCTGAGTCTAACCCTAACCCTAAGAGCCTGAGTCTAACCCTAACTCTAAGAGCCTGAGTCTAACCCTAACCCTAAGAGCCTGAGTCTAACCCTCACCCTAAGAGCCTGAGTCTAACCCTAACCCTAAGAGCCTGAGTCTAACCCTAACCCTAAGAGCCTGAGTTTAACCCTAACCCTAAGAGCCTGAGTTTAACCCTAACCCTAAGAGCCTGAGTCTAACCCTAACCCTAAGAGCCTGAGTCTAACCCTAACCCTAAGAGCCTGAGTCTAACCCTCACCCTAAGAGCCTGAGTCTAACCCTAACCCTAAGAGCCTGCGTCTAACCCTAACCCTAAGAGCCTGAGTCTAACCCTAACCCTAAGAGCCTGAGTCTAACCCTCACCCTAAGAGCCTGAGTCGAACCCTAACCCGAAGAGCCTGAGTCTGACCCTCACCCTAAGAGCCTGAGTCTAACCCTAACCCTAAGAGCCTGAGTCTAACCCTAACCCTAAGAGCCTGAGTCTAACCCTAACCCGAAGAGCCTGAGTCTAACCCTAACCCGAAGAGCCTGAGTCTAACCCTCACCCTAAGAGCCTGAGTCTAACCCTAACCCTAAGAGCCTGAGTCTAACCCTAACCCTAAGAGCCTGAGTCTAACCCTAACCCTAAGAGCCTGAGTCTAACCCTAACCCGAAGAGCCTGAGTCTAACCCTAACTCTAAGAGCCTGAGTCTAACCCTAACCCTAAGAGCCTGAGTCTAACCCTCACCCTAAGAGCCTGAGTCTAACCCTAACCCTAAGAGCCTGCATCTAACCCTAACCCTAAGAGCCTGAGTCTAACCCTCACCCTAAGAGCCAGAGTCTAACCCTAACCCTAAGAGCCTGAGTCTAACCCTAACCCTAAGAGCCTGAGTCTAACCCTAACCCGAAGAGCCTGAGTCTAACCCTAACCCTAAGAGCCTGAGTCTAACCCTAACCCGAAGAGCCTGAGTCTAACCCTAACCCGAAGAGCCTGAGTCTAACCCTAACCCTAAGAGCCTGAGTCTAACCCTAACCCGAAGAGCCTGAGTCTAACCCTAACCCGAAGAGCCTGAGTCTAACCCTCACCCGAAGAGCCTGAGTCTAACCCTCACCCGAAGAGCCTGAGTCTAACCCTAACCCTAAGAGCCTGAGTCTAACCCTAACCCTAAGAGCCTGAGTCTAACCCTCACCCTAAGAGCCTGAGTCTAACCCTAACCCTAAGAGCCTGAGTCTAACCCTAACCCGAAGAGCCTGAGTCTAACCCTAACCCTAAGAGCCTGAGTCTAACCCTAACCCTAAGAGCCTGAGTCTAACCCTAACCCTAAGAGCCTGAGTCTAACCCTAACCCTAAGAGCCTGAGTCTAACCCTCACCCTAAGAGCCTGAGTCTAACCCTAACCCTAAAAGCCTGAGTCTAACCCTAACCCTAAGAGCCTGAGTCTAACCCTAACCCTAAGAGCCTGAGTCTAACCCTAACCCTAAGAGCCTGAGTCTAACCCTAACCCTAAGAGCCTGCGTCTAACCCTAACCCTAAGAGCCTGAGTCTAACCCTAACCCTAAGAGCCTGAGTCTAACCCTCACCCTAAGAGCCTGAGTCGAACCCTAACCCGAAGAGCCTGAGTCTGACCCTCACCCTAAGAGCCTGAGTCTAACCCTAACCCTAAGAGCCTGAGTCTAACCCTAACCCTAAGAGCCTGAGTCTAACCCTAACCCGAAGAGACTGAGTCTAACCCTAACCCGAAGAGCCTGAGTCTAACCCTCACCCTAAGAGCCTGAGTCTAACCCTAACCCTAAGAGCCTGAGTCTAACCCTAACCCTAAGAGCCTGAGTCTAACCCTAACCCTAAGAGCCTGAGTCTAACCCTAACCCGAAGAGCCTGAGTCTAACCCTAACTCTAAGAGCCTGAGTCTAACCCTAACCCTAAGAGCCTGAGTCTAACCCTCACCCTAAGAGCCTGAGTCTAACCCTAACCCTAAGAGCCTGCATCTAACCCTAACCCTAAGAGCCTGAGTCTAACCCTCACCCTAAGAGCCTGAGTCTAACCCTAACCCTAAGAGCCTGAGTCTAACCCTAACCCTAAGAGCCTGAGTCTAACCCTAACCCGAAGAGCCTGAGTCTAACCCTAACCCGAAGAGCCTGCGTCTAACCCTAACCCTAAGAGCCTGAGTCTAACCCTCACCCGAAGAGCCTGAGTCTAACCCTAACCCTAAGAGCCTGAGTCTAACCCTAACCCTAAGAGCCTGAGTCGAACCCTAACCCGAAGAGCCTGAGTCTAACCCTAACCCTAAGAGCCTGAGTCTAACCCTAACCCTAAGAGCCTGAGTCTAACCCTAACCCTAAGAGCCTGAGTCTAACCCTAACCCTAAAAGCCTGAGTCTAACCCTAACCCGAAGAGACTGAGTCTAACCCTCACCCTAAGAGCCTGAGTCTAACCCTAACCCTAAGAGCCTGAGTCTAACCCTAACCCTAAGAGCCTGAGTCTAACCCTCACCCTAAGAGCCTGAGTCTAACCCTCACCCTAAGAGCCTGAGTCTAACCCTCACCCTAAGAGCCTGAGTCTAACCCTAACCCTAAGAGCCTGAGTCTAACCCTAACCCTAAGAGCCTGAGTCTAACCCTAACTCTAAGAGCCTGAGTCTAACCCTAACCCTAAGAGCCTGCATCTAACCCTAACCCTAAGAGCCTGAGTCTAACCCTCACCCTAAGAGCCTGAGTCTAACCCTCACCCTAAGAGCCTGAGTCTAACCCTAACCCGAAGAGCCTGAGTCTAACCCTCACCCTAAGAGCCTGAGTCTAACCCTAACCCGAAGAGCCTGAGTCTAACCCTAACCCTAAGAGCCTGAGTCTAACCCTCACCCTAAGAGCCTGAGTCTAACCCTAACCCTAAGAGCCTGAGTCGAACCCTAACCCGAAGAGCCTGAGTCTAACCCTCACCCTAAGAGCCTGAGTCTAACCCTAACCCTAAGAGCCTGAGTCTAACCCTAACCCGAAGAGCCTGAGTCTAACCCTAACCCTAAGAGCCTGAGTCTAACCCTAACCCTAAAAGCCTGAGTCTAACCCTAACCCGAAGAGACTGAGTCTAACCCTCACCCTAAGAGCCTGAGTCTAACCCTAACCCTAAGAGCCTGAGTCTAACCCTCACCCTAAGAGCCTGAGTCTAACCCTCACCCTAAGAGCCTGAGTCTAACCCTAACCCTAAGAGCCTGAGTCTAACCCTAACCCTAAGAGCCTGAGTCTAACCCTCACCCTAAGAGCCTGAGTCTAACCCTCACCCTAAGAGCCTGAGTCTAACCCTAACCCGAAGAGACTGAGTCTAACCCTAACCCTAAGAGCCTGAGTCTAACCCTAACCCTAAGAGCCTGAGTCTAACCCTAACTCTAAGAGCCTGAGTCTAACCCTAACCCTAAGAGCCTGCATCTAACCCTAACCCTAAGAGCCTGAGTCTAACCCTCACCCTAAGAGCCTGAGTCTAACCCTCACCCTAAGAGCCTGAGTCTAACCCTAACCCTAAGAGCCTGAGTCTAACCCTCACCCTAAGAGCCTGAGTCTAACCCTAACCCTAAGAGCCTGAGTCTAACCCTAACCCTAAGAGCCTGCGTCTAACCCTAACCCTAAGAGCCTGAGTCTAACCCTCACCCGAAGAGCCTGAGTCTAACCCTAACCCTAAGAGCCTGAGTCTAACCCTAACCCTAAGAGCCTGAGTCGAACCCTAACCCGAAGAGCCTGAGTCTAACCCTAACCCTAAGAGCCTGAGTCTAACCCTAACCCGAAGAGCCTGAGTCTAACCCTAACCCGAAGAGCCTGAGTCTAACCCTAACCCTAAGAGCCTGAGTCTAACCCTAACCCTAAAAGCCTGAGTCTAACCCTAACCCGAAGAGACTGAGTCTAACCCTCACCCTAAGAGCCTGAGTCTAACCCTAACCCTAAGAGCCTGAGTCTAACCCTCACCCTAAGAGCCTGAGTCTAACCCTAACCCTAAGAGCCTGAGTCTAACCCTCACCCTAAGAGCCTGAGTCGAACCCTAACCCTAAGAGCCTGAGTCTAACCCTCACCCTAAGAGCCTGAGTCTAACCCTAACCCGAAGAGCCTGAGTCTAACCCTAACCCGAAGAGCCTGAGTCTAACCCTAACCCTAAAAGCCTGAGTCTAACCCTAACCCGAAGAGCCTGAGTCTAACCCTAACCCTAAGAGCCTGAGTCTAACCCTAACCCTAAGAGCCTGAGTCTAACCCTAACCCTAAGAGCCTGAGTCTAACCCTAACCCTAAGAGCCTGAGTCTAACCCTAACTCTAAGAGCCTGAGTCTAACCCTAACCCTAAGAGCCTGAGTCTAACCCTAACCCTAAGAGCCTGAGTCTAACCCTCACCCTAAGAGCCTGAGTCTAACCCTCACCCTAAGAGCCTGAGTCTAACCCTAACCCGAAGAGCCTGAGTCTAACTCTCACCCTAAGAGCCTGAGTCTAACCCTAACCCTAAGAGCCTGAGTCTAACCCTCACCCTAAGAGCCTGAGTCTAACCCTAACCCTAAGAGCCTGAGTCTAACCCTAACCCTAAGAGCCTGAGTCGAACCCTCACCCTAAGAGCCTGAGTCTAACCCTAACCCTAAGAGCCTGAGTCTAACCCTAACCCTAAGAGCCTGAGTCTAACCCTAACCCGAAGAGCCTGAGTCTAACCCTAACCCTAAGAGCCTGAGTCTAACCCTAACCCTAAAAGCCTGAGTCTAACCCTAACCCGAAGAGACTGAGTCTAACCCTCACCCTAAGAGCCTGAGTCTAACCCTAACCCTAAGAGCCTGAGTCTAACCCTAACCCTAAGAGCCTGAGTCTAACCCTAACCCTAAGAGCCTGAGTCTAACCCTCACCCTAAGAGCCTGACTCTAACCCTCACCCTAAGAGCCTGAGTCTAACCCTAACCCTAAGAGCCTGAGTCTAACCCTCACTCTAAGAGCCTGAGTCTAACCATCACCCTAAGAGCCTGAGTCTAACCCTAACCCTAAGAGCCTGAGTCTAACCCTCACCCTAAGAGCCTGAGTCTAACCCTAACCCTAAGAGCCTGAGTCTAACCCTCACCCTAAGAGCCTGAGTCTAACCCTAACCCTAAGAGCCTGAGTCTAACCCTAACCCTAAGAGCCTGAGTCGAACCCTCACCCTAAGAGCCTGAGTCTAACCCTAACCCTAAGAGCCTGAGTCTAACCCTAACCCTAAGAGCCTGAGTCTAACCCTAACCCGAAGAGCCTGAGTCTAACCCTAACCCTAAGAGCCTGAGTCTAACCCTAACCCTAAGAGCCTGAGTCTAACCCTAACCCTAAGAGCCTGAGTCTAACCCTAACTCTAAGAGCCTGAGTCTAACCCTAACCCTAAGAGCCTGAGTCTAACCCTAACCCTAAGAGCCTGAGTCTAACCCTCACCCTAAGAGCCTGAGTCTAACCCTCACCCTAAGAGCCTGAGTCTAACCCTAACCCTAAGAGCCTGAGTCTAACCCTCACCCTAAGAGCCTGAGTCTAACCCTAACCCTAAGAGCCTGAGTCTAACCCTCACCCTAAGAGCCTGAGTCTAACCCTAACCCTAAGAGCCTGAGTCTAACCCTAACCCTAAGAGCCTGAGTCTAACCCTAACCCGAAGAGCCTGAGTCTAACCCTAACCCTAAGAGCCTGAGTCTAACCCTAACCCTAAAAGCCTGAGTCTAACCCTAACCCGAAGAGACTGAGTCTAACCCTCACCCTAAGAGCCTGAGTCTAACCCTAACCCTAAGAGCCTGAGTCTAACCCTAACCCTAAGAGCCTGAGTCTAACCCTAACCCTAAGAGCCTGAGTCTAACCCTCACCCTAAGAGCCTGACTCTAACCCTCACCCTAAGAGCCTGAGTCTAACCCTAACCCTAAGAGCCTGAGTCTAACCCTAACCCTAAGAGCCTGAGTCTAACCCTCACCCTAAGAGCCTGCGTCTAACCCGCACCCTAAGAGCCTGAGTCTAACCCTAACCCTAAGAGCCTGAGTCTAACCCTAACCCTAAGAGCCTGAGTCTAACCCTAACCCGAAGAGCCTGAGTCTAACCCTAACCCTAAGAGCCTGAGTCTAACCCTAACCCTAAGAGCCTGAGTCTAACCCTAACCCTAAGAGCCTGAGTTTAACCCTAACCCTAAGAGCCTGAGTCTAACCCTAACCCTAAGAGCCTGAGTCTAACCCTAACCCTAAGAGCCTGAGTCTAACCCTAACCCTAAGAGCCTGAGTCTAACCCTAACCCTAAGAGCCTGCGTCTAACCCTAACCCTAAGAGCCTGAGTCTAACCCTAACCCTAAGAGCCTGAGTCTAACCCTAACCCTAAGAGCCTGAGTCTAACCCTCACCCTAAGAGCCTGAGTCTAACCCTAACCCGAAGAGCCTGAGTCTGACCCTCACCCTAAGAGCCTGAGTCTAACCCTAACCCTAAGAGCCTGCATCTAACCCTAACCCTAAGAGCCTGAGTCTAACCCTCACCCTAAGAGCCTGAGTCTAACCCTCACCCTAAGAGCCTGAGTCTAACCCTAACCCTAAGAGCCTGAGTCTAACCCTCACCCTAAGAGCCTTAGTCTAACCCTAACCCTAAGAGCCTGAGTCTAACCCTAACCCTAAGAGCCTGAGTCTAACCCTAACCCTAAGAGCCTGCGTCTAACCCTAACCCTAAGAGCCTGAGTCTAACCCTCACCCGAAGAGCCTGAGTCTAACCCTAACCCTAAGAGCCTGAGTCTAACCCTAACCCTAAGAGCCTGAGTCGAACCCTAACCCGAAGAGCCTGAGTCTAACCCTAACCCGAAGAGCCTGAGTCTAACCCTAACCCTAAGAGCCTGAGTCTAACCCTCACCCGAAGAGCCTGAGTCTAACCCTCACCCTAAGAGCCTGAGTCTAACCCTAACCCGAAGAGCCTGAGTCTAACCCTAACCCTAAGAGCCTGAGTCTAACCCTCACCCTAAGAGCCTGAGTCTAACCCTAACCCTAAGAGCCTGAGTCTAACCCTCACCCTAAGAGCCTGAGTCTAACCCTCACCCTAAGAGCCTGACTCTAACCCTCACCCTAAGAGCCTGAGTCTAACCCTAACCCTAAGAGCCTGAGTCTAACCCTAACCCTAAGAGCCTGAGTCTAACCCTCACCCTAAGAGCCTGCGTCTAACCCGCACCCTAAGAGCCTGAGTCTAACCCTAACCCTAAGAGCCTGAGTCTAACCCTAACCCTAAGAGCCTGAGTCTAACCCTAACCCGAAGAGCCTGAGTCTAACCCTAACCCTAAGAGCCTGAGTCTAACCCTAACCCTAAGAGCCTGAGTCTAACCCTAACCCTAAGAGCCTGAGTTTAACCCTAACCCTAAGAGCCTGAGTCTAACCCTAACCCTAAGAGCCTGAGTCTAACCCTAACCCTAAGAGCCTGAGTCTAACCCTAACCCTAAGAGCCTGAGTCTAACCCTAACCCTAAGAGCCTGCGTCTAACCCTAACCCTAAGAGCCTGAGTCTAACCCTAACCCTAAGAGCCTGAGTCTAACCCTAACCCGAAGAGCCTGAGTCTAACCCTCACCCTAAGAGCCTGAGTCGAACCCTAACCCGAAGAGCCTGAGTCTGACCCTCACCCTAAGAGCCTGAGTCTAACCCTAACCCTAAGAGCCTGCATCTAACCCTAACCCTAAGAGCCTGAGTCTAACCCTCACCCTAAGAGCCTGAGTCTAACCCTCACCCTAAGAGCCTGAGTCTAACCCTAACCCTAAGAGCCTGAGTCTAACCCTCACCCTAAGAGCCTTAGTCTAACCCTAACCCTAAGAGCCTGAGTCTAACCCTAACCCTAAGAGCCTGAGTCTAACCCTAACCCTAAGAGCCTGCGTCTAACCCTAACCCTAAGAGCCTGAGTCTAACCCTCACCCGAAGAGCCTGAGTCTAACCCTAACCCTAAGAGCCTGAGTCTAACCCTAACCCTAAGAGCCTGAGTCGAACCCTAACCCGAAGAGCCTGAGTCTAACCCTAACCCGAAGAGCCTGAGTCTAACCCTAACCCTAAGAGCCTGAGTCTAACCCTCACCCGAAGAGCCTGAGTCTAACCCTCACCCTAAGAGCCTGAGTCTAACCCTAACCCTAAGAGCCTGAGTCTAACCCTAACCCGAAGAGCCTGAGTCTAACCCTAACCCTAAGAGCCTGAGTCTAACCCTCACCCTAAGAGCCTGAGTCTAACCCTAACCCTAAGAGCCTGAGTCTAACCCTCACCCTAAGAGCCTGAGTCTAACCCTCACCCTAAGAGCCTGAGTCTAACCCTAACCCTAAGAGCCTGAGTCTAACCCTCACCCTAAGAGCCTGAGTCTAACCCTAACCCTAAGAGCCTGAGTCTAACCCTCACCCTAAGAGCCTGAGTCTAACCCTCACCCTAAGAGCCTGAGTCTAACCCTAACCCGAAGAGCCTGAGTCTAACCCTAACCCGAAGAGCCTGAGTCTAACCCTAACCCGAAGAGCCTGAGTCTAACCCTCACCCGAAGAGCCTGAGTCTAACCCTCACCCTAAGAGCCTGAGTCTAACCCTAACCCTAAGAGCCTGAGTCTAACCCTAACCCTAAGAGCCTGAGTCTAACCCTCACCCTAAGAGCCTGAGTCTAACCCTAACCCTAAGAGCCTGAGTCTAACCCTAACCCGAAGAGCCTGAGTCTAACCCTAACCCTAAGAGCCTGAGTCTAACCCTAACCCTAAGAGCCTGAGTCTAACCCTAACCCTAAGAGCCTGAGTCTAACCCTAACCCTAAGAGCCTGAGTCTAACCCTAACCCTAAGAGCCTGAGTCTAACCCTCACCCTAAGAGCCTGAGTCTAACCCTAACCCTAAAAGCCTGAGTCTAACCCTAACCCTAAGAGCCTGAGTCTAACCCTAACCCTAAGAGCCTGAGTCTAACCCTCACCCTAAGAGCCTGAGTCTAACCCTAACCCTAAGAGCCTGAGTCTAACCCTCACGCTAAGAGCCTGAGTCTAACCCTAACCCTAAGAGCCTGAGTCTAACCCTAACCCTAAGAGCCTGAGTCTAACCCTAACCCGAAGAGCATGAGTCTAACCCTAACCCGAAGAGCCTGAGTCTAACCCTCACCCTAAGAGCCTGAGTCTAACCCTAACCCTAAGAGCCTGAGTCTAACCCTCACCCTAAGAGCCTGAGTCTAACCCTAACCCTAAGAGCCTGAGTCTAACCCTAACCCTAAGAGCCTGAGTCTAACCCTAACCCTAAGAGCCTGAGTCTAACCCTAACCCTAAGAGCCTGAGTCCAACCCTAACCCTAAGAGCCTGAGTCTAACCCTAACCCTAAGAGCCTGAGTCTAACCCTAACCCTAAGAGCCTGAGTCTAACCCTAACCCTAAGAGCCTGAGTCTAACCCTCACCCTAAGAGCCTGAGTCGAACCCTAACCCGAAGAGCCTGAGTCTGACCCTCACCCTAAGAGCCTGAGTCTAACCCTAACCCTAAGAGCCTGAGTCTAACCCTAACCCTAAGAGCCTGAGTCTAACCCTAACCCGAAGAGCATGAGTCTAACCCTAACCCGAAGAGCCTGAGTCTAACCCTAACCCTAAGAGCCTGAGTCTAACCCTAACCCTAAGAGTCTGAGTCTAACCCTAACCCTAAGAGCCTGAGTCTAACCCTAACCCTAAGAGCCTGAGTCTAACCCTAACTCTAAGAGCCTGAGTCTAACCCTAACCCTAAGAGCCTGAGTCTAACCCTCACCCTAAGAGCCTGAGTCTAACCCTAACCCTAAGAGCCTGAGTCTAACCCTCACCCTAAGAGCCTGAGTCTAACCCTAACCCTAAGAGCCTGAGTCTAACCCTAACCCTAAGAGCCTGAGTCTAACCCTCACCCTAAGAGCCTGAGTCTAACCCTAACCCTAAGAGCCTGCGTCTAACCCTAACCCTAAGAGCCTGAGTCTAACCCTAACCCTAAGAGCCTGAGTCTAACCCTCACCCTAAGAGCCTGAGTCTAACCCTCACCCTAAGAGCCTGAGTCTAACCCTAACCCTAAGAGCCTGAGTCTAACCCTAACCCGAAGAGCCTGAGTCTAACCCTAACCCTAAGAGCCTGAGTCTAACCCTAACCCTAAGAGCCTGAGTCTAACCCTAACCCTAAAAGCCTGAGTCTAACCCTAACCCGAAGAGCCTGAGTCTAACCCTCACCCTAAGAGCCTGAGTCTAACCCTAACCCTAAGAGCCTGAGTCTAACCCTCACCCTAAGAGCCTGAGTCTAACCCGAACCCTAAGAGCCTGAGTCTAACCCTCACCCTAAGAGCCTGAGTCTAACCCTCACCCTAAGAGCCTGAGTCTAACCCTAACCCTAAGAGCCTGAGTCTAACCCTCACCCTAAGAGCCTGAGTCTAACCCTCACCCTAAGAGCCTGAGTCTAACCCTAACCCTAAGAGCCTGAGTCTAACCCTAACTCTAAGAGCCTGAGTCTAACCCTAACCCTAAGAGCCTGCATCTAACCCTAACCCTAAGAGCCTGAGTCTAACCCTAACCCTAAGAGCCTGAGTCGAACCCTAACCCTAAGAGCCTGAGTCTAACCCTAACCCTAAGAGCCTGAGTCTAACCCTCACCCTAAGAGCCTGAGTCTAACCCTAACCCTAAGAGCCTGAGTCTAACCCTAACCCTAAGAGCCTGAGTCTAACCCTAACCCTAAGAGCCTGAGTCGAACCCTAACCCGAAGAGCCTGAGTCTAACCCTAACCCTAAGAGCCTGAGTCTAACCCTAACCCTAAGAGCCTGAGTCGAACCCTAACCCGAAGAGCCTGAGTCTAACCCTAACCCTAAGAGCCTGAGTCTAACCCTAACCCTAAAAGCCTGAGTCTAACCCTAACCCGAAGAGACTGAGTCTAACCCTCACCCTAAGAGCCTGAGTCTAACCCTAACCCTAAGAGCCTGAGTCTAACCCTCACCCTAAGAGCCTGAGTCTAACCCTAACCCGAAGAGCCTGAGTCTAACCCTAACCCTAAGAGCCTGAGTCTAACCCTAACTCTAAGAGCCTGAGTCTAACCCTAACCCTAAGAGCCTGCATCTAACCCTAACCCTAAGAGCCTGAGTCTAACCCTCACCCTAAGAGCCTGAGTCTAACCCTCACCCTAAGAGCCTGAGTCTAACCCTAACCCTAAGAGCCTGAGTCTAACCCTCACCCTAAGAGCCTTAGTCTAACCCTAACCCTAAGAGCCTGAGTCTAACCCTAACCCTAAGAGCCTGAGTCTAACCCTAACCCTAAGAGCCTGCGTCTAACCCTAACCCTAAGAGCCTGAGTCTAACCCTCACCCGAAGAGCCTGAGTCTAACCCTAACCCTAAGAGCCTGAGTCTAACCCTAACCCTAAGAGCCTGAGTCGAACCCTAACCCGAAGAGCCTGAGTCTAACCCTAACCCGAAGAGCCTGAGTCTAACCCTAACCCTAAGAGCCTGAGTCTAACCCTCACCCTAAGAGCCTGAGTCTAACCCTAACCCGAAGAGACTGAGTCTAACCCTCACCCTAAGAGCCTGAGTCTAACCCTCACCCTAAGAGCCTGAGTCTAACCCTCACCCTAAGAGCCTGAGTCTAACCCTCACCCTAAGAGCCTGAGTCTAACCCTAACCCTAAGAGCCTGAGTCTAACCCTCACCCTAAGAGCCTGAGTCTAACCCTAACCCTAAGAGCCTGAGTCTAACCCTCACCCTAAGAGCCTGAGTCTAACCCTCACCCTAAGAGCCTGAGTCTAACCCTAACCCTAAGAGCCTGAGTCTAACCCTCACCCTAAGAGCCTGAGTCTAACCCTCACCCTAAGAGCCTGAGTCTAACCCTAACCCGAAGAGCCTGAGTCTAACCCTAACCCGAAGAGCCTGAGTCTAACCCTAACCCGAAGAGCCTGAGTCTAACCCTAACCCTAAGAGCCTGAGTCTAACCCTCACCCGAAGAGCCTGAGTCTAACCCTCACCCTAAGAGCCTGAGTCTAACCCTAACCCTAAGAGCCTGAGTCTAACCCTAACCCTAAGAGCCTGAGTCTAACCCTCACCCTAAGAGCCTGAGTCTAACCCTAACCCTAAGAGCCTGAGTCTAACCCTAACCCTAAGAGCCTGAGTTTAACCCTAACCCTAAGAGCCTGAGTCTAACCCTAACCCTAAGAGCCTGAGTCTAACCCTAACCCTAAGAGCCTGAGTCTAACCCTAACCCTAAGAGCCTGAGTCTAACCCTAACCCTAAGAGCCTGAGTCTAACCCTCACCCTAAGAGCCTGAGTCTAACCCTAACCCTAAAAGCCTGAGTCTAACCCTAACCCTAAGAGCCTGAGTCTAACCCTAACCCGAAGAGCCTGAGTCTAACCCTAACCCTAAGAGCCTGAGTCTAACCCTAACCCTAAGAGCCTGAGTCTAACCCTCACGCTAAGAGCCTGAGTCTAACCCTAACCCTAAGAGCCTGAGTCTAACCCTAACCCTAAGAGCCTGAGTCTAACCCTAACCCTAAGAGCCTGAGTCTAACCCTCACCCTAAGAGCCTGAGTCTAACCCTAACCCTAAGAGCCTGAGTCTAACCCTAACCCTAAGAGCCTGAGTCTAACCCTAACCCGAAGAGCCTGCGTCTAACCCTAACCCTAAGAGCCTGAGTCTAACCCTAACCCTAAGAGCCTGAGTCTAACCCTAACCCTAAGAGCCTGAGTCTAACCCTAACCCGAAGAGCCTGAGTCTAACCCTCACCCTAAGAGCCTGCGTCTAACCCGCACCCTAAGAGCCTGAGTCTAACCCTAACCCGAAGAGCCTGAGTCTAACCCTAACCCTAAGAGCCTGAGTCTAACCCTAACCCTAAGGGCCTGAGTCTAACCCTAACCCTAAGAGCCTGAGTCTAACCCTAACCCTAAGAGCCTGAGTCTAACCCTAACCCTAAGAGCCTGAGTTTAACCCTAACCCTAAGAGCCTGAGTCTAACCCTAACCCTAAGAGCCTGAGTCTAACCCTAACCCTAAGAGCCTGAGTCTAACCCTAACCCTAAGAGCCTGAGTCTAACCCTAACCCTAAGAGCCTGCGTCTAACCCTAACCCTAAGAGCCTGAGTCTAACCCTAACCCTAAGAGCCTGAGTCTAACCCTCACCCTAAGAGCCTGAGTCGAACCCTAACCCGAAGAGCCTGAGTCTGACCCTCACCCTAAGAGCCTGAGTCTAACCCTAACCCTAAGAGCCTGAGTCTAACCCTAACCCTAAGAGCCTGAGTCTAACCCTAACCCTAAGAGCCTGAGTCTAACCCTAACCCTAAGAGCCTGAGTCTAACCCTAACCCGAAGAGCCTGAGTCTAACCCTAACCCTAAGAGCCTGAGTCTAACCCTAACCCTAAGAGCCTGAGTCTAACCCTAACCCTAAGAGCCTGAGTTTAACCCTAACCCTAAGAGCCTGAGTCTAACCCTAACCCTAAGAGCCTGAGTCTAACCCTAACCCTAAGAGCCTGAGTCTAACCCTCACCCTAAGAGCCTGAGTCTAACCCTAACCCTAAGAGCCTGAGTCTAACCCTAACCCTAAGAGCCTGAGTCTAACCCTAACCCTAAGAGCCTGAGTCTAACCCTCACCCTAAGAGCCTGAGTCTAACCCTCACCCTAAGAGCCTGAGTCTAACCCTAACCCTAAGAGCCTGAGTCTAACCCTCACCCTAAGAGCCTGAGTCTAACCCTAACCCGAAGAGCCTGAGTCTAACCCTAACCCGAAGAGCCTGAGTCTAACCCTAACCCGAAGAGCCTGCGTCTAACCCTAACCCTAAGAGCCTGAGTCTAACCCTCACCCTAAGAGCCTGAGTCTAACCCTAACCCGAAGAGCCTGAGTCTAACCCTAACCCTAAGAGCCTGAGTCTAACCCTAACCCTAAGAGCCTGAGTCTAACCCTAACCCTAAGAGCCTGAGTTTAACCCTAACCCTAAGAGCCTGAGTCTAACCCTAACCCTAAGAGCCTGAGTCTAACCCTAACCCTAAGAGCCTGAGTCTAACCCTAACCCTAAGAGCCTGAGTCTAACCCTAACCCTAAGAGCCTGAGTCTAACCCTAACCCTAAGAGCCTGAGTCTAACCCTAACCCTAAGAGCCTGAGTCTAACCCTCACCCTAAGAGCCTGAGTCGAACCCTAACCCGAAGAGCCTGAGTCTGACCCTCACCCTAAGAGCCTGAGTTTAACCCTAACCCTAAGAGCCTGAGTCTAACCCTAACCCTAAGAGCCTGAGTCTAACCCTAACCCTAAGAGCCTGAGTCTAACCCTAACCCTAAGAGCCTGAGTCTAACCCTAACCCTAAGAGCCTGCGTCTAACCCTAACCCTAAGAGCCTGAGTCTAACCCTAACCCTAAGAGCCTGAGTCTAACCCTCACCCTAAGAGCCTGAGTCGAACCCTAACCCGAAGAGCCTGAGTCTGACCCTCACCCTAAGAGCCTGAGTCTAACCCTAACCCTAAGAGCCTGAGTCTAACCCTAACCCGAAGAGCCTGCGTCTAACCCTAACCCTAAGAGCCTGAGTCTAACCCTAACCCTAAGAGCCTGAGTCTAACCCTAACCCGAAGAGCCTGAGTCTAACCCTAACCCTAAGAGCCTGAGTCTAACCCTAACCCTAAGAGCCTGAGTCTAACCCTAACCCTAAGAGCCTGAGTTTAACCCTAACCCTAAGAGCCTGAGTCTAACCCTAACCCTAAGAGCCTGAGTCTAACCCTAACCCTAAGAGCCTGAGTCTAACCCTAACCCTAAGAGCCTGAGTCTAACCCTAACCCTAAGAGCCTGCGTCTAACCCTAACCCTAAGAGCCTGAGTCTAACCCTAACCCTAAGAGCCTGAGTCTAACCCTCACCCTAAGAGCCTGAGTCGAACCCTAACCCGAAGAGCCTGAGTCTGACCCTCACCCTAAGAGCCTGAGTCTAACCCTAACCCTAAGAGCCTGAGTCTAACCCTAACCCGAAGAGCCTGAGTCTAACCCTAACCCTAAGAGCCTGAGTCTAACCCTAACCCTAAGAGCCTGAGTCTAACCCTAACCCTAAGAGCCTGAGTCTAACCCTCACCCTAAGAGCCTGCGTCTAACCCGCACCCTAAGAGCCTGAGTCTAACCCTAACCCTAAGAGCCTGAGTCTAACCCTAACCCTAAGAGCCTGAGTCTAACCCTAACCCGAAGAGCCTGAGTTTAACCCTAACCCTAAGAGCCTGAGTCTAACCCTAACCCTAAGAGCCTGAGTCTAACCCTAACCCTAAGAGCCTGAGTCTAACCCTAACCCTAAGAGCCTGAGTCTAACCCTAACCCTAAGAGCCTGCGTCTAACCCTAACCCTAAGAGCCTGAGTCTAACCCTAACCCTAAGAGCCTGAGTCTAACCCTAACCCTAAGAGCCTGAGTCTAACCCTCACCCTAAGAGCCTGAGTCGAACCCTAACCCGAAGAGCCTGAGTCTAACCCTCACCCTAAGAGCCTGAGTCTAACCCTAACCCGAAGAGCATGAGTCTAACCCTAACCCGAAGAGCCTGAGTCTAACCCTCACCCTAAGAGCCTGAGTCTAACCCTAACCCTAAGAGCCTGAGTCTAACCCTCACCCTAAGAGCCTGAGTCTAACCCTAACCCTAAGAGCCTGAGTCTAACCCTAACCCTAAGAGCCTGAGTCTAACCCTAACTCTAAGAGCCTGAGTCTAACCCTAACCCTAAGGGCCTGAGTCTAACCCTCACCCTAAGAGCCTGAGTCTAACCCTAACCCTAAGAGCCTGAGTCTAACCCTAACCCTAAGAGCCTGCGTCTAACCCTAACCCTAAGAGCCTGAGTCTAACCCTAACCCTAAGAGCCTGAGTCTAACCCTCACCCTAAGAGCCTGAGTCTAACCCTCACCCTAAGAGCCTGAGTCTAAGCCTAACCCTAAGAGCCTGAGTCTAACCCTAACCCGAAGAGCCTGAGTCTAACCCTTACCCTAAGAGCCTGAGTCTAAGCCTAACCCTAAGAGCCTGAGTCTAACCCTAACCCGAAGAGCCTGAGTCTAACCCTAACCCGAAGAGCCTGAGTCCAACCCTAACCCTAAGAGCCTGAGTCTAACCCTAACCCTAAGAGCCTGAGTCTAACCCTAACCCTAAGAGCCTGAGTCTAACCCTAACCCTTTTGGTGGAGCGCTGCTGGCATCTAGCGAAATATACTTGGGTACTGCAACAGGCCCTGTTGGTGGAGCGCTGCTGCCATCTAGCGAAATGTAATTGTGTACTGCAGCCGCCCGGTTGGTGGAGCGCTGCTGCCATCTAGCGAAATATATTTGGGTAGTGCAGCCGGCCCTGTTGGTGGAGCGCTGCTGCCATCTAGCGAAATATATTTGGGTACTGCAGCCGGCCCGGTTGGTGGAGCGCTGCTGCCGTCTCGCGAAATATATTTGGGTACTGCAGCCGGCGCTGTTGGTGGAGCGCTGCTGCCATCTAGCGAAATATATTTGGGTACTGCAGCCGCCCGGTTGGTGGAGCGCTGCTGCCATCTAGCGAAATGTAATTGGGTACTGCAGCCGGCCGTTTGGTGGAGCGCTGCTGCCATCTAGCGAAATATATTTGGGTACTGCAGCCGGCCCTGTTGGTGGAGCGCTGCTGCCATCTAGCGAAATATATTTGGGTACTGCAGCCGGCGCTGTTGGTGGAGCGCTGCTGCCATCTAGCGAAATATAATTGGGTACTGCAGCCGGCGCTGTTGGTGGAGCGCTGCTGCCATCTAGCGAAATATACTTGGGTACTGCAGCCGCCCGTTTGGTGGAGCGCTGCTGCCATCTAGCGAAATATATTTGGGTACTGCAGCCGGCCCTGTTGGTGGAGCGCTGCTGCCATCTAGCGAAATATAATTGGGTACTGCAGCCGGCCCTGTTGGTGGAGCGCTGCTGCCATCTAGCGAAATGTAGTTGGGTACTGCAGCCGCCCTTTTGGTGGAGCGCTGCTGCCATCTAGCGAAATGTAATTGGGTACTGCAGCCGCCCTTTTGGTGGAGCGCTGCTGCCATCTAGCGAAATATATTTGGGTACTGCAGCCGGCCCTGTTGGTGGAGTGCTGCTGCCATCTAGCAAAATATATTTGGGTACTGCAGCCGGCCCTGTTGGTGGAGCGATGCTGCCGTCTAGCGAAATATATTTGGGTACTGCAGGCGGCCCCGTTGGTGGAGCGCTGCTGCCATCTAGCGAAATATACTTGGGTACTGCAGCCGGCGCTGTTGGTGGAGCGCTGCTGCCATCTAGCGAAATATACTTGGGTACTTCAGCCGGGGTTCGGGTTAGGGTTAAGGTTAGACTGTTAGGGTTAGGGTTAGGGTTAGACTCTTAGGGTTAGACTCTTAGGGTTAGGGTTAGACTCTTAGGGTTAGGGTTAGGGTTAGGGTTAGACTCTTAGGGTTAGGGTTAGGGTTAGACTGTTAGGGTTAGGGTTATGGTTAGGGTTAGACTCTTAGGGTTAAACTCTTATGTTTACGGTTAGACTGTAAGGGTTAGAGTTAGGGTTAGGGTTAGAATCTTAGGGTTAGACTGTTAGGGTTAGGGTTGGGGTTAGGGTTAGACTCTTAGGGTTAGGTTTAGACTCTTAGGGTTAGGGTTAGGGTTAGGGTTAGACTCAGGGTTAGGGTTAGACTCTTAGGGTTAGGGTTAGGGTTAGGGTTAGACTCTTAGGGTTAGACTCTTAGGGTTAGGGTTAGACTCTTAGGGTTAGGGTTAGGGTTAGGGTTAGGGTTAGACTCTTAGGGTTAGGGTTAGACTCTTAGGGTTAGGGTTAGGGTTAGACTCTTAGGGTTAGGGTTAGACTCTTAGGGTTAGGGTAGGGTTAGGGTTAGACTCTTAGGGTTAGGGTTAGGGTTAAGGTTAGACTCTTAGTGTAAGCGTTAGACTCTTAGGGTTAGGGTCAGGGTTAGGGTTAGGGTTAGGGTTAGGGTTAGACTCTTAGGGTTAGGGTTAGGGTTAAGGTTAGACTCTTAGTGTTAGGGTTAGACTCTTAGGGTTAGGGTTAGGGTTAGGGTTAGACTCTTAGGGTTAGGGTTAGGGTTAGACTGTTAGGGTTAGGGTTATGGTTAGGGTTAGACTCTTAGGGTTAAACTCTTATGTTTACGGTTAGACTGTTAGGGTTAGAGTTAGGGTTAGGGTTAGAATCTTAGGGTTAGACTGTTAGGGTTAGGGTTGGGGTTAGGGTTAGACTCTTAGGGTTAGGGTTAGACTCTTAGGGTTAGGGTTAGGGTTAGGGTTAGACTCAGGGTTAGGGTTAGACTCTTAGGGTTAGGGTTAGGGTTAGGGTTAGACTCTTAGGATTAGGGTTAGGGTTAGGGTTAGGGTTAGGGTTAGACTGTTAGGGTTAAGGTTAGGGTTAGTGTTAGACTCGTAGGGTTAGGGTTAGACTCAGGCTCTTAGGGTTAGGGTTAGACTCAGGCTCTTCGGGTTAGGGTTAGACTCAGGCTCTTAGGGTTAGGGTTAGACTCAGGCTTTTAGGGTGAGGGTTAGACTCAGGCTCTTAGGGTGAGGGTTAGACTCAGGCTCTTAGAGTTAGGGTTAGACTCAGGCTCTTAGGGTTAGGGTTAGACTCAGGCTCTTAGGGTGAGGGTTAGACTCAGGCTCTTAGGGTTAGGGTTAGACTCAGGCTCTTAGAGTTAGGGTTAGACTCAGGCTCTTAGGGTTAGGGTTAGACTCAGTACTATATATTTTGGGTACTGCAGCCGCCGCTGTTGGTGGAGCGCTGCTGCCATCTAGCGAAATATACTTGGGTACTGCAGCCGGCCCTGTTGGTGGAGCGCTGCTGCCATCTAGCGAAATATATTTGGGTACTGCAGCCGGCCCTGTTGGTGGAGCGCTGCTGCCGTCTAGCGAAATACATTTGGGTACTGCAGCCGCCCTTTTGGTGGAGCGCTGCTGCCATCTAGCGAAATGTAATTGGGTACTGCAGCCGCCCTGTTGGTGGAGCGCTGCTGCCATCTAGCGAAATATACTTGGGTACTGCAGCCGGCGCTGTTGGTGGAGCGCTGCTGCCATCTAGCGAAATGTATTGGGTACTGCAGCCGCCCTTTTGGTGGAGCGCTGCTGCCATCTAGCGAAATATACTTGGGTACTGCAGCCGGCCCTGTTGGTGGAGCGCTGCTGCCATCTAGCGAAATGTAGTTGGGTACTGCAGCCGTCCTTCTGGTGGAGCGCTGCTGCCATCTAGCGAAATGTAATTGGGTACTGCAGCCGCCCTTTTGGTGGAGCGCTGCTGCCATCTAGCGAAATGTAATTATGTACTGCAGCCGCCTCTGTTGGTGGAGCGCTGCTGCCATCTAGCGAAATGTAATTGGGTACTGCAGCCGCCCTTTTGGTGGAGCGCTGCTGCCATCTAGCGAAATATACTTGGGTACTGCAGCCGGCGCTGTTGGTGGAGCGCTGCTGCCATCTAGCGAAATATACTTGGGTACTGCAGCCGCCCTTTTGGTGGAGCGCTGCTGCCATCTAGCGAAATGTAGTTGGGTACTGCAGCCGGCTCTGTTGGTGGAGCGCTGCTGCCATCTAGCGAAATATATTGGGTACTGCAGCCGCCCTTTTGGTGGAGCGCTGCTGCCATCTAGCGACATATACTTGGGTACTGCAGCCGGCGCTGTTGGTGGAGCGCTGCTGCCATCTAGCGAAATATATTTGGGTACTGCAGCCGGCCCTTTTTGTGGAGCGCTGCTGCCATCTAGCGAAATGTAATTGGGTACTGCAGCCGGCCCTGTTGGTGGAGCGCTGCTGCCATCTAGCGAAATATACTTGGGTACTTCAGCCGGGGTTCGGGTTAGGGTTAAGGTTAGACTGTTAGGGTTAGGGTTAGGGTTAGACTCTTAGGGTTAGACTCTTAGGGTTAGGGTTAGACTCTTAGGGTTAGGGTTAGGGTTAGGGTTAGGGTTAGACTCTTAGGGTTAGGGTTAGACTCTTAGGGTTAGGGTTAGGGTTAGGGTTAGACTCTTAGGGTTAGGGTTAGACTCTTAGGGTTAGGGTAGGGTTAGGGTTAGACTCTTAGGGTTAGGGTTAGGGTTAGGGTTAGACTCTTAGGGTTAGGGTCAGGGTTAGGGTTAGGGTTAGGGTTAGGGTTAGACTCTTAGGGTTAGGGTTAGGGTTAAGGTTAGACTCTTAGTGTTAGGGTTAGACTCTTAGGGTTAGGGTTAGGGTTAGGGTTGGACTCTTAGGGTTAGGGTTAGGGTTAGGGTTAGGGTTAGACTGTTAGGGTTAAGGTTAGGGTTAGTGTTAGACTCGTAGGGTTAGGGTTAGACTCAGGCTCTTCGGGTTAGGGTTAGACTCAGGCTCTTAGGGTGAGGGTTAGACTCAGGCTCTTAGGGTTAGGGTTAGACTCAGGCTCTTAGCGTGAGGGTTAGACTCAGGCTCTTAGGGTTAGGGTTAGACTCAGGCTCTTAGCGTGAGGGTTAGACTCAGGCTCTTCGGGTTAGGGTTAGATTCAGGCTCTTAGGGTTAGGGTTAGACTCAGGCTCTTAGGGTTAGGGTTAGACTCAGGCTCTTAGGGTGAGGGTTAGACTCAGGCTCTTAGGGTGAGGGTTAGACTCAGGCTCTTAGGGTTAGGGTTAGACTCAGGCTCTTCGGGTTAGGGTTAGACTCAGGCTCTGAGGGTTAGGGTTAGACTCAGGCTCTTCGGGTGAGGGTTAGACTCAGGCTCTTAGGGTTAGGGTTAGACTCAGGCTCTTAGGGTGAGGGTTAGACTCAGGCTCTTAAAGTTAGGGTTAGACTCAGGCTCTTAGGGTTAGGGTTAGACTCAGTACTATATATTTGGGTACTGCAGGCGGCCCTGTTGGTGGAGCGCTGCTGCCATCTAGCGAAATATACTTGGGTACTGCAGCCGGCGCTGTTGGTGGAGCGCTGCTGCCATCTAGCGAAATATATTTGGGTACTGCAGCCGGCCCTGTTGGTGGAGCGCTGCTGCCGTCTAGCGAAATACATTTGGGTACTGCAGCCGCCCTTTTGGTGGAGCGCTGCTGCCATCTAGCGAAATATACTTGGGTATTGCAGCCGTCCCTGTTGGTGGAGCTCTGCTGCCATCTAGCGAAATATACTTGGGTACTGCAGCCGCCCTTTTGGTGGAGCGCTGCTGCCATCTAGCGAAATATACTTGGGTACTGCAGCCGCCCTTTTGGTGGAGCGCTGCTGCCATCTAGCGAAATATACTTGGGTACTGCAGCCGGCGCTGTTGGTGGAGCGCTGCTGCCATCTAGCGAAATGTAATTGGGTACTGCAGCCGCCCGGTTGGTGGAGCGCTGCTGCCATCTAGCGAAATATATTTGGGTACTGCAGCCGGCCCTGTTGGTGGAGCGCTGCTGCCATCTAGCGAAATGTAATTGGGTACTGCAGCCGCCCTTTTGGTGTAGCGCTGCTGCCATCTAGCGACATATACTTGGGTACTGCAGCCGGCGCTGTTGGTGGAGCGCTGCTGCCATCTAGCGAAATATATTTGGGTACTGCAGCCGGCGCTCTTGGTGGAGCGCTGCTGCCATCTAGCGAAATATACTTGGGTACTGCAGCCGGCCCTGTTGGTGGAGCGCTGCTGCCATCTAGCGAAATGTATTGGGTACTGCAGCCGTCCTTCTGGTGGAGCGCTGCTGCCATCTAGCGAAATGTAATTGGGTACTGCAGCCGCCCTTTTGGTGGAGCGCTGCTGCCATCTAGCGAAATGTAATTATGTACTGCAGTCGGCGCTGTTGGTGGAGCGCTGCTGCCATCTAGCGACATATACTTGGGTACTGCAGGCGGCCCGGATGGTGGAGCGCTGCTGCCATCTAGCGAAATATACTTGGGTACTGCAGCCGACCGGTTGGTGGAGCGCTGCTGCCATCTAGCGAAATATATTTGGGTACTGCAGGCGGCCCCTTTTGGTGGAGCGCTGCTGCCATCTAGCGAAATATATTTGGGTACTGCAGCTGGCTCTGTTGGTGGAGCGCTGCTGCCATCTAGCGAAATATACTTGGGTACTTCAGCCGGGGTTAGGGTTAGGGTTAAGGTTAGACTGTTAGGGTTAGGGTTAGGGTTAGACTCTTAGGGTTAGACTCTTAGGGTTAGGGTTAGACTCTTAGTGTTAGGGTTAGGGTTAGGGTTAGGGTTAGACTCTTAGGGTTATGGTTAGACTCTTAGGGTTAGGGTAGGGTTAGGGTTAGACTCAGGCTCTTAGGGTGAGGGTTAGACTCAGGCTTTAGGGTTAGGGTTAGACTCAGGCTCTTAGGGTTAGGGTTAGACTCAGTACTATATATTTGGGTACTGCAGCCGCCGCTGTTGGTGGAGCGCTGCTGCCATCTAGCGAAATATATTTGGGTACTGCAGCCGGCCCTGTTGGTGGAGCGCTGCTGCCGTCTAGCGAAATACATTTGGGTACTGCAGCCGCCCTTTTGGTGGAGCGCTGCTGCCATCTAGCGAAATATACTTGGGTATTGCAGCCGTCCCTGTTGGTGGAGCTCTGCTGCCATCTAGCGAAATATACTTGGGTACTGCAGCCGGCTCTGTTGGTGGAGCGCTGCTGCCATCTAGCGAAATGTAATTGGGTACTGCAGCCGCCCTTTTGGTGGAGCGCTGCTGCCATCTAGCGAAATATACTTGGGTACTGCAGCCGGCGCTGTTGGTGGAGCGCTGCTGCCATCTAGCGAAATGTAATTGGGTACTGCAGCCGCCCGGTTGGTGGAGCGCTGCTGCCATCTAGCGAAATATATTTGGGTACTGCAGCCGGCCCGGTTGGTGGAGCGCTGCTGCCATCTAGCGAAATGTAATTGGGTACTGCAGCCGCCCTTTTGGTGTAGCGCTGCTGCCATCTAGCGAAATATAATTGGGTACTGCAGCCGGCGCTGTTGGTGGAGCGCTGCTGCCATCTAGCGAAATGTAATTGGGTACTGCAGCCGCCCTTTTGGTGGAGCGCTGCTGCCATCTAGCGAAATATACTTGGGTACTGCAGCCGCCCTGTTGGTGGAGCGCTGCTGCCATCTAGCGACATATACTTGGGTACTGCAGGCGGCCAGGTTGGTGGAGCGCTGCTGCCATCTAGCGAAATATATTTGGGTACTGCGGCCGCCCGGTTGGTGGAGCGCTGCTGCCATCTAGCGAAATATATTTGGGTACTGCAGCCGGCCCTGTTGGTGGAGCGCTGCTGCCATCTAGCGAAATGTAGTTGGGTACTGCAGCCGGCCCTGTTGGTGGAGCGCTGCTGCCATCTAGCGAAATGTAATTGGGTACTGCAGCCGCCCTTTTGGTGGAGCGCTGCTGCCATCTAGCGAAATATACTTGGGTACTGCAACAGGCCCTGTTGGTGGAGCGCTGCTGCCATCTAGCGAAATATATTTGGGTACTGCAGCCGGCCCTTTTTGTGGAGCGCTGCTGCCATCTAGCGAAATGTAATTGGGTACTGCAGGCGGCGCTGTTGGTGGAGCGCTGCTGCCATCTAGCGAAATGGAATTGGGTACTGCAGCCGGCGCTGTTGGTGGAGCGCTGCTGCCATCTAGCGACATATACTTGGGTACTGCAGGCGGCCCCTTTTGGTGGAGCGCTGCTGCCATCTAGCGAAATATACTTGGGTACTGCAGCCGCCCGGTTGGTGGAGCGCTGCTGCCATCTAGCGAAATATACTTGGGTACTGCAGCCGACCGGTTGGTGGAGCGCTGCTGCCATCTAGCGAAATATATTTGGGTACTGCAGGCGGCTCTGTTGGTGGAGCGCTGCTGCCATCTAGCGAAATATATTTGGGTACTGCAGCCGGCTCTGTTGGTGGAGCGCTGCTGCCATCTAGCGAAATATACGTGGGTACTTCAGCCGGCCGGTTGGTGGAGCGCTGCTGCCATCTAGCGAAATATAATTGGGTACTGCAGCCGCCCGGTTGGTGGAGCGCTGCTGCCATCTAGCGAAATGTAATTGGGTACTGCAGCCGCCCTTTTGGTGGAGCGCTGCTGCCATCTAGCGAAATATATTTGGGTACTGCAGCCGGCGCTGTTGGTGGAGCGCTGCTGCCATCTAGCGAAATATACTTGGGTACTTCAGCCGGGGTTAGGGTTAGGGTTAAGGTTAGACTGTTAGGGTTAGGGTTAGGGTTAGACTCTTAGGGTTAGACTCTTAGGGTTAGGGTTAGACTCTTAGGGTTAGGGTTAGGGTTAGGGTTAGACTCTTAGGGTTATGGTTAGACTCTTAGGGTTAGGGTTAGGGTTAGGGTTAGACTCTTAGGGTTAGGGTTAGACTCTTAGGGTTAGGGTAGGGTTAGGGTTAGACTCCTAGGGTTAGGGTTAGGGTTAGGGTTAGACTCTTAGGGTTAGGGTCAGGGTTAGGGTTAGGGTTAGGGTTAGACTCTTAGGGTTAGGGTTAGGGTTAAGGTTAGACTCTTAGTGTTAGGGTTAGACTCTTAGGGTTAGGGTTAGGGTTAGACTCTTAGGGTTAGGGTTAGGGTTAGACTGTTAGGGTTAGGGTTAGGGTTAGGGTTAGACTCTTAGGGTTAAACTCTTATGTTTAGGGTTAGGGTTAGGGTTAGGGTTAGGGTTAGGGTTAGGGTTAGGGTTAGGGTTAGGGTTAGGTTAGGGTTAGGGTTAGGGTTAGGGTTAGACTCAGGGTTAGAATCATAGGGTTAGACTGTTTGGGTTAGGGTTGGGGTTAGGGTTAGACTCTTAGGGTTAGGGTAAGACTCTTAGGGTTAGGGTTAGGGTTAGGTTTAGACTCAGGGTTAGGGTTATACTCTTAGGGTTATGGTTATGGTTAGGGTTAGACTCTTAGGGTTAGGGTTAGGGTTAGGGTTAGACTCTTAGGATTAGGGTTAGGGTTAGGGTTAGACTGTTAGGGTTAAGGTTAGGGTTAGTGTTAGACTCGTAGGGTTAGGGTTAGACTCAGGCTCTTAGGGTTAGGGTTAGACTCAGGCTCTTAGGGTTAGGGTTAGACTCAGGCTCTTAGGGTGAGGGTTAGACTCAGGCTCTTCGGGTTAGGGTTAGACTCAGGCTCTTAGGGTTAGGGTTAGACTCAGGCTCTTAGGGTGAGGGTTAGACTCAGGCTCTTAGGGTTAGGGTTAGACTCAGGCTCTTAGCGTGAGGGTTAGACTCAGGCTCTTAGGGTTAGGGTTAGATTCAGGCTCTTAGGGTTAGGGTTACACTCAGGCTCTTCGGGTTAGGGTTAGACTCAGGCTCTTAGGGTGAGAGTTAGACTCAGGCTCTTAGGGTGAGGGTTAGACTCAGGCTCTTCGGGTTAGGGTTAGACTCAGGCTCTTAGGGTTAGGCTTAGACTCAGGCTCTTAGGGTTAGGGTTAGACTCAGGCTCTTCGGGTTAGGGTTAGACTCAGGCTCTTAGGGTTAGGGTTAGATTCAGGCTCTTAGTGTTAGGGTTAGACTCAGGCTCTTAGGGTTAGGGTTAGACTCAGGCTCTTAGGGTTAGGGTTAGACTCAGGCTCTTAGGGTGAGGGTTAGACTCAGGCTCTTAGGGTTAGGGTTAGACTCAGGCTCTTAGGGTGAGGGTTAAACTCAGGCTCTTAGGGTTAGGGTTAGACTCAGGCTCTTAGGTTTCGCTAGATGGCAGCAGCGCTCCACCAACCGGGCGGCTGCAGTACCCAATTATATTTCGCTAGATGGCAGCAGCGCTCCACCAAAAGGGCGGCTGCAGTACCCAATTATATTTCGCTAGATGGCAGCAGCGCTCCACCAACAGGGCCGGCTGCAGTACCCAATTACATTTCGCTAGATGGCAGCAGCGCTCCAGCAACGGGGCCGCCTGCAGTACCCAAATATATTTCGCTAGACGGCAGCATCGCTCCACCAACAGCGCCGGCTGCAGTACCCAAATATATTTCGCTAGATGGCAGCAGCACTCCACCAACAGGGCCGGCTGCAGTACCCAAATATATTTCGCTAGATGGCAGCAGCGCTCCACCAACCGGGCGGCTGCAGTACCCAATTACATTTCGCTAGATGGCAGCAGCGCTCCACCAAAAGGGCGGCTGCAGTACCCAAATATATTTCGCTAGATGCCAGCAGCGCTCCACCAACAGAGCCGGCTGCAGTACCCAATTATATTTTGCTAGATGGCAGCAGTGCTCCACCAACGGGGCCGGCTGCAGTACCCAAGTATATTTCGCTAGATGGCAGCAGCGCTCCACCAACAGCGCCGGCTGCAGTACCCAACTATATTTCGCTAGATGGCAGCAGCGCTCCACCAACAGGGCGGCTACCGTACCCAATTACATTTCGCTAGATGGCAGCAGCGCTCCACCAAAAGGGTTAGGGTTAGACTCAGGCTCTTAGGGTTAGGGTTAGACTCAGGCTCTTAGGGTTAGGGTTAGACTCAGGCTCTTAGGGTTAGGGTTGGACTCAGGCTCTTCGGGTTAGGGTTAGACTCAGGCTCTTCGGGTTAGGGTTAGACTCAGGCTCTTAGGGTTAGGCTTAGACTCAGGCTCTTAGGGTTAGGGTTAGACTCAGGCTCTTAGGGTGAGGGTTAGACTCAGGCTCTTAGGGTTAAGGTTAGACTCAGGCTCTTAGGGTGAGGGTTAGACTCAGGCTCTTAGGGTGAGGGTTAGACTCAGGCTCTTAGGGTTTGGGTTAGACTCAGGCTCTTAGGGTTAGGGTTAGACTCAGGCTCTTAGGGTTTGGGTTAGACTCAGGCTCTTAGGGTTAGGGTTAGACTCAGGCTCTTAGGGTTTGGGTTAGACTCAGGCTCTTAGGGTGAGGGTTAGACTCAGGCTCTTAGGGTTAGGGTTAGACTCAGGCTCTTAGGTTTCGCTAGATGGCAGCAGCGCTCCACCAACCGGCCGGCTGAAGTACCCAAGTATATTTCGCTAGATGGCAGCAGCGCTCCACCAACAGGGCCGCCTGCAGTACCCAAGTATATTTCGCTAGATGGCAGCAGCGCTCCACCAAAAGGGCGGCTGCAGTACCCAATTACATTTCGCTAGATGGCAGCAGCGCTCCACCAACAGCGCCGGCTGCAGTACCCAAGTATATTTCGCTAGATGGCAGCAGCGCTCCAGCAACGGGGCCGCCTGCAGTACCCAAATATATTTCGCTAGATGGCAGCATCGCTCCACCAACAGGGCCGGTTGCAGTACCCAAATATATTTCGCTAGATGGCAGCAGCGCTCCACCAACAGCGCCGGCTGCAGTACCCAATTACATTTCGCTAGATGGCAGCAGCGCTCCACCAACCGGGCGGCTGCAGTACCCAAATATATTTCGCTAGATGCCAGCAGCGCTCCACCAACAGAGCCGGCTGCAGTACCCAATTATATTTTGCTAGATGGCAGCAGTGCTCCACCAACAGAGCCGGCTGCAGTACCCAAATATATTTCGCTAGATGGCAGCAGCGCTCCACCAACAGGGCGGCTACAGTACCCAAATATATTTCGCTAGATGCCAGCAGCGCTCCACCAACAGAGCCGGCTGCAGTACCCAATTATATTTTGCTAGATGGCAGCAGCGCTCCACCAACAGAGCCGGCTGCAGTACCCAAATATATTTCGCTAGATGGCAGCAGCGCTCCACCAACAGGGCGGCTACAGTACCCAATTACATTTCGCTAGATGGCAGCAGCGCTCCACCAACAGGGCCGGCTGCAGTACCCAAATATATTTCGCTAGATGGCAGCAGCGCTCCACCAAAAGGGCGGCTGCAGTACCCAATTACATTTCGCTAGATGGCAGCAGCGCTCCACCAACCGGGCGGCTGCAGTACCCAATTACATTTCGCTAGATGGCAGCAGCGCTCCACCAACCGGCCGGCTGCAGTACCCAATTACATTTCGCTAGATGGCAGCAGCGCTCCACCAACAGCGCCGGCTGCAGTACCCAAATATATTTCGCGAGACGGCAGCAGAGCTCCACCAACCGGGCCGGCTGCAGTACCCAAATATATTTCGCTAGATGGCAGCAGCGCTCCACCAAAAGGGCGGTTGCAGTACCCAAATATATTTCGCTAGATGGCAGCAGCGCTCCACCAAAAGGGTTAGGGTTAGACTCAGGCTCTTAGGGTTAGGGTTAGACTCAGGCTCTTAGGGTTAGGGTTAGACTCAGGCTCTTAGGGTTAGGGTTGGACTCAGGCTCTTCGGGTTAGGGTTAGACTCAGGCTCTTCGGGTTAGGGTTAGACAAAGGCTCTTAGGGTGAGGGTTAGACTCAGGCTCTTAGGGTGAGGGTTAGACTCAGGCTCTTAGGGTGAGGGTTAGACTCAGGCTCTTAGGGTTAGGGTTAGACTCATGCTCTTAGGGTGAGGGTTAGACTCAGGCTCTTAGGGTTAGGGTTAGACTCAGGCTCTTAGGGTGAGGGTTAGACTCAGGCTCTTCGGGTTAGGGTTAGACTCAGGCTCTTAGGGTGAGGGTTAGACTCAGGCTCTTAGGGTGAGGGTTAGACTCAGGCTCTTAGGGTTAGGGTTAGACTCAGGCTCTTAGGTTTCGCTAGATGGCAGCAGCGCTCCACCAACCGGGCGGCTGCAGTACCCAAGTATATTTCGCTAGATGGCAGCAGCGCTCCACCAACAGCGCCGGCTGCAGTACCCAAGTATATTTCGCTAGATGGCAGCAGCGCTCCACCAACCGGGCGGCTGCAGTACCCAATTACATTTCGCTAGATGGCAGCAGCGCTCCACCAACCGGGCGGCTGCAGTACCCAAGTATATTTCGCTAGATGGCAGCAGCGCTCCACCAACAGCGCCGGCTGCAGTACCCAAGTATATTTCGCTAGATGGCAGCAGCGCTCCACCAAAAGGGCGGCTGCAGTACCCAATTACATTTCACTAGATGGCAGCAGCGCTCCACCAACAGCGCCGGCTGCAGTACCCAAGTATATTTCGCTAGATGGCAGCAGCGCTCCAGCAACGGGGCCGCCTGCAGTACCCAAATATATTTCGCTAGACGGCAGCATCGCTCCACCAACAGGGCCGGCTGCAGTACCCAAATATATTTCGCTAGATGGCAGCAGCACTCCACCAACGGGGCCGGCTGCAGTACCCAAATATATTTCGCTAGATGGCAGCAGCGCTCCACCAACCGGGCGGCTGCAGTACCCAATTACATTTCGCTAGATGACAGCAGCGCTCCACCAAAAGGGCGGCTGCAGTACCCAAATATATTTCGCTAGATGCCAGCAGCGCTCCACCAACAGAGCCGGCTGCAGTACCCAATTATATTTCGCTAGATGGCAGCAGTGCTCCACCAACAGCGCCGGCTGCAGTACCCAAATATATTTCGCTAGATGGCAGCAGCGCTCCACCAAAAGGGCGGCTGCAGTACCCAATTACATTTCGCTAGATGGCAGCAGCGCTCCACCAAAAGGGCGGCTACAGTACACAATTACATTTCGCTAGATGGCAGCAGCGCTCCACCAAACGGCCGGCTGCAGTACCCAATTACATTTCGCTAGATGGCAGCAGCGCTCCACCAACAGCGCCGGCTGCAGTACCCAAATATATTTCGCGAGACGGCAGCAGCGCTCCACCAACCGGGCCGGCTGCAGTACCCAAATATATTTCGCTAGATGGCAGCAGCGCTCCACTAAAAGGGCGGTTGCAGTACCCAAATATATTTCGCTAGATGGCAGCAGCGCTCCACCAACAGCGCCGGCTGAAGTACCCTAGTATATTTCGCTAGATAGCAGCAGCGCTCCACCAAAAGGGTTAGGGTTAGACTCAGGCTCTTAGGGTTAGGGTTAGACTCAGGCTCTTAGGGTTAGGGTTGGACTCAGGCTCTTCGGGTTAGGGTTAGACTCAGGCTCTTAGGGTTAGGGTTAGACAAAGGCTCTTAGGGTGAGGGTTAGACTCAGGCTCTTAGGGTTAGGGTTAGACTCAGGCTCTTAGGGTGAGGGTTAGACTCAGGCTCTTAGGGTTAGGGTTAGACTCAGGCTCTTAGGGTGAGGGTTAGAATCAGGCTCTTAGGGTTAGGGTTAGACTCAGGCTCTTAGGGTTAGGGTTAGACTCAGGCTCTTAGGGTGAGGGTTAGACTCAGGCTCTTAGGGTGAGGGTTAGACTCAGGCTCTTAGGGTGAGGGTTAGACTCAGGCTCTTAGGGTTAGGGTTAGACTCAGGCTCTTAGGGTTAGGGTTAGACTCAGGCTCTTAGGGTGAGGGTTAGACTCAGGCTCTTAGGGTTAGGGTTAGACTCAGGCTCTTAGGGTTAGGGTTAGACTCAGGCTCTTCGGGTTAGGGTTAGACTCAGGCTCTTAGGGTTAGGGTTAGACTCAGGCTCTTAGGGTTAGGGTTAGACTCAGGCTCTTAGGGTGAGGGTTAGACTCAGGCTCTTAGGGTTAGGGTTAGACTCAGGCTCTTAGGTTTCGCTAGATGGCAGCAGCGCTCCACCAACCGGGCGGCTGCAGTACCCAAGTATATTTCGCTAGATGGCAGCAGCGCTCCACCAACAGCGCCGGCTGCAGTACCCAAATATATTTCGCTAGATGGCAGCAGCGCTCCACCAAGCGGGCGGCTGCAGTACCCAATTACATTTCGCTAGATGGCAGCAGCGCTCCACCAACCGGGCGGCTGCAGTACCCAAGTATATTTCGCTAGATGGCAGCAGCGCTCCACCAAAAGCGCCGGCTGCAGTACCCAAGTATATTTCGCTAGATGGCAGCAGCGCTCCACCAACAGCGCCGGCTGCAGTACCCAAATATATTTCGCTAGATGGCAGCAGCGCTCCACCAAAAGGGCGGCTGCAGTACCCAATTACATTTCGCTAGATGGCAGCAGCGCTCCACCAACGGGGCCGGCTGCAGTACCCAAATATATTTCGCTAGACGGCAGCATCGCTCCACCAACCGGGCCGGCTGCAGTACCCAAATATATTTCGCTAGATGGCAGCAGCACTCCACCAACAGGGCCGGCTGCAGTACCCAAATATATTTCGCTAGATGGCAGCAGCGCTCCACCAAAAGGGCGGCTGCAGTACCCAATTACATTTCGCTAGATGACAGCAGCGCTCCACCAAAAGGGCGGCTGCAGTACCCAAATATGTTTCGCTAGATGGCAGCAGCGCTCCACCAACAGAGCCGGCTGCAGTACCCAATTATATTTCGCTAGATGGCAGCAGCGCTCCACCAACCGGGCGGCTGCAGTACCCAATTACATTTCGCTAGATGGCAGCAGCGCTCCACCAACAGCGCCGGCTGCAGTACCCTCGTATATTTCGCTAGATAGCAGCAGCGCTCCACCAAAAGGGTTAGGGTTAGACTCAGGCTCTTAGGGTTAGGGTTAGACTCAGGCTCTTAGGGTTAGGGTTAGACTCAGGCTCTTAGGGTTAGGGTTGGACTCAGGCTCTTCGGGTTAGGGTTAGACTCAGGCTCTTAGGGTTAGGCTTAGACTCAGGCTCTTAGGGTTAGGGTTAGACTCAGGCTCTTAGGGTGAGGGTTAGACTCAGGCTCTTAGGGTTAGGGTTAGACTCAGGCTCTTAGGGTGAGGGTTAGACTCAGGCTCTTAGGGTTAGGGTTAGACTCAGGCTCTTAGGGTTAGGGTTAGACTCAGGTTCTTCGGGTTAGGGTTAGACTCAGGCTTTTAGGGTTAGGGTTAGACTCAGGCTCTTAGGGTTTGGGTTAGACTCAGGCTCTTAGGGTTAGGGTTAGACTCAGGCTCTTAGGGTTAGGGTTAGACTCAGGCTCTTAGGGTTAGGGTTAGACTCAGGCTCTTAGGGTGAGGGTTAGACTCAGGCTCTTAGGGTTAGGGTTAGACTCAGGCTCTTAGGGTTAGGGTTAGACTCAGGCTCTTAGGGTTAGGGTTAGACTCAGGCTCTTAGGGTTAGGTTTAGACTCAGGCTCTTCGGGTTAGGGTTAGACTCAGGCTCTTAGGGTTAGGGTTAGACTCAGGCTCTTAGGGTGAGGGTTAGACTCAGGCTCTTAGGGTTAGGGTTAGACTCAGGCTCTTAGGGTTAGGGTTAGACTCAGGCTCTTAGGGTTAGGGTTAGACTCAGGCTCTTCGGGTTAGGGTTAGACTCAGGCTCTTAGGGTTAGGGTTAGACTCAGGCTCTTAGGGTGAGGGTTAGACTCAGGCTCTTAGGGTTAGGGTTAGACTCAGGCTCTTAGGTTTCGCTAGATGGCAGCAGCGCTCCACCAACCGGGCGGCTGCAGTACCCAAGTATATTTCGCTAGATGGCAGCAGCGCTCCACCAACAGCGCCGGCTGCAGTACCAAAATATATTTCGCTAGATGGCAGCAGCGCTCCACCAAAAGGGGGCTGCAGTACCCAATTACATTTCGCTAGATGGCAGCAGCGCTCCACCAACCGGGCGGCTGCAGTACCCAAGTATATTTCGCTAGATTGCAGCAGCGCTCCACAAACAGCGCCGGCTGCAGTACCCAAGTATATTTCGCTAGATGGCAGCAGCGCTCCACCAACAGAGCCGGCTGCAGTACCCAAATATATTTCGCTAGATGGCAGCAGCGCTCCACCAAAAGGGCGGCTGCAGTACCCAATTACATTTCGCTAGATGGCAGCAGCGCTCCACCAACAGCGCCGGCTGCAGTACCCAAGTATATTTCGCTAGATGGCAGCAGCGCTCCACCAACGGGGCCGCCTGCAGTACCCAAATATATTTCGCTAGACGGCAGCATCGCTCCACCAACAGGGCCGGCTGCAGTACCCAAATATATTTTGCTAGATGGCAGCAGCACTCCACCAACAGGGCCGGCTGCAGTACCCAAATATATTTCGCTAGATGGCAGCAGCGCTCCACCAAAAGGGCGGCTGCAGTACCCAATTACATTTCGCTAGATGGCAGCAGCGCTCCACCAAAAGGGCGGCTGCAGTACCCAAATATATTTCGCTAGATGCCAGCAGCGCTCCACCAACAGAGCCGGCTGCAGTACCCAATTATATTTCGCTAGATGGCAGCAGCGCTCCACCAACAGGGCCGCCTGCAGTACCCAAATATATAGTACTGAGTCTAACCCTAACCCTAAGAGCCTGAGTCTAACCCTAACTCTAAGAGCCTGAGTCTAACCCTCACCCTAAGAGCCTGAGTCTAACCCTAACCCTAAGAGCCTGAGTCTAACCCTCACCCGAAGAGCCTGAGTCTAACCCTAACCCTAAGAGCCTGAGTCTAACCCTAACCCGAAGAGCCTGAGTCTAACCCTAACCCTAAGAGCCTGAGTCTAACCCTAACCCTAAGAGCCTGAGTCTAACCCTCACCCTAAGAGCCTGAGTCTAACCCTCACCCTAAGAGCCTGACTCTAACCTTAACCCTAAGAGCCTGAGTCTAACCCTCACCCTAAGAGCCTGAGTCTAACCCTCACCCTAAGAGCCTGAGTCTAACCCTCACCCTAAGAGCCTTTGTCTAACCCTAACCCGAAGAGCCTGAGTCTAACCCTAACCCGAAGAGCCTGAGTCCAACCCTAACCCTAAGAGCCTGAGTCTAACCCTAACCCTAAGAGCCTGAGTCTAACCCTAACCCTAAGAGCCTGAGTCTAACCCTAACCCTTTTGGTGGAGCGCTGCTGCCATCTAGCGAAATGTAATTGGGTACGGTAGCCGCCCTGTTGGTGGAGCGCTGCTGCCATCTAGCGAAATATAGTTGGGTACTGCAGCCGGCGCTGTTGGTGGAGCGTTGCTGCCATCTAGCGAAATATACTTGGGTACTGCAGCCGGCCCCGTTGGTGGAGCACTGCTGCCATCTAGCAAAATATAATTGGGTACTGCAGCCGGCTCTGTTGGTGGAGCGCTGCTGGCATCTAGCGAAATATATTTGGGTACTGCAGCCGCCCTTTTGGTGGAGCGCTGCTGCCATCTAGCGAAATGTAATTGGGTACTGCAGCCGCCCGGTTGGTGGAGCGCTGCTGCCATCTAGCGAAATATATTTGGGTACTGCAGCCGGCCCTGTTGGTGGAGTGCTGCTGCCATCTAGCGAAATATATTTGGGTACTGCAGCCGGCGCTGTTGGTGGAGCGATGCTGCCGTCTAGCGAAATATATTTGGGTACTGCAGGCGGCCCCGTTGCTGGAGCGCTGCTGCCATCTAGCGAAATGTAATTGGGTACTGCAGCCGGCCCTGTTGGTGGAGCGCTGCTGCCATCTAGCGAAATATAATTGGGTACTGCAGCCGCCCTTTTGGTGGAGCGCTGCTGCCATCTAGCGAAATATAATTGGGTACTGCAGCCGCCCGGTTGGTGGAGCGCTGCTGCCATCTAGCGAAACCTAAGAGCCTGAGTCTAACCCTAACCCTAAGAGCCTGAGTTTAACCCTCACCCTAAGAGCCTGAGTCTAACCCTAACCCTAAGAGCCTGAGTCTAACCCTCACCCTAAGAGCCTGAGTCTAACCCTAACCCTAAGAGCCTGAGTCTAACCCTAACCCTAAGAGCCTGAGTCTAACCCTAACACTAAGAGCCTGAATCTAACCCTAACCCTAAGAGCCTGAGTCTAACCCTCACCCGAAGAGCCTGAGTCTAACCCTAACCCTAAGAGCCTGAGTCTAAGCCTAACCCTAAGAGCCTGAGTCTAACCCTAACCCGAAGAGCCTGAGTCTAACCCTCACCCTAAGAGCCTGAGTCTAACTCTCACCCTAAGAGCCTGAGTCTAACCCTAACCCGAAGAGCCTGAGTGTAACCCTAACCCTAAGAGCCTGAATCTAACCCTAACCCTAAGAGCCTGAGTCTAACCCTCACGCTAAGAGCCTGAGTCTAACCCTAACCCTAAGAGCCTGAGTCTAACCCTCACCCTAAGAGCCTGAGTCTAACCCTAACCCTAAGAGCCTGAGTCTAACCCTAACCCGAAGAGCCTGAGTCTAACCCTCACCCTAAGAGCCTGAGTCTAACCCTAACCCTAAGAGCCTGAGTCTAACCCTAACCCTAAGAGCCTGAGTCTAACCCTAACCCTACGAGTCTAACACTAACCCTAACCTTAACCCTAACAGTCTAACCCTAACCCTAACCCTAATCCTAAGAGTCTAACCCTAACCCTAACCCTAACCCTAAGAGTCTAACCCTAACCATAACCATAACCCTAAGAGTATAACCCTAACCCTGAGTCTAAACCTAACCCTAACCCTAACCCTAAGAGTCTTACCCTAACCCTAAGAGTCTAACCCTAACCCCAACCCTAACCCAAACAGTCTAACCCTATGATTCTAACCCTAAGAGTCTAACCCTAACCCTAACCCTAACCCTAACCTAACCCTAACCCTAACCCTAACCCTAACCCTAACCCTAACCCTAAACATAAGAGTTTAACCCTAAGAGTCTAACCCTAACCCTAACCCTAACCCTAACAGTCTAACCCTAACCCTAACCCTAAGAGTCTAACCCTAACCCTAACCCTAAGAGTCTAACCCTAACACTAAGAGTCTAACCTTAACCCTAACCCTAACCCTAAGAGTCTAACCCTAACCCTAACCCTAACCCTGACCCTAACCCTAAGAGTCTAACCCTAACCCTAACCCTAACCCTAGGAGTCTAACCCTAACCCTACCCTAACCCTAAGAGTCTAACCCTAACCCTAAGAGTCTAACCCTAACCCTAACCCTAACCCTAAGAGTCTAACCATAACCCTAAGAGTCTAACCCTAACCCTAACCCTAACCCTAAGAGTCTAACCCTAACCCTAAGAGTCTAACCCTAAGAGTCTAACCCTAACCCTAACCCTAACAGTCTAACCTTAACCCTAACCCTAACCCCGGCTGAAGTACCCAAGTATATTTCGCTAGATGGCAGCAGCGCTCCACCAACAGCGCCGGCTGCAGTACCCAAATATATTTCGCTAGATGGCAGCAGCGCTCCACCAAAAGGGCGGCTGCAGTACCCAATTACATTTCGCTAGATGGCAGCAGCGCTCCACCAACCGGGCGGCTGCAGTACCCAAGTATATTTCGCTAGATGGCAGCAGCGCTCCACCAACCGGCCGGCTGAAGTACCCACGTATATTTCGCTAGATGGCAGCAGCGCTCCACCAACAGAGCCGGCTGCAGTACCCAAATATATTTCGCTAGATGGCAGCAGCGCTCCACTAAAAGGGCGGTTGCAGTACCCAAATATATTTCGCTAGATGGCAGCAGCGCTCCACCAACAGCGCCGGCTGAAGTACCCTAGTATATTTCGCTAGATAGCAGCAGCGCTCCACCAAAAGGGTTAGGGTTAGACTCAGGCTCTTAGGGTTAGGGTTAGACTCAGGCTCTTAGGGTTAGGGTTGGACTCAGGCTCTTCGGGTTAGGGTTAGACTCAGGCTCTTAGGGTTAGGGTTAGACTCAGGCTCTTAGGGTGAGGGTTAGACTCAGGCTCTTAGGGTTAGGGTTAGACTCAGGCTCTTAGGGTGAGGGTTAGACTCAGGCTCTTAGGGTTAGGGTTAGACTCAGGCTCTTAGGGTGAGGGTTAGAATCAGGCTCTTAGGGTTAGGGTTAGACTCAGGCTCTTAGGGTTAGGGTTAGACTCAGGCTCTTAGGGTTTGGGTTAGACTCAGGCTCTTAGGGTGAGGGTTAGACTCAGGCTCTTAGGGTGAGGGTTAGACTCAGGCTCTTAGGGTTAGGGTTAGACTCAGGCTCTTAGGGTTAGGGTTAGACTCAGGCTCTTAGGGTGAGGGTTAGACTCAGGCTCTTAGGGTTAGGGTTAGACTCAGGCTCTTCGGGTTAGGGTTAGACTCAGGCTCTTAGGGTTAGGGTTAGACTCAGGCTCTTAGGGTGAGGGTTAGACTCAGGCTCTTAGGGTGAGGGTTAGACTCAGGCTCTTAGGGTTAGGGTTAGACTCAGGCTCTTAGGTTTCGCTAGATGGCAGCAGCGCTCCACCAACCGGGCGGCTGCAGTACCCAAGTATATTTCGCTAGATGGCAGCAGCGCTCCACCAACAGCGCCGGCTGCAGTACCCAAATATATTTCGCTAGATGGCAGCAGCGCTCCACCAACCGGGCGGCTGCAGTACCCAATTACATTTCGCTAGATGGCAGCAGCGCTCCACCAACCGGGCGGCTGCAGTACCCAAGTATATTTCGCTAGATGGCAGCAGCGCTCCACCAAAAGCGCCGGCTGCAGTACCCAAGTATATTTCGCTAGATGGCAGCAGCGCTCCACCAACAGCGCCGGCTGCAGTACCCAAATATATTTCGCTAGATGGCAGCAGCGCTCCACCAAAAGGGCGGCTGCAGTACCCAATTACATTTCGCTAGATGGCAGCAGCGCTCCACCAACGGGGCCGGCTGCAGTACCCAAATATATTTCGCTAGACGGCAGCATCGCTCCACCAACCGGGCCGGCTGCAGTACCCAAATATATTTCGCTAGATGGCAGCAGCACTCCACCAACAGGGCCGGCTGCAGTACCCAAATATATTTCGCTAGATGGCAGCAGCGCTCCACCAAAAGGGCGGCTGCAGTACCCAATTACATTTCGCTAGATGACAGCAGCGCTCCACCAAAAGGGCGGCTGCAGTACCCAAATATGTTTCGCTAGATGGCAGCAGCGCTCCACCAACAGAGCCGGCTGCAGTACCCAATTATATTTCGCTAGATGGCAGCAGCGCTCCACCAACCGGGCGGCTGCAGTACCCAATTACATTTCGCTAGATGACAGCAGCGCTCCACCAACAGCGCCGGCTGCAGTACCCTCGTATATTTCGCTAGATAGCAGCAGCGCTCCACCAAAAGGGTTAGGGTTAGACTCAGGCTCTTAGGGTTAGGGTTAGACTCAGGCTCTTAGGGTTAGGGTTAGACTCAGGCTCTTAGGGTTAGGGTTGGACTCAGGCTCTTCGGGTTAGGGTTAGACTCAGGCTCTTAGGGTTAGGCTTAGACTCAGGCTCTTAGGGTTAGGGTTAGACTCAGGCTCTTAGGGTGAGGGTTAGACTCAGGCTCTTAGGGTTAGGGTTAGACTCAGGCTCTTAGGGTGAGGGTTAGACTCAGGCTCTTAGGGTTAGGGTTAGACTCAGGCTCTTAGGGTTAGGGTTAGACTCAGGCTCTTCGGGTTAGGGTTAGACTCAGGCTTTTAGGGTTAGGGTTAGACTCAGGCTCTTAGGGTTTGGGTTAGACTCAGGCTCTTAGGGTTAGGGTTAGACTCAGGCTCTTAGGGTGAGGGTTAGACTCAGGCTCTTAGGGTTAGGGTTAGACTCAGGCTCTTAGGGTTAGGGTTAGACTCAGGCTCTTAGGGTGAGGGTTAGACTCAGGCTCTTAGGGTTAGGGTTAGACTCAGGCTCTTAGGGTTAGGGTTAGACTCAGGCTCTTAGGGTTAGGGTTAGACTCAGGCACTTAGGGTTAGGTTTAGACTCAGGCTCTTCGGGTTAGGGTTAGACTCAGGCTCTTAGGGTTAGGGTTAGACTCAGGCTCTTAGGGTGAGGGTTAGACTCAGGCTCTTAGGGTTAGGGTTAGACTCAGGCTCTTAGGGTTAGGGTTAGACTCAGGCTCTTAGGGTTAGGGTTAGACTCAGGCTCTTCGGGTTAGGGTTAGACTCAGGCTCTTAGGGTTAGGGTTAGACTCAGGCTCTTAGGGTGAGGGTTAGACTCAGGCTCTTAGGGTTAGGGTTAGACTCAGGCTCTTAGGTTTCGCTAGATGGCAGCAGCGCTCCACCAACCGGGCGGCTGCAGTACCCAAGTATATTTCGCTAGATGGCAGCAGCGCTCCACCAACAGCGCCGGCTGCAGTACCAAAATATATTTCGCTAGATGGCAGCAGCGCTCCACCAAAAGGGCGGCTGCAGTACCCAATTACATTTCGCTAGATGGCAGCAGCGCTCCACCAACCGGGCGGCTGCAGTACCCAAGTATATTTCGCTAGATTGCAGCAGCGCTCCACAAACAGCGCCGGCTGCAGTACCCAAGTATATTTCGCTAGATGGCAGCAGCGCTCCACCAACAGAGCCGGCTGCAGTACCCAAATATATTTCGCTAGATGGCAGCAGCGCTCCACCAAAAGGGCGGCTGCAGTACCCAATTACATTTCGCTAGATGGCAGCAGCGCTCCACCAACAGCGCCGGCTGCAGTACCCAAGTATATTTCGCTAGATGGCAGCAGCGCTCCACCAAAAGGGCGGCTGCAGTACCCAATTACATTTCGCTAGATGGCAGCAGCGCTCCACCAAAAGGGCGGCTGCAGTACCCAAATATATTTCGCTAGATGCCAGCAACGCTCCACCAACAGAGCCGGCTGCAGTACCCAATTATATTTCGCTAGATGGCAGCAGCGCTCCACCAACAGGGCCGCCTGCAGTACCCAAATATATAGTACTGAGTCTAACCCTAACCCTAAGAGCCTGAGTCTAACCCTAACTCTAAGAGCCTGAGTCTAACCCTCACCCTAAGAGCCTGAGTCTAACCCTAACCCTAAGAGCCTGAGTCTAACCCTCACCCGAAGAGCCTGAGTCTAACCCTAACCCTCAGAGCCTGAGTCTAACCCTAACCCGAAGAGCCTGAGTCTAACCCTAACCCTAAGAGCCTGAGTCTAACCCTAACCCTAAGAGCCTGAGTCTAACCCTAACCCTAAGAGTCTAACACTAACCCTAACCTTAACCCTAACAGTCTAACCCTAACCCTAACCCTAATCCTAAGAGTCTAACTTTAACCCTAACCCTAACCCTAAGAGTCTAACCCTAACCATAACCATAACCCTAAGAGTCTAACCCTAACCCTGAGTCTAACCCTAACCCTAACCCTAACCCTAAGAGTCTTACCCTAACCCTAAGAGTCTAACCCTAACCCCAACCCTAACCCTAACAGTCTAACCCTATGATTCTAACCCTAAGAGTCTAACCCTAACCCTAACCTAACCCTAACCCTAACCCTAACCCTAACCCTAACCCTAACCCTAACCCTAACCCTAAACATAAGAGTTTAACCCTAAGAGTCTAACCCTAACCCTAACCCTAACCCTAACAGTCTAACCCTAACCCTAACCCTAAGAGTCTAACCCTAACCCTAACCCTAAGAGTCTAACCCTAACACTAAGAGTCTAACCTTAACCCTAACCCTAACCCTAAGAGTCTAACCCTAACCCTAACCCTGACCCTAACCCTAAGAGTCTAACCCTAACCCTAACCCTAACCCTAAGAGTCTAACCCTAACCCTACCCTAACCCTAAGAGTCTAACCCTAACCCTAAGAGTCTAACCCTAACCCTAACCCTAACCCTAAGAGTCTAACCATAACCCTAAGAGTCTAACCCTAACCCTAACCCTAACCCTAAGAGTCTAACCCTAACCCTAAGAGTCTAACCCTAAGAGTCTAACCCTAACCCTAACCCTAACAGTCTAACCTTAACCCTAACCCTAACCCCGGCGGAAGTACCCAAGTATATTTCGCTAGATGGCAGCAGCGCTCCACCAAACGGCCGGCTGCAGTACCCAATTCCATTTCGCTAGATGGCAGCAGCGCTCCACCAACCGGGCGGCTGCAGTACCCAATTACATTTCGCTAGATGGCAGCAGCGCTCCACCAACAGCGCCGGCTGCAGTACCCAAGTATATTTCGCTAGATGGCAGCAGCGCTCCACCAACAGGGCCGGCTGCAGTACCCAAGTATATTTCGCTAGATGGCAGCAGCGCTCCACCAAAAGGGCGGCTGCAGTACCCAATTACATTTCGCTAGATGGCAGCAGAGCTCCACCAACCGGGCGGCTGCAGTACCCAATTATATTTCGCTAGATGGCAGCAGCGCTCCACCAACCGGCCGGCTGAGGTACCCAAGTATATTTCGCTAGATGGCAGCAGCGCTCCACCAACAGAGCCGGCTGCAGTACCCAAATATATTTCGCTAGATGGCAGCAGCGCTCCACCAAAAGGGGCCGCCTGCAGTACCCAAATATATTTCGCTAGATGGCAGCAGCGCTCCACCAACCGGTCGGCTGCAGTACCCAAGTATATTTCGCTAGATGGCAGCAGCGCTCCACCAAAAGGGCGGCTGCAGTACCCAAGTATATTTCGCTAGATGGCAGCAGCGCTCCACCAACCGGGCCGCCTGCAGTACCCAAGTATATGTCGCTAGATGGCAGCAGCGCTCCACCAACAGCGCCGGCTGCAGTACCCAAGTATATTTCGCTAGATGGCAGCAGCGCTCCACCAAAAGGGCGGCTGCAGTACCCAATTACATTTCGCTAGATGGCAGCAGCGCTCCACCAGAAGGACGGCTGCAGTACCCAATACATTTCGCTAGATGGCAGCAGCGCTCCACCAACCGGGCGGCTGCAGTACCCAAGTATATGTCGCTAGATGGCAGCAGCGCTCCACCAACAGCGCCGGCTGCAGTACCCAATTACATTTCGCTAGATGGCAGCAGAGCTCCACCAACAGGGACGGCTGCAGTACCCAAGTATATTTCGCTAGATGGCAGCAGCGCTCCACCAAAAGGGCGGCTGCAGTACCCAAATGTATTTCGCTAGACGGCAGCAGCGCTCCACCAACAGGGCCGGCTGCAGTACCCAAATATATTTCGCTAGATGGCAGCAGCGCTCCACCAACAGCGCCGGCTGCAGTACCCAAGTATATTTCGCTAGATGGCAGCAGCGCTCCACCAACAGCGGCGGCTGCAGTACCCAAATATATAGTACTGAGTCTAACCCTAACCCTAAGAGCCTGAGTCTAACCCTAACCCTAACCCTAACCCTAAGAGTCTAACCCTAACCCTAAGAGTCTAACCCTAACCCTAACCCTAACCCTAACCCTAAGAGTCTAACCCTAACCCTAAGAGTCTAACCCTAAGAGTCTAACCCTAGCCCTAACTCTAACAGTCTAACCTTAACCCTAACCCTAACCCCGGCGGAAGTACCCAAGTATATTTCGCTAGATGGCAGCAGCGCTCCACCAACAGAGCCGGCTGCAGTACCCAAATATATTTCGCTAGATGGCAGCAGCGCTCCACCAAAAGGGGCCGCCTGCAGTACCCAAATATATTTCGCTAGATGGCAGCAGCGCTCCACCAACCGGTCGGCTGCAGTACCCAAGTATATTTCGCTAGATGGCAGCAGCGCTCCACCAACCGGGCCGGCTGCAGTACCCAAGTATATTTCGCTAGATGGCAGCAGCGCTCCACCAACCGGGCCGCCTGCAGTACCCAAGTATATGTCGCTATATGGCAGCAGCGCTCCACCAACAGCGCCGGCTGCATTAGATAATTACATTTCGCTAGATGGCAGCAGCGCTCCACCAACAGCGCCGGCTGCAGTACCCAAATATATTTCGCTAGATGGCAGCAGCGCTCCACCAAAAGGGCGGCTGCAGTACCCAATTACATTTCGCTAGATGGCAGCAGCGCTCCACCAACCGGGCGGCTGCAGTACCCAATTATATTTCGCTAGATGGCAGCAGCGCTCCACCAACCGGCCGGCTGAAGTACCCAAGTATATTTCGCTAGATGGCAGCAGCGCTCCACCAACAGAGCCGGCTGCAGTACCCAAATATATTTCGCTAGATGGCAGCAGCGCTCCACCAAAAGGGGCCGCCTGCAGTACCCAAATATATTTCGCTAGATGGCAGCAGCGCTCCACCAACCGGTCGGCTGCAGTACCCAAGTATATTTCGCTAGATGGCAGCAGCGCTCCACCAACCGGGCGGCTGCAGTACCCAATTACATTTCGCTAGATGGCAGCAGCGCTCCACCAACAGCGCCGGCTGCAGTACCCAAGTATATTTCGCTAGATGGCAGCAGCGCTCCACCAACAGCGCCGGCTGCAGTACCCAAATATATTTCGCTAGATGGCAGCAGCGCTCCACCAACAGGGCGGCTGCAGTACCCAATTACATTTCGCTAGATGGCAGCAGCGCTCCACCAACCGGGCGGCTGCAGTACCCAAGTATATTTCGCTAGATGGCAGCAGCGCTCCACCAACAGGGCCGGCTGCAGTACCCAAGTATATTTCGCTAGATGGCAGCAGCGCTCCACGAACAGGGCCGGCTGCACTACCCAAATATATTTCGCTAGATGGCAGCAGCGCTCCATCAAAAGGGCGGCTGCAGTACCCAATTACATTTCGCTAGATGGCAGCAGCGCTCCTACCAACAGCGCCGGCTGCAGTACCCAAGTATATTTCGCTAGATGGCAGCAGCGCTCCACCAAAAGGGCGGCTGCAGTACCCAATTACATTTCGCTAGATGGCAGCAGCGCTCCACCAACAGCGCCGGCTGCAGTACCCAATTACATTTCGCTAGATGGCAGCAGCGCTCCACCAAAAGGGCGGCTGCAGTACCCAATTACATTTCGCTAGATGGCAGCAGCGCTCCACCAACAGCGCCGGCTGCAGTACCCAAGTATATTTCGCTAGATGGCAGCAGCGCTCCACCAAAAGGGCGGCTGCAGTACCCAATTACATTTCGCTTGATGGCAGCAGCGCTCCACCAAAAGGGCGGCTGCAGTACCCAAGTATATTTCGCTAGATGGCAGCAGAGCTCCACCAACAGGGACGGCTGCAATACCCAAGTATATTTCGCTAGATGGCAGCAGCGCTCCACCAAAAGGGCGGCTGCAGTACCCAAATATATAGTACTGAGTCTAACCCTAACCCTAAGAGCCTGAGTCTAACCCTAACTCTAAGAGCCTGAGTCTAACCCTAACCCTAAGAGCCTGAGTCTAACCCTCACCCTAAGAGCCTGAGTCTAACCCTAAGCCTAAGAGCCTGAGTCTAACCCTCACCCTAAGAGCCTGAGTCTAACCCTAACCCGAAGAGCCTGAGTCTAACCCTAACCCTAAGAGCCTGAGTCTAACCCTCACCCTAAGAGCCTGAGTCTAACCCTCACCCTAAGAGCCTGAGTCTAACCCTAACCCTAAGAGCCTGAGTCTAACCCTAAGCCTAAGAGCCTGAGTCTAACCCTAACCCGAAGAGCCTGAGTCTAACCCTCACCCTAAGAGCCTGAGTCTAACCCTAACCCTAAGAGCCTGAGTCTAACCCTAACCCTAAGAGCCTGAGTCTAACCCTAACCCTACGAGTCTAACACTAACCCTAACCTTAACCCTAACAGTCTAACCCTAACCCTAATTCTAAGAGTCTAACCCTAACCCTAACCCTAACCCTAAGAGTCTAACCCTAACCCTAACCATAACCCTAAGAGTCTAACCCTAACCCTGAGTCTAACCCTAACCCTAACCCTAACCCTAAGAGTCTTACCCTAACCCTAAGTGTCTAACCCTAACCCCAACCCAAACCCTAACAGTCTAACCCTATGATTCTAACCCTAAGAGTCTAACCCTAACCCTAACCCTAACCCGAACCTAACCCTAACCCTAACCCTAACCCTAACCCTAACCCTAACCCTAACCCTAACCCTAACCCTAACCCTAAACATAAGAGTTTAACCCTAACAGTCTAACCCTAACCCTAACCCTAACCCTAATCCTAAGAGTCTAACCCTAACCCTAACCCTAACCCTAAGAGTCTAACCCTAACCCTGAGTCTAACCCTAAGAGTCTAACCCTAACCCTGAGTCTAACCCTAACCCTAACCCTAACCCTAAGAGTCTTACCCTAACCCTAAGAGTCTTACCCTAACCCCAACCCTAACCCTAACAGTCTAATCCTAAGATTCTAACCCTAAGAGTCTAACCCTAACCCTAACTCTAACCCTAACAGTCTAACCCTAAGCATAAGAGTTTAACCCTAAGAGTCTAACCCTAACCCTAACCCTAACCCTAACAGTCTAACCCTAACCCTAACCCTAAGAGTCTAACCCTAACACTAAGAGTCTAACCTTAACCCTAACCCTAACCCTAAGAGTCTAACCCTAACCCTAACCCTAACCCTAACCCTGACCCTAACCCTAAGAGTCTAACCCTAACCCTAACCCTAACCCTAACCCTAACCCTGACCCTAACCCTAAGAGTCTAACCCTAACCCTACCCTAACCCTAAGAGTCTAACCCTAACCCTAAGAGTCTAACCCTAACCCTAACCCTAACCCTAAGAGTCTAACCCTAACCCTAAGAGTCTAACCCTAACCCTAACCCTAACCCTAACCCTAAGAGTCTAACCCTAACCCTAAGAGTCTAACCCTAAGAGTCTAACCCTAACCCTAACCCTAACAGTCTAACCTTAACCCTAACCCTAACCCCGGCGGAAGTACCCAAGTATATTTCGCTAGATGGCAGCAGCGCTCCACCAAACGGCCGGCTGCAGTACCCAATTCCATTTCGCTAGATGGCAGCAGCGCTCCACCAACCGGGCGGCTGCAGTACCCAATTACATTTCGCTAGATGGCAGCAGCGCTCCACCAACAGCGCCGGCTGCAGTACCCAAGTATATTTCGCTAGATGGCAGCAGCGCTCCACCAAAAAGGCGGCTGCAGTACCCAATTACATTTCGCTAGATGGCAGCAGCGCTCCACCAAAAGGGCGGCTGCAGTGCCCAAGTATATTTCGCTAGATGGCAGCAGAGCTCCACCAACAGGGACGGCTGCAATACCCAAGTATATTTCGCTAGATGGCAGCAGCGCTCCACCAAAAGGGCGGCTGCAGTACCCAAATGTATTTCGCTAGACGGCAGCAGCGCTCCACCAACAGGGCCGGCTGCAGTACCCAAATATATTTCGCTAGATGGCAGCAGCGCTCCACCAACAGGGCCGGCTGCAGTACCCAAGTATATTTCGCTAGATGGCAGCAGCGCTCCACCAACAGCGGCGGCTGCAGTACCCAAATATATAGTACTGAGTCTAACCCTAACCCTAAGAGCCTGAGTCTAACCCTAACCCTAAGAGCCTGAGTCTAACCCTAACCCTAAGAGCCTGAGTCTAACCCTCACCCTAAGAGCCTGAGTCTAACCCTCACCCTAAGAGCCTGAGTCTAACCCTAACCCTAAGAGCCTGAGTCTAACCCTCACCCTAAGAGCCTGAGTCTAACCCTAACCCGAAGAGCCTGAGTCTAACCCTAACCCTAAGAGCCTGAGTCTAACCCTAACCCGAAGAGCCTGAGTCTAACCCTAACCCTAAGAGCCTGAGTCTAACCCTCACCCTAAGAGCCTGAGTCTAACCCTCACCCTAAGAGCCTGAGTCTAACCCTAACCCTAAGAGCCTGAGTCTAACCCTCACCCTAAGAGCCTGAATCTAACCCTAACCCGAAGAGCCTGAGTCTAACCCTCACGCTAAGAGCCTGAGTCTAACCCTAACCCGAAGAGCCTGAGTCTAACCCTAACCCTAAGAGCCTGAGTCTAACCCTAACCCGAAGAGCCTGAGTCTAACCCTCACCCTAAGAGCCTGAGTCTAACCCTAACCCTAAGAGCCTGAGTCTAACCCTAACCCTAAGAGCCTGAGTCTAACCCTAACCTTAACCCTAAAAGTCTAACCCTAACACTAACCCTAACCCTAACCCTAATCCTAAGAGTCTAACCCTAACCCTAACCCTAAGAGTTCAACCCTAACCCTGAGTCTAACCCTAACCCTAACCCTAACCCTAAGAGTCTAACCCTAACCCTAAGAGTCTAACCCTAACCCCAACCCTAACCCTAACAGTCTAACCCTAAGATTCTAACCCTAAGAGTCTAACCCTAACCCTAACTCTAACCCAAACAGTCTAACCGTAAACATAAGAGTTTAACCCTAAGAGTCTAACCCTAACCCTAACCCTAACCCTAACAGTCTAACCCTAACCCTAACCCTAAGAGTCTAACCCTAACCCTAACCCTAACCCTAAGAGTCTAACCCTAACACTAAGAGTCTAACCTTAACCCTAACCCTAACCCTAAGAGTCTAACCCTAACCCTAACCCTAACCCTAACCCTGACCCTAACCCTAAGAGTCTAACCCTAACCCTAACCCTAACCCTAACCCTAAGAGTCTAACCCTAACCCTACCCTAACCCTAAAAGTCTAACCCTAACCCTAAGAGTCTAACCCTAAACCTAACCCTAACCCTAAGAGTCTAACCCTAACCCTAAGAGTCTAACCCTAACCCTAACCCTAACCCTAACCCTAAGAGTCTAACCCTAACCCTAAGAGTCTAACCCTAAGAGTCTAACCCTAACCCTAACCCTAACAGTCTAACCTTAACCCTAACCCGAACCCCGGCTGAAGTACCCAAGTATATTTCGCTAGATGGCAGCAGCGCTCCACCAACAGGGCCGGCTGCAGTACCCAATTACATTTCGCTAGATGGCAGCAGCGCTCCACAAAAAGGGCCGGCTGCAGTACCCAAATATATTTCGCTAGATGGCAGCAGCGCTCCACCAACAGCGCCGGCTGCAGTACCCAAGTATATGTCGCTAGATGGCAGCAGCGCTCCACCAAAAGGGCGGCTGCAGTACCCAATACATTTCGCTAGATGGCAGCAGCGCTCCACCAAAAGGGCGGCTGCAGTACCCAATTACATTTCGCTAGATGGCAGCAGCGCTCCACCAACAGGGCCGGCTGCAGTACACAAATATATTTCGCTAGATGGCAGCAGCGCTCCACCAACCGGGCGGCTGCAGTACCCAATTACATTTCGCTAGATGGCAGCAGCGCTCCACCAACGGGCCGGCTGCAGTACCCAAGTATATTTCGCTAGATGGCAGCAGCGCTCCACCAAAAAGGCGGCTGCAGTACCCAATTACATTTCGCTAGATGGCAGCAGCGCTCCACCAAAAGGGCGGCTGCAGTACCCAAGTATATTTCGCTAGATGGCAGCAGAGCTCCACCAACAGGGACGGCTGCAATACCCAAGTATATTTCGCTAGATGGCAGCAGCGCTCCACCAAAAGGGCGGCTGCAGTACCCAAATGTATTTCGCTAGACGGCAGCAGCGCTCCACCAACAGGGCCGGCTGCAGTACCCAAATATATTTCGCTAGATGGCAGCAGCGCTCCACCAACAGCGCCGGCTGCAGTACCCAAGTATATTTCGCTAGATGGCAGCAGCGCTCCACCAACAGCGGCGGCTGCAGTACCCAAATATATAGTACTGAGTCTAACCCTAACCCTAAGAGCCTGAGTCTAACCCTAACTCTAAGAGCCTGAGTCTAACCCTAACCCTAAGAGCCTAAGTCTAACCCTCACCCTAAGAGCCTGAGTCTAACCCTAACCCTAAGAGCCTGAGTCTAACCCTAACCCTAAGAGCCTGAGTCTAACCCTAACCCGAAGAGCCTGAGTCTAACCCTCACCCTAAGAGCCTGAGTCTAACCCTAACCCTAAGAGCCTGAGTCTAACCCTAACCCGAAGAGCCTGAGTCTAACCCTAACCCTAAGAGCCTGAGTCTAACCCTCACCCTAAGAGCCTGAGTCTAACCCTCACCCTAAGAGCCTGAGTCTAACCCTAACCCTAAGAGCCTGAGTCTAACCCTCACCCTAAGAGCCTGAATCTAACCCTAACCCGAAGAGCCTGAGTCTAACCCTCACGCTAAGAGCCTGAGTCTAACCCTAACCCGAAGAGCCTGAGTCTAACCCTAACCCTAAGAGCCTGAGTCTAACCCTAACCCGAAGAGCCTGAGTCTAACCCTCACCCTAAGAGCCTGAGTCTAACCCTAACCCTAAGAGCCTGAGTCTAACCCTAACCCTAAGAGCCTGAGTCTAACCCTAACCTTAACCCTAAAAGTCTAACCCTAACACTAACCCTAACCCTAACCCTAATCCTAAGAGTCTAACCCTAACCCTAACCCTAAGAGTTCAACCCTAACCCTGAGTCTAACCCTAACCCTAACCCTAACCCTAAGAGTCTAACCCTAACCCTAAGAGTCTAACCCTAACCCCAACCCTAACCCTAACAGTCTAACCCTAAGATTCTAACCCTAAGAGTCTAACCCTAACCCTAACTCTAACCCAAACAGTCTAACCGTAAACATAAGAGTTTAACCCTAAGAGTCTAACCCTAACCCTAACCCTAACCCTAACAGTCTAACCCTAACCCTAACCCTAAGAGTCTAACCCTAACCCTAACCCTAACCCTAAGAGTCTAACCCTAACACTAAGAGTCTAACCTTAACCCTAACCCTAACCCTAAGAGTCTAACCCTAACCCTAACCCTAACCCTAACCCTGACCCTAACCCTAAGAGTCTAACCCTAACCCTAACCCTAACCCTAACCCTAAGAGTCTAACCCTAACCCTACCCTAACCCTAAAAGTCTAACCCTAACCCTAAGAGTCTAACCCTAAACCTAACCCTAACCCTAAGAGTCTAACCCTAACCCTAAGAGTCTAACCCTAACCCTAACCCTAACCCTAACCCTAAGAGTCTAACCCTAACCCTAAGAGTCTAACCCTAAGAGTCTAACCCTAACCCTAACCCTAACAGTCTAACCTTAACCCTAACCCGAACCCCGGCTGAAGTACCCAAGTATATTTCGCTAGATGGCAGCAGCGCTCCACCAACAGGGCCGGCTGCAGTACCCAATTACATTTCGCTAGATGGCAGCAGCGCTCCACAAAAAGGGCCGGCTGCAGTACCCAAATATATTTCGCTAGATGGCAGCAGCGCTCCACCAACAGCGCCGGCTGCAGTACCCAAGTATATGTCGCTAGATGGCAGCAGCGCTCCACCAAAAGGGCGGCTGCAGTACCCAATACATTTCGCTAGATGGCAGCAGCGCTCCACCAAAAGGGCGGCTGCAGTACCCAATTACATTTCGCTAGATGGCAGCAGCGCTCCACCAACAGGGCCGGCTGCAGTACACAAATATATTTCGCTAGATGGCAGCAGCGCTCCACCAACCGGGCGGCTGCAGTACCCAATTACATTTCGCTAGATGGCAGCAGCGCTCCACCAACAGCGCCGGCTGCAGTACCCAAGTATATTTCGCTAGATGGCAGCAGCGCTCCACCAAAAAGGCGGCTGCAGTACCCAATTACATTTCGCTAGATGGCAGCAGCGCTCCACCAAAAGGGCGGCTGCAGTACCCAAGTATATTTCGCTAGATGGCAGCAGAGCTCCACCAACAGGGACGGCTGCAATACCCAAGTATATTTCGCTAGATGGCAGCAGCGCTCCACCAAAAGGGCGGCTGCAGTACCCAAATGTATTTCGCTAGACGGCAGCAGCGCTCCACCAACAGGGCCGGCTGCAGTACCCAAATATATTTCGCTAGATGGCAGCAGCGCTCCACCAACAGCGCCGGCTGCAGTACCCAAGTATATTTCGCTAGATGGCAGCAGCGCTCCACCAACAGCGGCGGCTGCAGTACCCAAATATATAGTACTGAGTCTAACCCTAACCCTAAGAGCCTGAGTCTAACCCTAACTCTAAGAGCCTGAGTCTAACCCTAACCCTAAGAGCCTAAGTCTAACCCTCACCCTAAGAGCCTGAGTCTAACCCTAACCCTAAGAGCCTGAGTCTAACCCTAACCCTAAGAGCCTGAGTCTAACCCTAACCCGAAGAGCCTGAGTCTAACCCTCACCCTAAGAGCCTGAGTCTAACCCTAACCCTAAGAGCCTGAGTCTAACCCTAACCCGAAGAGCCTGAGTCTAACCCTAACCCTAAGAGCCTGAGTCTAACCCTAACCCTAAGAGCCTGAGTCTAACCCTAACCCTACGAGTCTAACCCTAACTCTAACCCTAACCCTAACAGTCTAACACTAACCCTAATTCTAACCCTAACCCTAATCCTAAGAGTCTAACCCTAACCCTAACCCTAACCCTAAGAGTCTAACCCTAACCCTAACCCTAACCCGAAGAGTCTAACCCTAACCCTGAGTCTAACCCTAACCCTAACCCTAACCCTAAGAGTCTAACCCTAACCCTAAGAGTCTAACCCTAACCCCAACCCTAACCCTAACAGTCTAACCCTAACCCTAAGATTCTAACCCTAAGAGTCTAACCCTAACCCTAACTCTAACCCTAACAGTCTAACCCTAAACATAAGAGTTTAACCCTAAGAGTCTAACCCTAACCCTAACCCTAACTCTAACAGTCTAACCCTAACCCTAACCCTAAAAGTCTAACCCTAACCCTAACCCTAACCCTAAGAGTCTAACCCTAACACTAAGAGTATAACCTTAACCCTAACCCTAACCCTAAGAGTCTAACCCTAACCCTAACCCTAACCCTAACCCTAACCCTGACCCTAACCCTAAGAGTCTAACCCTAACCCTAACCCTAACCCTAAGAGTCTAACCCTAACCCTACCCTAACCCTAAGAGTCTAACCCTAACCCTAAGAGTCTAACCCTAACCCTAAGAGTCTAACCCTAACCCTAACCCTAACCCTAACCCTAAGAGTCTAACCCTAACCCTAAGAGTCTAACCCTAAGAGTCTAACCCTAACCCTAACCCTAACAGTCTAAACTTAACCCTAACCCTAACCCCGGCGGAAGTACCCAGATATATTTCGCTAGATGGCAGCAGCGCTACACCAACAGCGCCGGCTGCAGTACCCAAATATATTTCGCTAGATGGCAGCAGCGCTCCACCAAAAGGGCGGCTGCAGTACCCAATTACATTTCGCTAGATGGCAGCAGCGCTCCACCAACCGGGCGGCTGCAGTACCCAATTATATTTCGCTAGATGGCAGCAGCGCTCCACCAACGGGCCGGCTGAAGTACCCAAGTATATTTCGCTAGATGGCAGCAGCGCTCCACCAAAAGGGGCCGCCTGCAGTACCCAAATATATTTCGCTAGATGGCAGCAGCGCTCCACCAACCGGTCGGCTGCAGTACCCAAGTATATTTCGCTAGATGGCAGCAGCGCTCCACCAACCGAGCGGCTGCAGTACCCAAGTATATTTCGCTAGATGGCAGCAGCGCTCCACCAAAAGGGGCCGCCTGCAGTACCCAAGTATATGTCGCTAGATGGCAGCAGCGCTCCACCAACAGCGCCGGCTGCAGTACCCAATTACATTTCGCTAGATGGCAGCAGCGCTCCACCAACAGGGCCGGCTGCAGTACCCAATTATATTTCGCTAGATGGCAGCAGCGCTCCACAAAAAGGGCCGGCTGCAGTACCCAAATATATTTCGCTAGATGGCAGCAGCGCTCCACCAACAGCGCCGGCTGCAGTACCCAAGTATATGTCGCTAGATGGCAGCAGCGCTCCACCAAAAGGGCGGCTGCAGTACCCAATACATTTCGCTAGATGGCAGCAGCGCTCCACCAAAAGGGCGGCTGCAGTACCCAATTACATTTCGCTAGATGGCAGCAGCGCTCCACCAACAGCGCCGGCTGCAGTACCCAAGTATATTTCGCTAGATGGCAGCAGCGCTCCACCAAAAGGGCGGCTGCAGTACCCAATTACATTTCGCTAGATGGCAGCAGCGCTCCACCAACAGCGCCGGCTGCAGTACACAAATATATTTCGCTAGATGGCAGCAGCGCTCCACCAACCGGGCGGCTGCAGTACCCAATTACATTTCGCTAGATGGCAGCAGCGCTCCACCAACAGCGCCGGCTGCAGTACCCAAGTATATTTCGCTAGATGGCAGCAGCGCTCCACCAAAAAGGCGGCTGCAGTACCCAATTACATTTCGCTAGATGGCAGCAGCGCTCCACCAAAAGGGCGGCTGCAGTGCCCAAGTATATTTCGCTAGATGGCAGCAGAGCTCCACCAACAGGGACGGCTGCAATACCCAAGTATATTTCGCTAGATGGCAGCAGCGCTCCACCAAAAGGGCGGCTGCAGTACCCAAATGTATTTCGCTAGACGGCAGCAGCGCTCCACCAACAGGGCCGGCTGCAGTACCCAAATATATTTCGCTAGATGGCAGCAGCGCTCCACCAACAGCGCCGGCTGCAGTACCCAAGTATATTTCGCTAGATGGCAGCAGCGCTCCACCAACAGCGGCGGCTGCAGTACCCAAATATATAGTACTGAGTCTAACCCTAACCCTAAGAGCCTGAGTCTAACCCTAACTCTAAGAGCCTGAGTCTAACCCTAACCCTAAGAGCCTAAGTCTAACCCTCACCCTTAGAGCCTGAGTCTAACCCTAAGCCTAAGAGCCTGAGTCTAACCCTAACCCTAAGAGCCTGAGTCTAACCCTAACCCGAAGAGCCTGAGTCTAACCCTAACCCTAAGAGCCTGAGTCTAACCCTAACCCGAAGAGCCTGAGTCTAACCCTAACCCTACGCGTCTAACCCTAACTCTAACCCTAACCCTAACAGTCTAACCCTAACCCTAACCCTAACCCTAACCCTAATCCTAAGAGTCTAACCCTAACCCTAACCCTAACCCTAAGAGTCTAACCCTAACCCTAAGAGTCTAACCCTAACCCCAACCCTAACCCTAACAGTCTAACCCTAACCCTAAGATTCTAACCCTAAGAGTCTAACCCTAACCCTAACTCTAACCCTAACAGTCTAACCCTAAACATAAGAGTTTAACCCTAAGAGTCTAACCCTAACCCTAACCCTAACCCTAACAGTCTAACCCTAACCCTAACCCTAAGAGTCTAACCCTAACCCTAACCCTAACCCTAAGAGTCTAACCCTAACACTAAGAGTCTAACCTTAACCCTAACCCTAACCCTAAGAGTCTAACCCTAACCCCAACCCTAACCCTAACCCTGACCCTAACCCTAAGAGTCTAACCCTAACCCTAACCCTAACCCTAACCCTAAGAGTCTAACCCTAACCCTACCATAACCCTAAGAGTCTAACCCTAACCCTAAGAGTCTAACCCTAACCCTAACCCTAACCCTAAGAGTCTAACCCTAACCCTAAGAGTCTAACCCTAAGAGTCTAACCCTAACCCTAACCCTAACAGTCTAACCTTAACCCTAACCCTAACCCCGGCGGAAGTACCCAAGTATATTTCGCTAGATGGCAGCAGCGCTCCACCAACAGCGCCGGCTGCAGTACCCAAATATATTTCGCTAGATGGCAGCAGCGCTCCACCAACAGCGGCGGCTGCAGTACCCAAATATATAGTACTGAGTCTAACCCTAACCCTAAGAGCCTGAGTCTAACCCTAACCCTAAGAGCCTGAGTCTAACCCTAACCCTAAGAGCCTAAGTCTAACCCTCACCCTTAGAGCCTGAGTCTAACCCTAACCCTAAGAGCCTGAGTCTAACCCTAACCCGAAGAGCCTGAGTCTAACCCTAACCCTAAGAGCCTGAGTCTAACCCTAACCCGAAGAGCCTGAGTCTAACCCTAACCCTACGCGTCTAACCCTAACTCTAACCCTAACCCTAACAGTCTAACCCTAACCCTAACCCTAACCCTAACCCTAATCCTTAGAGTCTAACCCTAACCCTAACCCTAACCCTAAGAGTCTAACCCTAACCCTAAGAGTCTAACCCTAACCCCAACCCTAACCCTAACAGTCTAACCCTAACCCTAAGATTCTAACCCTAAGAGTCTAACCCTAACCCTAACTCTAACCCTAACAGTCTAACCCTAAACATAAGAGTTTAACCCTAAGAGTCTAACCCTAACCCTAACCCTAACCCTAACAGTCTAACCCTAACCCTAACCCTAAGAGTCTAACCCTAACCCTAACCCTAACCCTAAGAGTCTAACCCTAACACTAAGAGTCTAACCTTAACCCTAACCCTAACCCTAAGAGTCTAACCCTAACCCCAACCCTAACCCTAACCCTGACCCTAACCCTAAGAGTCTAACCCTAACCCTAACCCTAACCCTAACCCTAAGAGTCTAACCCTAACCCTACCCTAACCCTAAGAGTCTAACCCTAACCCTAAGAGTCTAACCCTAACCCTAACCCTAACCCGAAGAGTCTAACCCTAACCCTAAGAGTCTAACCCTAACCCTAACCCTAACCCTAACCCTAAGAGTCTAACCCTAACCCTAAGAGTCTAACCCTAAGAGTCTAACCCTAACCCTAACCCTAACAGTCTAACCTTAACCCTAACCCTAACCCCGGCGGAAGTACCCAAGTATATTTCGCTAGATGGCAGCAGCGCTCCACCAAACGGCCGGCTGCAGTACCCAATTACATTTCGCTAGATGGCAGCAGCGCTCCACCAACAGGGCGGCTGCAGTACCCAATTACATTTCGCTAGATGGCAGCAGCGCTCCACCAACAGCGCCGGCTGCAGTACCCAAGTATATTTCGCTAGATGGCAGCAGCGCTCCACCAACAGCGGCGGCTGCAGTACCCAAAATATATAGTACTGAGTCTAACCCTAACCCTAAGAGCCTGAGTCTAACCCTAACTCTAAGAGCCTGAGTCTAACCCTAACCCTAAGAGCCTGAGTCTAACCCTCACCCTAAGAGCCTGAGTCTAACCCTAACCCTAAGAGCCTGAGTCTAACCCTAACCCTAAGAGCCTGAGTCTAACCCTAACCCGAAGAGCCTGAGTCTAACCCTAACCCGAAGAGCCTGCGTCTAACCCTAACCCTAAGAGCCTGAGTCTAACCCTCACCCGAAGAGCCTGAGTCTAACCCTAACCCTAAGAGCCTGAGTCTAACCCTAACCCTAAGAGCCTGAGTCGAACCCTAACCCGAAGAGCCTGAGTCTAACCCTAACCCTAAGAGCCTGAGTCTAACCCTAACCCTAAGAGCCTGAGTCTAACCCTAACCCTAAGAGCCTGAGTCTAACCCTAACCCGAAGAGACTGAGTCTAACCCTCACCCTAAGAGCCTGAGTCTAACCCTAACCCTAAGAGCCTGAGTCTAACCCTAACCCTAAGAGCCTGAGTCTAACCCTCACCCTAAGAGCCTGAGTCTAACCCTCACCCTAAGAGCCTGAGTCTAACCCTCACCCTAAGAGCCTGAGTCTAACCCTAACCCTAAGAGCCTGAGTCTAACCCTAACCCTAAGAGCCTGAGTCTAACCCTAACTCTAAGAGCCTGAGTCTAACCCTAACCCTAAGAGCCTGCATCTAACCCTAACCCTAAGAGCCTGAGTCTAACCCTCACCCTAAGAGCCTGAGTCTAACCCTCACCCTAAGAGCCTGAGTCTAACCCTAACCCGAAGAGCCTGAGTCTAACCCTCACCCTAAGAGCCTGAGTCTAACCCTCACCCTAAGAGCCTGAGTCTAACCCTAACCCTAAGAGCCTGAGTCTAACCCTAACCCGAAGAGCCTGAGTCTAACCCTAACCCTAAGAGCCTGAGTCTAACCCTAACCCTAAGAGCCTGAGTCTAACCCTAACCCTAAAAGCCTGAGTCTAACCCTAACCCGAAGAGACTGAGTCTAACCCTCACCCTAAGAGCCTGAGTCTAACCCTAACCCTAAGAGCCTGAGTCTAACCCTAACCCTAAGAGCCTGAGTCTAACCCTAACCCTAAGAGCCTGCGTCTAACCCTAACCCTAAGAGCCTGAGTCTAACCCTCACCCTAAGAGCCTGAGTCTAACCCTAACCCTAAGAGCCTGAGTCTAATCCTCACCCTAAGAGCCTGAGTCGAACCCTAACCCTAAGAGCCTGAGTCTAACCCTAACCCTAAGAGCCTGAGTCTAACCCTAACCCTAAGAGCCTGCGTCTAACCCTAACCCGAAGAGCCTGAGTCTAACCCTAACCCTAAGAGCCTGCGTCTAACCCTAACCCGAAGAGCCTGAGTCTAACCCTAACCCTAAGAGCCTGAGTCTAATCCTCACCCTAAGAGCCTGAGTCGAACCCTAACCCTAAGAGCCTGAGTCTAACCCTAACCCTAAGAGCCTGAGTCTAACCCTAACCCTAAGAGCCTGCGTCTAACCCTAACCCGAAGAGCCTGAGTCTAACCCTAACCCTAAGAGCCTGCGTCTAACCCTAACCCGAAGAGCCTGAGTCTAACCCTAACCCTAAGAGCCTGAGTCTAACCCTAACCCTAAGAGCCTGAGTCTAACCCTAACCCTAAGAGCCTGAGTCTAACCCTCACCCTAAGAGCCTGAGTCTAACCCTAACCCTAAGAGCCTGAGTCTAACCCTAACCCTAAGAGCCTGAGTCTAACCCTAACCCTAAGAGCCTGAGTCTAACCCTAACCCTAAGAGCCTGAGTCTAACCCTCACCCTAAGAGCCTGAGTCTAACCCTAACCCTAAGAGCCTGAGTCTAACCCTAACCCTAAGAGCCTGAGTCTAATCCTCACCCTAAGAGCCTGAGTCGAACCCTAACCCTAAGAGCCTGAGTCTAACCCTAACCCTAAGAGCCTGAGTCTAACCCTAACCCTAAGAGCCTGCGTCTAACCCTAACCCGAAGAGCCTGAGTCTAACCCTCACCCTAAGAGCCTGAGTCTAACCCTAACCCTAAGAGCCTGAGTCTAACCCTAACCCTAAGAGCCTGAGTCTAACCCTCACCCTAAGAGCCTGAGTCTAACCCTAACCCGAAGAGCCTGAGTCTAACCCTAACCCGAAGAGCCTGAGTCTAACCCTAACCCTAAGAGCCTGAGTCTAACCCTAACTCTAAGAGCCTGAGTCTAACCCTAACTCTAAGAGCCTGAGTCTAACCCTAACCCTAAGAGCCTGAGTCTAACCCTCACCCTAAGAGCCTGAGTCTAACCCTAACCCTAAGAGCCTGAGTCTAACCCTAACCCTAAGAGCCTGAGTCTAACCCTAACCCTAAGAGCCTGAGTTTAACCCTAACCCTAAGAGCCTGAGTTTAACCCTAACCCTAAGAGCCTGAGTCTAACCCTAACCCTAAGAGCCTGAGTCTAACCCTAACCCTAAGAGCCTGAGTCTAACCCTAACCCTAAGAGCCTGAGTCTAACCCTAACCCTAAGAGCCTGCGTCTAACCCTAACCCTAAGAGCCTGAGTCTAACCCTAACCCTAAGAGCCTGAGTCTAACCCTCACCCTAAGAGCCTGAGTCGAACCCTAACCCGAAGAGCCTGAGTCTGACCCTCACCCTAAGAGCCTGAGTCTAACCCTAACCCTAAGAGCCTGAGTCTAACCCTAACCCTAAGAGCCTGAGTCTAACCCTAACCCGAAGAGACTGAGTCTAACCCTAACCCGAAGAGCCTGAGTCTAACCCTCACCCTAAGAGCCTGAGTCTAACCCTAACCCTAAGAGCCTGAGTCTAACCCTAACCCTAAGAGCCTGAGTCTAACCCTAACCCTAAGAGCCTGAGTCTAACCCTAACCCGAAGAGCCTGAGTCTAACCCTAACTCTAAGAGCCTGAGTCTAACCCTAACCCTAAGAGCCTGAGTCTAACCCTCACCCTAAGAGCCTGAGTCTAACCCTAACCCTAAGAGCCTGCATCTAACCCTAACCCTAAGAGCCTGAGTCTAACCCTCACCCTAAGAGCCTGAGTCTAACCCTAACCCTAAGAGCCTGAGTCTAACCCTAACCCTAAGAGCCTGAGTCTAACCCTAACCCGAAGAGCCTGAGTCTAACCCTAACCCGAAGAGCCTGCGTCTAACCCTAACCCTAAGAGCCTGAGTCTAACCCTCACCCGAAGAGCCTGAGTCTAACCCTAACCCTAAGAGCCTGAGTCTAACCCTAACCCTAAGAGCCTGAGTCGAACCCTAACCCGAAGAGCCTGAGTCTAACCCTAACCCTAAGAGCCTGAGTCTAACCCTAACCCTAAGAGCCTGAGTCTAACCCTAACCCTAAGAGCCTGAGTCTAACCCTAACCCTAAAAGCCTGAGTCTAACCCTAACCCGAAGAGACTGAGTCTAACCCTCACCCTAAGAGCCTGAGTCTAACCCTAACCCTAAGAGCCTGAGTCTAACCCTAACCCTAAGAGCCTGAGTCTAACCCTCACCCTAAGAGCCTGAGTCTAACCCTCACCCTAAGAGCCTGAGTCTAACCCTAACCCTAAGAGCCTGAGTCTAACCCTAACCCTAAGAGCCTGAGTCTAACCCTAACCCTAAGAGCCTGAGTCTAACCCTAACCCTAAGAGCCTGAGTCTAACCCTAACCCTAAGAGCCTGCATCTAACCCTAACCCTAAGAGCCTGAGTCTAACCCTCACCCTAAGAGCCTGAGTCTAACCCTCACCCTAAGAGCCTGAGTCTAACCCTAACCCGAAGAGCCTGAGTCTAACCCTCACCCTAAGAGCCTGAGTCTAACCCTCACCCTAAGAGCCTGAGTCTAACCCTAACCCTAAGAGCCTGAGTCTAACCCTCACCCTAAGAGCCTGAGTCTAACCCTAACCCTAAGAGCCTGAGTCTAACCCTAACCCTAAGAGCCTGAGTCTAACCCTAACCCTAAAAGCCTGAGTCTAACCCTAACCCGAAGAGACTGAGTCTAACCCTCACCCTAAGAGCCTGAGTCTAACCCTAACCCTAAGAGCCTGAGTCTAACCCTAACCCTAAGAGCCTGAGTCTAACCCTAACCCTAAGAGCCTGCGTCTAACCCTAACCCTAAGAGCCTGAGTCTAACCCTCACCCTAAGAGCCTGAGTCTAACCCTAACCCTAAGAGCCTGAGTCTAATCCTCACCCTAAGAGCCTGAGTCGAACCCTAACCCTAAGAGCCTGAGTCTAACCCTAACCCTAAGAGCCTGAGTCTAACCCTAACCCTAAGAGCCTGCGTCTAACCCTAACCCGAAGAGCCTGAGTCTAACCCTAACCCTAAGAGCCTGCGTCTAACCCTAACCCGAAGAGCCTGAGTCTAACCCTAACCCTAAGAGCCTGAGTCTAACCCTAACCCTAAGAGCCTGAGTCTAACCCTAACCCTAAGAGCCTGAGTCTAACCCTCACCCTAAGAGCCTGAGTCTAACCCTAACCCTAAGAGCCTGAGTCTAACCCTAACCCTAAGAGCCTGAGTCTAACCCTAACCCTAAGAGCCTGAGTCTAACCCTAACCCTAAGAGCCTGAGTCTAACCCTCACCCTAAGAGCCTGAGTCTAACCCTAACCCTAAGAGCCTGAGTCTAACCCTAACCCTAAGAGCCTGAGTCTAATCCTCACCCTAAGAGCCTGAGTCGAACCCTAACCCTAAGAGCCTGAGTCTAACCCTAACCCTAAGAGCCTGAGTCTAACCCTAACCCTAAGAGCCTGCGTCTAACCCTAACCCGAAGAGCCTGAGTCTAACCCTCACCCTAAGAGCCTGAGTCTAACCCTAACCCTAAGAGCCTGAGTCTAACCCTCACCCTAAGAGCCTGAGTCTAACCCTAACCCGAAGAGCCTGAGTCTAACCCTAACCCGAAGAGCCTGAGTCTAACCCTAACCCTAAGAGCCTGAGTCTAACCCTAACCCTAAGAGCCTGAGTCTAACCCTAACTCTAAGAGCCTGAGTCTAACCCTAACCCTAAGAGCCTGAGTCTAACCCTCACCCTAAGAGCCTGAGTCTAACCCTAACCCTAAGAGCCTGAGTCTAACCCTAACCCTAAGAGCCTGAGTCTAACCCTAACCCTAAGAGCCTGAGTTTAACCCTAACCCTAAGAGCCTGAGTTTAACCCTAACCCTAAGAGCCTGAGTCTAACCCTAACCCTAAGAGCCTGAGTCTAACCCTAACCCTAAGAGCCTGAGTCTAACCCTCACCCTAAGAGCCTGAGTCTAACCCTAACCCTAAGAGCCTGCGTCTAACCCTAACCCTAAGAGCCTGAGTCTAACCCTAACCCTAAGAGCCTGAGTCTAACCCTCACCCTAAGAGCCTGAGTCTAACCCTAACCCTAAGAGCCTGAGTCTAACCCTAACCCTAAGAGCCTGAGTCTAACCCTAACCCTAAGAGCCTGCGTCTAACCCTAACCCGAAGAGCCTGAGTCTAACCCTCACCCTAAGAGCCTGAGTCTAACCCTAACCCTAAGAGCCTGAGTCTAACCCTCACCCTAAGAGCCTGAGTCTAACCCTAACCCTAAGAGCCTGAGTCTAACCCTAACCCGAAGAGCCTGAGTCTAACCCTAACCCTAAGAGCCTGAGTCTAACCCTAACCCTAAGAGCCTGAGTCTAACCCTAACTCTAAGAGCCTGAGTCTAACCCTAACCCTAAGAGCCTGAGTCTAACCCTCACCCTAAGAGCCTGAGTCTAACCCTAACCCTAAGAGCCTGAGTCTAACCCTAACCCTAAGAGCCTGAGTCTAACCCTAACCCTAAGAGCCTGAGTTTAACCCTAACCCTAAGAGCCTGAGTTTAACCCTAACCCTAAGAGCCTGAGTCTAACCCTAACCCTAAGAGCCTGAGTCTAACCCTAACCCTAAGAGCCTGAGTCTAACCCTCACCCTAAGAGCCTGAGTCTAACCCTAACCCTAAGAGCCTGCGTCTAACCCTAACCCTAAGAGCCTGAGTCTAACCCTAACCCTAAGAGCCTGAGTCTAACCCTCACCCTAAGAGCCTGAGTCTAACCCTAACCCTAAGAGCCTGAGTCTAACCCTAACCCGAAGAGCCTGAGTCTAACCCTAACTCTAAGAGCCTGAGTCTAACCCTAACCCTAAGAGCCTGAGTCTAACCCTCACCCTAAGAGCCTGAGTCTAACCCTAACCCTAAGAGCCTGCATCTAACCCTAACCCTAAGAGCCTGAGTCTAACCCTCACCCTAAGAGCCAGAGTCTAACCCTAACCCTAAGAGCCTGAGTCTAACCCTAACCCTAAGAGCCTGAGTCTAACCCTAACCCGAAGAGCCTGAGTCTAACCCTAACCCTAAGAGCCTGAGTCTAACCCTAACCCGAAGAGCCTGAGTCTAACCCTAACCCGAAGAGCCTGAGTCTAACCCTAACCCTAAGAGCCTGAGTCTAACCCTAACCCGAAGAGCCTGAGTCTAACCCTAACCCGAAGAGCCTGAGTCTAACCCTCACCCGAAGAGCCTGAGTCTAACCCTCACCCTAAGAGCCTGAGTCTAACCCTAACCCTAAGAGCCTGAGTCTAACCCTAACCCTAAGAGCCTGAGTCTAACCCTCACCCTAAGAGCCTGAGTCTAACCCTAACCCTAAGAGCCTGAGTCTAACCCTAACCCGAAGAGCCTGAGTCTAACCCTAACCCTAAGAGCCTGAGTCTAACCCTAACCCTAAGAGCCTGAGTCTAACCCTAACCCTAAGAGCCTGAGTCTAACCCTAACCCTAAGAGCCTGCGTCTAACCCTAACCCTAAGAGCCTGAGTCTAACCCTAACCCTAAGAGCCTGAGTCTAACCCTCACCCTAAGAGCCTGAGTCGAACCCTAACCCGAAGAGCCTGAGTCTGACCCTCACCCTAAGAGCCTGAGTCTAACCCTAACCCTAAGAGCCTGAGTCTAACCCTAACCCTAAGAGCCTGAGTCTAACCCTAACCCGAAGAGACTGAGTCTAACCCTAACCCGAAGAGCCTGAGTCTAACCCTCACCCTAAGAGCCTGAGTCTAACCCTAACCCTAAGAGCCTGAGTCTAACCCTAACCCTAAGAGCCTGAGTCTAACCCTAACCCTAAGAGCCTGAGTCTAACCCTAACCCGAAGAGCCTGAGTCTAACCCTAACTCTAAGAGCCTGAGTCTAACCCTAACCCTAAGAGCCTGAGTCTAACCCTCACCCTAAGAGCCTGAGTCTAACCCTAACCCTAAGAGCCTGCATCTAACCCTAACCCTAAGAGCCTGAGTCTAACCCTCACCCTAAGAGCCTGAGTCTAACCCTAACCCTAAGAGCCTGAGTCTAACCCTAACCCTAAGAGCCTGAGTCTAACCCTAACCCGAAGAGCCTGAGTCTAACCCTAACCCGAAGAGCCTGCGTCTAACCCTAACCCTAAGAGCCTGAGTCTAACCCTCACCCGAAGAGCCTGAGTCTAACCCTAACCCTAAGAGCCTGAGTCTAACCCTAACCCTAAGAGCCTGAGTCGAACCCTAACCCGAAGAGCCTGAGTCTAACCCTAACCCTAAGAGCCTGAGTCTAACCCTAACCCTAAGAGCCTGAGTCTAACCCTAACCCTAAGAGCCTGAGTCTAACCCTAACCCTAAAAGCCTGAGTCTAACCCTAACCCGAAGAGACTGAGTCTAACCCTCACCCTAAGAGCCTGAGTCTAACCCTAACCCTAAGAGCCTGAGTCTAACCCTAACCCTAAGAGCCTGAGTCTAACCCTCACCCTAAGAGCCTGAGTCTAACCCTCACCCTAAGAGCCTGAGTCTAACCCTAACCCTAAGAGCCTGAGTCTAACCCTAACCCTAAGAGCCTGAGTCTAACCCTAACTCTAAGAGCCTGAGTCTAACCCTAACCCTAAGAGCCTGCATCTAACCCTAACCCTAAGAGCCTGAGTCTAACCCTCACCCTAAGAGCCTGAGTCTAACCCTCACCCTAAGAGCCTGAGTCTAACCCTAACCCGAAGAGCCTGAGTCTAACCCTCACCCTAAGAGCCTGAGTCTAACCCTAACCCGAAGAGCCTGAGTCTAACCCTAACCCTAAGAGCCTGAGTCTAACCCTCACCCTAAGAGCCTGAGTCTAACCCTAACCCGAAGAGCCTGAGTCGAACCCTAACCCGAAGAGCCTGAGTCTAACCCTCACCCTAAGAGCCTGAGTCTAACCCTAACCCTAAGAGCCTGAGTCTAACCCTAACCCGAAGAGCCTGAGTCTAACCCTAACCCTAAGAGCCTGAGTCTAACCCTAACCCTAAAAGCCTGAGTCAAACCCTAACCCGAAGAGACTGAGTCTAACCCTCACCCTAAGAGCCTGAGTCTAACCCTAACCCTAAGAGCCTGAGTCTAACCCTCACCCTAAGAGCCTGAGTCTAACCCTCACCCTAAGAGCCTGAGTCTAACCCTAACCCTAAGAGCCTGAGTCTAACCCTAACCCTAAGAGCCTGAGTCTAACCCTCACCCTAAGAGCCTGAGTCTAACCCTCACCCTAAGAGCCTGAGTCTAACCCTAACCCGAAGAGACTGAGTCTAACCCTAACCCTAAGAGCCTGAGTCTAACCCTAACCCTAAGAGCCTGAGTCTAACCCTAACTCTAAGAGCCTGAGTCTAACCCTAACCCTAAGAGCCTGCATCTAACCCTAACCCTAAGAGCCTGAGTCTAACCCTCACCCTAAGAGCCTGAGTCTAACCCTCACCCTAAGAGCCTGAGTCTAACCCTAACCCTAAGAGCCTGAGTCTAACCCTCACCCTAAGAGCCTGAGTCTAACCCTAACCCTAAGAGCCTGAGTCTAACCCTAACCCTAAGAGCCTGCGTCTAACCCTAACCCTAAGAGCCTGAGTCTAACCCTCACCCGAAGAGCCTGAGTCTAACCCTAACCCTAAGAGCCTGAGTCTAACCCTAACCCTAAGAGCCTGAGTCGAACCCTAACCCGAAGAGCCTGAGTCTAACCCTAACCCTAAGAGCCTGAGTCTAACCCTAACCCGAAGAGCCTGAGTCTAACCCTAACCCGAAGAGCCTGAGTCTAACCCTAACCCTAAGAGCCTGAGTCTAACCCTAACCCTAAAAGCCTGAGTCTAACCCTAACCCGAAGAGACTGAGTCTAACCCTCACCCTAAGAGCCTGAGTCTAACCCTAACCCTAAGAGCCTGAGTCTAACCCTCACCCTAAGAGCCTGAGTCTAACCCTAACCCTAAGAGCCTGAGTCTAACCCTCACCCTAAGAGCCTGAGTCGAACCCTAACCCTAAGAGCCTGAGTCTAACCCTCACCCTAAGAGCCTGAGTCTAACCCTAACCCGAAGAGCCTGAGTCTAACCCTAACCCTAAGAGCCTGAGTCTAACCCTAACCCTAAGAGCCTGAGTCTAACCCTAACCCTAAGAGCCTGAGTCTAACCCTAACCCTAAGAGCCTGCATCTAACCCTAACCCTAAGAGCCTGAGTCTAACCCTCACCCTAAGAGCCTGAGTCTAACCCTCACCCTAAGAGCCTGAGTCTAACCCTAACCCGAAGAGCCTGAGTCTAACCCTCACCCTAAGAGCCTGAGTCTAACCCTCACCCTAAGAGCCTGAGTCTAACCCTAACCCTAAGAGCCTGAGTCTAACCCTAACCCGAAGAGCCTGAGTCTAACCCTAACCCTAAGAGCCTGAGTCTAACCCTAACCCTAAGAGCCTGAGTCTAACCCTAACCCTAAAAGCCTGAGTCTAACCCTAACCCGAAGAGACTGAGTCTAACCCTCACCCTAAGAGCCTGAGTCTAACCCTAACCCTAAGAGCCTGAGTCTAACCCTAACCCTAAGAGCCTGAGTCTAACCCTAACCCTAAGAGCCTGCGTCTAACCCTAACCCTAAGAGCCTGAGTCTAACCCTCACCCTAAGAGCCTGAGTCTAACCCTAACCCTAAGAGCCTGAGTCTAATCCTCACCCTAAGAGCCTGAGTCGAACCCTAACCCTAAGAGCCTGAGTCTAACCCTAACCCTAAGAGCCTGAGTCTAACCCTAACCCTAAGAGCCTGCGTCTAACCCTAACCCGAAGAGCCTGAGTCTAACCCTAACCCTAAGAGCCTGCGTCTAACCCTAACCCGAAGAGCCTGAGTCTAACCCTAACCCTAAGAGCCTGAGTCTAACCCTAACCCTAAGAGCCTGAGTCTAACCCTAACCCTAAGAGCCTGAGTCTAACCCTCACCCTAAGAGCCTGAGTCTAACCCTAACCCTAAGAGCCTGAGTCTAACCCTAACCCTAAGAGCCTGAGTCTAACCCTAACCCTAAGAGCCTGAGTCTAACCCTAACCCTAAGAGCCTGAGTCTAACCCTCACCCTAAGAGCCTGAGTCTAACCCTAACCCTAAGAGCCTGAGTCTAACCCTAACCCTAAGAGCCTGAGTCTAATCCTCACCCTAAGAGCCTGAGTCGAACCCTAACCCTAAGAGCCTGAGTCTAACCCTAACCCTAAGAGCCTGAGTCTAACCCTAACCCTAAGAGCCTGCGTCTAACCCTAACCCGAAGAGCCTGAGTCTAACCCTCACCCTAAGAGCCTGAGTCTAACCCTAACCCTAAGAGCCTGAGTCTAACCCTCACCCTAAGAGCCTGAGTCTAACCCTAACCCGAAGAGCCTGAGTCTAACCCTAACCCGAAGAGCCTGAGTCTAACCCTAACCCTAAGAGCCTGAGTCTAACCCTAACCCTAAGAGCCTGAGTCTAACCCTAACTCTAAGAGCCTGAGTCTAACCCTAACCCTAAGAGCCTGAGTCTAACCCTCACCCTAAGAGCCTGAGTCTAACCCTAACCCTAAGAGCCTGAGTCTAACCCTAACCCTAAGAGCCTGAGTCTAACCCTAACCCTAAGAGCCTGAGTTTAACCCTAACCCTAAGAGCCTGAGTTTAACCCTAACCCTAAGAGCCTGAGTCTAACCCTAACCCTAAGAGCCTGAGTCTAACCCTAACCCTAAGAGCCTGAGTCTAACCCTCACCCTAAGAGCCTGAGTCTAACCCTAACCCTAAGAGCCTGCGTCTAACCCTAACCCTAAGAGCCTGAGTCTAACCCTAACCCTAAGAGCCTGAGTCTAACCCTCACCCTAAGAGCCTGAGTCGAACCCTAACCCGAAGAGCCTGAGTCTGACCCTCACCCTAAGAGCCTGAGTCTAACCCTAACCCTAAGAGCCTGAGTCTAACCCTAACCCTAAGAGCCTGAGTCTAACCCTAACCCGAAGAGACTGAGTCTAACCCTAACCCGAAGAGCCTGAGTCTAACCCTCACCCTAAGAGCCTGAGTCTAACCCTAACCCTAAGAGCCTGAGTCTAACCCTAACCCTAAGAGCCTGAGTCTAACCCTAACCCTAAGAGCCTGAGTCTAACCCTAACCCGAAGAGCCTGAGTCTAACCCTAACTCTAAGAGCCTGAGTCTAACCCTAACCCTAAGAGCCTGAGTCTAACCCTCACCCTAAGAGCCTGAGTCTAACCCTAACCCTAAGAGCCTGCATCTAACCCTAACCCTAAGAGCCTGAGTCTAACCCTCACCCTAAGAGCCAGAGTCTAACCCTAACCCTAAGAGCCTGAGTCTAACCCTAACCCTAAGAGCCTGAGTCTAACCCTAACCCGAAGAGCCTGAGTCTAACCCTAACCCTAAGAGCCTGAGTCTAACCCTAACCCGAAGAGCCTGAGTCTAACCCTAACCCGAAGAGCCTGAGTCTAACCCTAACCCTAAGAGCCTGAGTCTAACCCTAACCCGAAGAGCCTGAGTCTAACCCTAACCCGAAGAGCCTGAGTCTAACCCTCACCCGAAGAGCCTGAGTCTAACCCTCACCCTAAGAGCCTGAGTCTAACCCTAACCCTAAGAGCCTGAGTCTAACCCTAACCCTAAGAGCCTGAGTCTAACCCTCACCCTAAGAGCCTGAGTCTAACCCTAACCCTAAGAGCCTGAGTCTAACCCTAACCCGAAGAGCCTGAGTCTAACCCTAACCCTAAGAGCCTGAGTCTAACCCTAACCCTAAGAGCCTGAGTCTAACCCTAACCCTAAGAGCCTGAGTCTAACCCTAACCCTAAGAGCCTGCGTCTAACCCTAACCCTAAGAGCCTGAGTCTAACCCTAACCCTAAGAGCCTGAGTCTAACCCTCACCCTAAGAGCCTGAGTCGAACCCTAACCCGAAGAGCCTGAGTCTGACCCTCACCCTAAGAGCCTGAGTCTAACCCTAACCCTAAGAGCCTGAGTCTAACCCTAACCCTAAGAGCCTGAGTCTAACCCTAACCCGAAGAGACTGAGTCTAACCCTAACCCGAAGAGCCTGAGTCTAACCCTCACCCTAAGAGCCTGAGTCTAACCCTAACCCTAAGAGCCTGAGTCTAACCCTAACCCTAAGAGCCTGAGTCTAACCCTAACCCTAAGAGCCTGAGTCTAACCCTAACCCGAAGAGCCTGAGTCTAACCCTAACTCTAAGAGCCTGAGTCTAACCCTAACCCTAAGAGCCTGAGTCTAACCCTCACCCTAAGAGCCTGAGTCTAACCCTAACCCTAAGAGCCTGCATCTAACCCTAACCCTAAGAGCCTGAGTCTAACCCTCACCCTAAGAGCCTGAGTCTAACCCTAACCCTAAGAGCCTGAGTCTAACCCTAACCCTAAGAGCCTGAGTCTAACCCTAACCCGAAGAGCCTGAGTCTAACCCTAACCCGAAGAGCCTGCGTCTAACCCTAACCCTAAGAGCCTGAGTCTAACCCTCACCCGAAGAGCCTGAGTCTAACCCTAACCCTAAGAGCCTGAGTCTAACCCTAACCCTAAGAGCCTGAGTCGAACCCTAACCCGAAGAGCCTGAGTCTAACCCTAACCCTAAGAGCCTGAGTCTAACCCTAACCCTAAGAGCCTGAGTCTAACCCTAACCCTAAGAGCCTGAGTCTAACCCTAACCCTAAAAGCCTGAGTCTAACCCTAACCCGAAGAGACTGAGTCTAACCCTCACCCTAAGAGCCTGAGTCTAACCCTAACCCTAAGAGCCTGAGTCTAACCCTAACCCTAAGAGCCTGAGTCTAACCCTCACCCTAAGAGCCTGAGTCTAACCCTCACCCTAAGAGCCTGAGTCTAACCCTAACCCTAAGAGCCTGAGTCTAACCCTAACCCTAAGAGCCTGAGTCTAACCCTAACTCTAAGAGCCTGAGTCTAACCCTAACCCTAAGAGCCTGCATCTAACCCTAACCCTAAGAGCCTGAGTCTAACCCTCACCCTAAGAGCCTGAGTCTAACCCTCACCCTAAGAGCCTGAGTCTAACCCTAACCCGAAGAGCCTGAGTCTAACCCTCACCCTAAGAGCCTGAGTCTAACCCTAACCCGAAGAGCCTGAGTCTAACCCTAACCCTAAGAGCCTGAGTCTAACCCTCACCCTAAGAGCCTGAGTCTAACCCTAACCCTAAGAGCCTGAGTCGAACCCTAACCCGAAGAGCCTGAGTCTAACCCTCACCCTAAGAGCCTGAGTCTAACCCTAACCCTAAGAGCCTGAGTCTAACCCTCACCCTAAGAGCCTGAGTCTAACCCTCACCCTAAGAGCCTGAGTCTAACCCTAACCCTAAGAGCCTGAGTCTAACCCTAACCCTAAGAGCCTGAGTCTAACCCTCACCCTAAGAGCCTGAGTCTAACCCTCACCCTAAGAGCCTGAGTCTAACCCTAACCCGAAGAGACTGAGTCTAACCCTAACCCTAAGAGCCTGAGTCTAACCCTAACCCTAAGAGCCTGAGTCTAACCCTAACTCTAAGAGCCTGAGTCTAACCCTAACCCTAAGAGCCTGCATCTAACCCTAACCCTAAGAGCCTGAGTCTAACCCTCACCCTAAGAGCCTGAGTCTAACCCTCACCCTAAGAGCCTGAGTCTAACCCTAACCCTAAGAGCCTGAGTCTAACCCTCACCCTAAGAGCCTGAGTCTAACCCTAACCCTAAGAGCCTGAGTCTAACCCTAACCCTAAGAGCCTGCGTCTAACCCTAACCCTAAGAGCCTGAGTCTAACCCTCACCCGAAGAGCCTGAGTCTAACCCTAACCCTAAGAGCCTGAGTCTAACCCTAACCCTAAGAGCCTGAGTCGAACCCTAACCCGAAGAGCCTGAGTCTAACCCTAACCCTAAGAGCCTGAGTCTAACCCTAACCCGAAGAGCCTGAGTCTAACCCTAACCCGAAGAGCCTGAGTCTAACCCTAACCCTAAGAGCCTGAGTCTAACCCTAACCCTAAAAGCCTGAGTCTAACCCTAACCCGAAGAGACTGAGTCTAACCCTCACCCTAAGAGCCTGAGTCTAACCCTAACCCTAAGAGCCTGAGTCTAACCCTCACCCTAAGAGCCTGAGTCTAACCCTAACCCTAAGAGCCTGAGTCTAACCCTCACCCTAAGAGCCTGAGTCGAACCCTAACCCTAAGAGCCTGAGTCTAACCCTCACCCTAAGAGCCTGAGTCTAACCCTAACCCGAAGAGCCTGAGTCTAACCCTAACCCGAAGAGCCTGAGTCTAACCCTAACCCGAAGAGCCTGAGTCTAACCCTAACCCTAAGAGCCTGAGTCTAACCCTAACCCGAAGAGCCTGAGTCTAACCCTAACCCTAAGAGCCTGAGTCTAACCCTCACCCTAAGAGCCTGAGTCTAACCCTAACCCGAAGAGCCTGAGTCTAACCCTAACCCTAAGAGCCTGAGTCTAACCCTAACCCTAAGAGCCTGAGTCTAACCCTAACCCTAAGAGCCTGAGTCTAACCCTAACCCTAAGAGCCTGCGTCTAACCCTAACCCTAAGAGCCTGAGTCTAACCCTAACCCTAAGAGCCTGAGTCTAACCCTCACCCTAAGAGCCTGAGTCGAACCCTAACCCGAAGAGCCTGAGTCTGACCCTCACCCTAAGAGCCTGAGTCTAACCCTAACCCTAAGAGCCTGAGTCTAACCCTAACCCTAAGAGCCTGAGTCTAACCCTAACCCGAAGAGACTGAGTCTAACCCTAACCCGAAGAGCCTGAGTCTAACCCTCACCCTAAGAGCCTGAGTCTAACCCTAACCCTAAGAGCCTGAGTCTAACCCTAACCCTAAGAGCCTGAGTCTAACCCTAACCCTAAGAGCCTGAGTCTAACCCTAACCCGAAGAGCCTGAGTCTAACCCTAACTCTAAGAGCCTGAGTCTAACCCTAACCCTAAGAGCCTGAGTCTAACCCTCACCCTAAGAGCCTGAGTCTAACCCTAACCCTAAGAGCCTGCATCTAACCCTAACCCTAAGAGCCTGAGTCTAACCCTCACCCTAAGAGCCTGAGTCTAACCCTAACCCTAAGAGCCTGAGTCTAACCCTAACCCTAAGAGCCTGAGTCTAACCCTAACCCGAAGAGCCTGAGTCTAACCCTAACCCGAAGAGCCTGCGTCTAACCCTAACCCTAAGAGCCTGAGTCTAACCCTCACCCGAAGAGCCTGAGTCTAACCCTAACCCTAAGAGCCTGAGTCTAACCCTAACCCTAAGAGCCTGAGTCGAACCCTAACCCGAAGAGCCTGAGTCTAACCCTAACCCTAAGAGCCTGAGTCTAACCCTAACCCTAAGAGCCTGAGTCTAACCCTAACCCTAAGAGCCTGAGTCTAACCCTAACCCTAAAAGCCTGAGTCTAACCCTAACCCGAAGAGACTGAGTCTAACCCTCACCCTAAGAGCCTGAGTCTAACCCTAACCCTAAGAGCCTGAGTCTAACCCTAACCCTAAGAGCCTGAGTCTAACCCTCACCCTAAGAGCCTGAGTCTAACCCTCACCCTAAGAGCCTGAGTCTAACCCTAACCCTAAGAGCCTGAGTCTAACCCTAACCCTAAGAGCCTGAGTCTAACCCTAACTCTAAGAGCCTGAGTCTAACCCTAACCCTAAGAGCCTGCATCTAACCCTAACCCTAAGAGCCTGAGTCTAACCCTCACCCTAAGAGCCTGAGTCTAACCCTCACCCTAAGAGCCTGAGTCTAACCCTAACCCGAAGAGCCTGAGTCTAACCCTCACCCTAAGAGCCTGAGTCTAACCCTAACCCGAAGAGCCTGAGTCTAACCCTAACCCTAAGAGCCTGAGTCTAACCCTCACCCTAAGAGCCTGAGTCTAACCCTAACCCTAAGAGCCTGAGTCGAACCCTAACCCGAAGAGCCTGAGTCTAACCCTCACCCTAAGAGCCTGAGTCTAACCCTAACCCTAAGAGCCTGAGTCTAACCCTCACCCTAAGAGCCTGAGTCTAACCCTCACCCTAAGAGCCTGAGTCTAACCCTAACCCTAAGAGCCTGAGTCTAACCCTAACCCTAAGAGCCTGAGTCTAACCCTCACCCTAAGAGCCTGAGTCTAACCCTCACCCTAAGAGCCTGAGTCTAACCCTAACCCGAAGAGACTGAGTCTAACCCTAACCCTAAGAGCCTGAGTCTAACCCTAACCCTAAGAGCCTGAGTCTAACCCTAACTCTAAGAGCCTGAGTCTAACCCTAACCCTAAGAGCCTGCATCTAACCCTAACCCTAAGAGCCTGAGTCTAACCCTCACCCTAAGAGCCTGAGTCTAACCCTCACCCTAAGAGCCTGAGTCTAACCCTAACCCTAAGAGCCTGAGTCTAACCCTCACCCTAAGAGCCTGAGTCTAACCCTAACCCTAAGAGCCTGAGTCTAACCCTAACCCTAAGAGCCTGCGTCTAACCCTAACCCTAAGAGCCTGAGTCTAACCCTCACCCGAAGAGCCTGAGTCTAACCCTAACCCTAAGAGCCTGAGTCTAACCCTAACCCTAAGAGCCTGAGTCGAACCCTAACCCGAAGAGCCTGAGTCTAACCCTAACCCTAAGAGCCTGAGTCTAACCCTAACCCGAAGAGCCTGAGTCTAACCCTAACCCGAAGAGCCTGAGTCTAACCCTAACCCTAAGAGCCTGAGTCTAACCCTAACCCTAAAAGCCTGAGTCTAACCCTAACCCGAAGAGACTGAGTCTAACCCTCACCCTAAGAGCCTGAGTCTAACCCTAACCCTAAGAGCCTGAGTCTAACCCTCACCCTAAGAGCCTGAGTCTAACCCTAACCCTAAGAGCCTGAGTCTAACCCTCACCCTAAGAGCCTGAGTCGAACCCTAACCCTAAGAGCCTGAGTCTAACCCTCACCCTAAGAGCCTGAGTCTAACCCTAACCCGAAGAGCCTGAGTCTAACCCTAACCCGAAGAGCCTGAGTCTAACCCTAACCCTAAAAGCCTGAGTCTAACCCTAACCCGAAGAGCCTGAGTCTAACCCTAACCCTAAGAGCCTGAGTCTAACCCTAACCCTAAGAGCCTGAGTCTAACCCTCACCCTAAGAGCCTGAGTCTAACCCTAACCCGAAGAGCCTGAGTCTAACCCTAACCCTAAGAGCCTGAGTCTAACCCTAACCCTAAGAGCCTGAGTCTAACCCTAACTCTAAGAGCCTGAGTCTAACCCTAACCCTAAGAGCCTGAGTCTAACCCTAACCCTAAGAGCCTGAGTCTAACCCTCACCCTAAGAGCCTGAGTCTAACCCTCACCCTAAGAGCCTGAGTCTAACCCTAACCCTAAGAGCCTGAGTCTAACCCTCACCCTAAGAGCCTGAGTCTAACCCTAACCCTAAGAGCCTGAGTCTAACCCTCACCCTAAGAGCCTGAGTCTAACCCTAACCCTAAGAGCCTGAGTCTAACCCTAACCCTAAGAGCCTGAGTCGAACCCTCACCCTAAGAGCCTGAGTCTAACCCTAACCCTAAGAGCCTGAGTCTAACCCTAACCCTAAGAGCCTGAGTCTAACCCTAACCCGAAGAGCCTGAGTCTAACCCTAACCCTAAGAGCCTGAGTCTAACCCTAACCCTAAAAGCCTGAGTCTAACCCTAACCCGAAGAGACTGAGTCTAACCCTCACCCTAAGAGCCTGAGTCTAACCCTAACCCTAAGAGCCTGAGTCTAACCCTCACTCTAAGAGCCTGAGTCTAACCATCACCCTAAGAGCCTGAGTCTAACCCTAACCCTAAGAGCCTGAGTCTAACCCTCACCCTAAGAGCCTGAGTCTAACCCTAACCCTAAGAGCCTGAGTCTAACCCTCACCCTAAGAGCCTGAGTCTAACCCTAACCCTAAGAGCCTGAGTCTAACCCTAACCCTAAGAGCCTGAGTCGAACCCTCACCCTAAGAGCCTGAGTCTAACCCTAACCCTAAGAGCCTGAGTCTAACCCTAACCCTAAGAGCCTGAGTCTAACCCTAACCCGAAGAGCCTGAGTCTAACCCTAACCCTAAGAGCCTGAGTCTAACCCTAACCCTAAGAGCCTGAGTCTAACCCTAACCCTAAGAGCCTGAGTCTAACCCTAACTCTAAGAGCCTGAGTCTAACCCTAACCCTAAGAGCCTGAGTCTAACCCTAACCCTAAGAGCCTGAGTCTAACCCTCACCCTAAGAGCCTGAGTCTAACCCTCACCCTAAGAGCCTGAGTCTAACCCTAACCCTAAGAGCCTGAGTCTAACCCTCACCCTAAGAGCCTGAGTCTAACCCTAACCCTAAGAGCCTGAGTCTAACCCTCACCCTAAGAGCCTGAGTCTAACCCTAACCCTAAGAGCCTGAGTCTAACCCTAACCCTAAGAGCCTGAGTCTAACCCTAACCCGAAGAGCCTGAGTCTAACCCTAACCCTAAGAGCCTGAGTCTAACCCTAACCCTAAAAGCCTGAGTCTAACCCTAACCCGAAGAGACTGAGTCTAACCCTCACCCTAAGAGCCTGAGTCTAACCCTAACCCTAAGAGCCTGAGTCTAACCCTAACCCTAAGAGCCTGAGTCTAACCCTAACCCTAAGAGCCTGAGTCTAACCCTCACCCTAAGAGCCTGACTCTAACCCTCACCCTAAGAGCCTGAGTCTAACCCTAACCCTAAGAGCCTGAGTCTAACCCTAACCCTAAGAGCCTGAGTCTAACCCTCACCCTAAGAGCCTGCGTCTAACCCGCACCCTAAGAGCCTGAGTCTAACCCTAACCCTAAGAGCCTGAGTCTAACCCTAACCCTAAGAGCCTGAGTCTAACCCTAACCCGAAGAGCCTGAGTCTAACCCTAACCCTAAGAGCCTGAGTCTAACCCTAACCCTAAGAGCCTGAGTCTAACCCTAACCCTAAGAGCCTGAGTTTAACCCTAACCCTAAGAGCCTGAGTCTAACCCTAACCCTAAGAGCCTGAGTCTAACCCTAACCCTAAGAGCCTGAGTCTAACCCTAACCCTAAGAGCCTGAGTCTAACCCTAACCCTAAGAGCCTGCGTCTAACCCTAACCCTAAGAGCCTGAGTCTAACCCTAACCCTAAGAGCCTGAGTCTAACCCTAACCCTAAGAGCCTGAGTCTAACCCTCACCCTAAGAGCCTGAGTCTAACCCTAACCCGAAGAGCCTGAGTCTGACCCTCACCCTAAGAGCCTGAGTCTAACCCTAACCCTAAGAGCCTGCATCTAACCCTAACCCTAAGAGCCTGAGTCTAACCCTCACCCTAAGAGCCTGAGTCTAACCCTCACCCTAAGAGCCTGAGTCTAACCCTAACCCTAAGAGCCTGAGTCTAACCCTCACCCTAAGAGCCTTAGTCTAACCCTAACCCTAAGAGCCTGAGTCTAACCCTAACCCTAAGAGCCTGAGTCTAACCCTAACCCTAAGAGCCTGCGTCTAACCCTAACCCTAAGAGCCTGAGTCTAACCCTCACCCGAAGAGCCTGAGTCTAACCCTAACCCTAAGAGCCTGAGTCTAACCCTAACCCTAAGAGCCTGAGTCGAACCCTAACCCGAAGAGCCTGAGTCTAACCCTAACCCGAAGAGCCTGAGTCTAACCCTAACCCTAAGAGCCTGAGTCTAACCCTCACCCGAAGAGCCTGAGTCTAACCCTCACCCTAAGAGCCTGAGTCTAACCCTCACCCTAAGAGCCTGAGTCTAACCCTAACCCGAAGAGCCTGAGTCTAACCCTAACCCTAAGAGCCTGAGTCTAACCCTCACCCTAAGAGCCTGAGTCTAACCCTAACCCTAAGAGCCTGAGTCTAACCCTCACCCTAAGAGCCTGAGTCTAACCCTCACCCTAAGAGCCTGACTCTAACCCTAACCCTAAGAGCCTGAGTCTAACCCTAACCCTAAGAGCCTGAGTCTAACCCTAACCCTAAGAGCCTGAGTCTAACCCTCACCCTAAGAGCCTGCGTCTAACCCGCACCCTAAGAGCCTGAGTCTAACCCTAACCCTAAGAGCCTGAGTCTAACCCTAACCCTAAGAGCCTGAGTCTAACCCTAACCCGAAGAGCCTGAGTCTAACCCTAACCCTAAGAGCCTGAGTCTAACCCTAACCCTAAGAGCCTGAGTCTAACCCTAACCCTAAGAGCCTGAGTTTAACCCTAACCCTAAGAGCCTGAGTCTAACCCTAACCCTAAGAGCCTGAGTCTAACCCTAACCCTAAGAGCCTGAGTCTAACCCTAACCCTAAGAGCCTGAGTCTAACCCTAACCCTAAGAGCCTGCGTCTAACCCTAACCCTAAGAGCCTGAGTCTAACCCTAACCCTAAGAGCCTGAGTCTAACCCTAACCCTAAGAGCCTGAGTCTAACCCTCACCCTAAGAGCCTGAGTCGAACCCTAACCCGAAGAGCCTGAGTCTGACCCTCACCCTAAGAGCCTGAGTCTAACCCTAACCCTAAGAGCCTGCATCTAACCCTAACCCTAAGAGCCTGAGTCTAACCCTCACCCTAAGAGCCTGAGTCTAACCCTCACCCTAAGAGCCTGAGTCTAACCCTAACCCTAAGAGCCTGAGTCTAACCCTCACCCTAAGAGCCTTAGTCTAACCCTAACCCTAAGAGCCTGAGTCTAACCCTAACCCTAAGAGCCTGAGTCTAACCCTAACCCTAAGAGCCTGCGTCTAACCCTAACCCTAAGAGCCTGAGTCTAACCCTCACCCGAAGAGCCTGAGTCTAACCCTAACCCTAAGAGCCTGAGTCTAACCCTAACCCTAAGAGCCTGAGTCGAACCCTAACCCGAAGAGCCTGAGTCTAACCCTAACCCGAAGAGCCTGAGTCTAACCCTAACCCTAAGAGCCTGAGTCTAACCCTCACCCGAAGAGCCTGAGTCTAACCCTCACCCTAAGAGCCTGAGTCTAACCCTAACCCTAAGAGCCTGAGTCTAACCCTAACCCGAAGAGCCTGAGTCTAACCCTAACCCTAAGAGCCTGAGTCTAACCCTCACCCTAAGAGCCTGAGTCTAACCCTAACCCTAAGAGCCTGAGTCTAACCCTCACCCTAAGAGCCTGAGTCTAACCCTCACCCTAAGAGCCTGAGTCTAACCCTAACCCTAAGAGCCTGAGTCTAACCCTCACCCTAAGAGCCTGAGTCTAACCCTAACCCTAAGAGCCTGAGTCTAACCCTAACCCTAAGAGCCTGAGTCTAACCCTCACCCTAAGAGCCTGAGTCTAACCCTCACCCTAAGAGCCTGAGTCTAACCCTCACCCTAAGAGCCTGAGTCTAACCCTAACCCTAAGAGCCTGAGTCTAACCCTAACCCTAAGAGCCTGAGTCTAACCCTAACTCTAAGAGCCTGAGTCTAACCCTAACCCTAAGAGCCTGCATCTAACCCTAACCCTAAGAGCCTGAGTCTAACCCTCACCCTAAGAGCCTGAGTCTAACCCTCACCCTAAGAGCCTGAGTCTAACCCTAACCCGAAGAGCCTGAGTCTAACCCTCACCCTAAGAGCCTGAGTCTAACCCTCACCCTAAGAGCCTGAGTCTAACCCTAACCCTAAGAGCCTGAGTCTAACCCTAACCCGAAGAGCCTGAGTCTAACCCTAACCCTAAGAGCCTGAGTCTAACCCTAACCCTAAGAGCCTGAGTCTAACCCTAACCCTAAAAGCCTGAGTCTAACCCTAACCCGAAGAGACTGAGTCTAACCCTCACCCTAAGAGCCTGAGTCTAACCCTAACCCTAAGAGCCTGAGTCTAACCCTAACCCTAAGAGCCTGAGTCTAACCCTAACCCTAAGAGCCTGCGTCTAACCCTAACCCTAAGAGCCTGAGTCTAACCCTCACCCTAAGAGCCTGAGTCTAACCCTAACCCTAAGAGCCTGAGTCTAATCCTCACCCTAAGAGCCTGAGTCGAACCCTAACCCTAAGAGCCTGAGTCTAACCCTCACCCTAAGAGCCTGACTCTAACCCTCACCCTAAGAGCCTGAGTCTAACCCTAACCCTAAGAGCCTGAGTCTAACCCTAACCCTAAGAGCCTGAGTCTAACCCTCACCCTAAGAGCCTGCGTCTAACCCGCACCCTAAGAGCCTGAGTCTAACCCTAACCCTAAGAGCCTGAGTCTAACCCTAACCCTAAGAGCCTGAGTCTAACCCTAACCCGAAGAGCCTGAGTCTAACCCTAACCCTAAGAGCCTGAGTCTAACCCTAACCCTAAGAGCCTGAGTCTAACCCTAACCCTAAGAGCCTGAGTTTAACCCTAACCCTAAGAGCCTGAGTCTAACCCTAACCCTAAGAGCCTGAGTCTAACCCTAACCCTAAGAGCCTGAGTCTAACCCTAACCCTAAGAGCCTGAGTCTAACCCTAACCCTAAGAGCCTGCGTCTAACCCTAACCCTAAGAGCCTGAGTCTAACCCTAACCCTAAGAGCCTGAGTCTAACCCTAACCCTAAGAGCCTGAGTCTAACCCTCACCCTAAGAGCCTGAGTCGAACCCTAACCCGAAGAGCCTGAGTCTGACCCTCACCCTAAGAGCCTGAGTCTAACCCTAACCCTAAGAGCCTGCATCTAACCCTAACCCTAAGAGCCTGAGTCTAACCCTCACCCTAAGAGCCTGAGTCTAACCCTCACCCTAAGAGCCTGAGTCTAACCCTAACCCTAAGAGCCTGAGTCTAACCCTCACCCTAAGAGCCTTAGTCTAACCCTAACCCTAAGAGCCTGAGTCTAACCCTAACCCTAAGAGCCTGAGTCTAACCCTAACCCTAAGAGCCTGCGTCTAACCCTAACCCTAAGAGCCTGAGTCTAACCCTAACCCGAAGAGCCTGAGTCTAACCCTAACCCTAAGAGCCTGAGTCTAACCCTAACCCTAAGAGCCTGAGTCGAACCCTAACCCGAAGAGCCTGAGTCTAACCCTAACCCGAAGAGCCTGAGTCTAACCCTAACCCTAAGAGCCTGAGTCTAACCCTCACCCGAAGAGCCTGAGTCTAACCCTCACCCTAAGAGCCTGAGTCTAACCCTAACCCTAAGAGCCTGAGTCTAACCCTAACCCGAAGAGCCTGAGTCTAACCCTAACCCTAAGAGCCTGAGTCTAACCCTCACCCTAAGAGCCTGAGTCTAACCCTAACCCTAAGAGCCTGAGTCTAACCCTCACCCTAAGAGCCTGAGTCTAACCCTCACCCTAAGAGCCTGAGTCTAACCCTAACCCTAAGAGCCTGAGTCTAACCCTCACCCTAAGAGCCTGAGTCTAACCCTAACCCTAAGAGCCTGAGTCTAACCCTAACCCTAAGAGCCTGAGTCTAACCCTCACCCTAAGAGCCTGAGTCTAACCCTCACCCTAAGAGCCTGAGTCTAACCCTCACCCTAAGAGCCTGAGTCTAACCCTAACCCTAAGAGCCTGAGTCTAACCCTAACCCTAAGAGCCTGAGTCTAACCCTAACTCTAAGAGCCTGAGTCTAACCCTAACCCTAAGAGCCTGCATCTAACCCTAACCCTAAGAGCCTGAGTCTAACCCTCACCCTAAGAGCCTGAGTCTAACCCTCACCCTAAGAGCCTGAGTCTAACCCTAACCCGAAGAGCCTGAGTCTAACCCTCACCCTAAGAGCCTGAGTCTAACCCTCACCCTAAGAGCCTGAGTCTAACCCTAACCCTAAGAGCCTGAGTCTAACCCTAACCCGAAGAGCCTGAGTCTAACCCTAACCCTAAGAGCCTGAGTCTAACCCTAACCCTAAGAGCCTGAGTCTAACCCTAACCCTAAAAGCCTGAGTCTAACCCTAACCCGAAGAGACTGAGTCTAACCCTCACCCTAAGAGCCTGAGTCTAACCCTAACCCTAAGAGCCTGAGTCTAACCCTAACCCTAAGAGCCTGAGTCTAACCCTAACCCTAAGAGCCTGCGTCTAACCCTAACCCTAAGAGCCTGAGTCTAACCCTCACCCTAAGAGCCTGAGTCTAACCCTAACCCTAAGAGCCTGAGTCTAATCCTCACCCTAAGAGCCTGAGTCGAACCCTAACCCTAAGAGCCTGAGTCTAACCCTAACCCTAAGAGCCTGAGTCTAACCCTAACCCTAAGAGCCTGCGTCTAACCCTAACCCGAAGAGCCTGAGTCTAACCCTAACCCTAAGAGCCTGCGTCTAACCCTAACCCGAAGAGCCTGAGTCTAACCCTAACCCTAAGAGCCTGAGTCTAACCCTAACCCTAAGAGCCTGAGTCTAACCCTAACCCTAAGAGCCTGAGTCTAACCCTCACCCTAAGAGCCTGAGTCTAACCCTAACCCTAAGAGCCTGAGTCTAACCCTAACCCTAAGAGCCTGAGTCTAACCCTAACCCTAAGAGCCTGAGTCTAACCCTAACCCTAAGAGCCTGAGTCTAACCCTCACCCTAAGAGCCTGAGTCTAACCCTAACCCTAAGAGCCTGAGTCTAACCCTAACCCTAAGAGCCTGAGTCTAATCCTCACCCTAAGAGCCTGAGTCGAACCCTAACCCTAAGAGCCTGAGTCTAACCCTAACCCTAAGAGCCTGAGTCTAACCCTAACCCTAAGAGCCTGCGTCTAACCCTAACCCGAAGAGCCTGAGTCTAACCCTCACCCTAAGAGCCTGAGTCTAACCCTCACCCTAAGAGCCTGAGTCTAACCCTAACCCTAAGAGCCTGAGTCTAACCCTCACCCTAAGAGCCTGAGTCTAACCCTAACCCGAAGAGCCTGAGTCTAACCCTAACCCGAAGAGCCTGAGTCTAACCCTAACCCTAAGAGCCTGAGTCTAACCCTCACCCTAAGAGCCTGAGTCTAACCCTAACCCTAAGAGCCTGAGTCTAACCCTAACCCTAAGAGCCTGAGTCTAACCCTAACCCTAAGAGCCTGAGTTTAACCCTAACCCTAAGAGCCTGAGTTTAACCCTAACCCTAAGAGCCTGAGTCTAACCCTAACCCTAAGAGCCTGAGTCTAACCCTCACCCTAAGAGCCTGAGTCTAACCCTAACCCTAAGAGCCTGCGTCTAACCCTAACCCTAAGAGCCTGAGTCTAACCCTAACCCTAAGAGCCTGAGTCTAACCCTCACCCTAAGAGCCTGAGTCGAACCCTAACCCGAAGAGCCTGAGTCTGACCCTCACCCTAAGAGCCTGAGTCTAACCCTAACCCTAAGAGCCTGAGTCTAACCCTAACCCTAAGAGCCTGAGTCTAACCCTAACCCGAAGAGACTGAGTCTAACCCTAACCCGAAGAGCCTGAGTCTAACCCTCACCCTAAGAGCCTGAGTCTAACCCTAACCCTAAGAGCCTGAGTCTAACCCTAACCCTAAGAGCCTGAGTCTAACCCTAACCCTAAGAGCCTGAGTCTAACCCTAACCCGAAGAGCCTGAGTCTAACCCTAACTCTAAGAGCCTGAGTCTAACCCTAACCCTAAGAGCCTGAGTCTAACCCTCACCCTAAGAGCCTGAGTCTAACCCTAACCCTAAGAGCCTGCATCTAACCCTAACCCTAAGAGCCTGAGTCTAACCCTCACCCTAAGAGCCAGAGTCTAACCCTAACCCTAAGAGCCTGAGTCTAACCCTAACCCTAAGAGCCTGAGTCTAACCCTAACCCGAAGAGCCTGAGTCTAACCCTAACCCTAAGAGCCTGAGTCTAACCCTAACCCGAAGAGCCTGAGTCTAACCCTAACCCGAAGAGCCTGAGTCTAACCCTAACCCTAAGAGCCTGAGTCTAACCCTAACCCGAAGAGCCTGAGTCTAACCCTAACCCGAAGAGCCTGAGTCTAACCCTCACCCGAAGAGCCTGAGTCTAACCCTCACCCTAAGAGCCTGAGTCTAACCCTAACCCTAAGAGCCTGAGTCTAACCCTAACCCTAAGAGCCTGAGTCTAACCCTCACCCTAAGAGCCTGAGTCGAACCCTAACCCGAAGAGCCTGAGTCTGACCCTCACCCTAAGAGCCTGAGTCTAACCCTAACCCTAAGAGCCTGCATCTAACCCTAACCCTAAGAGCCTGAGTCTAACCCTCACCCTAAGAGCCTGAGTCTAACCCTCACCCTAAGAGCCTGAGTCTAACCCTAACCCTAAGAGCCTGAGTCTAACCCTCACCCTAAGAGCCTTAGTCTAACCCTAACCCTAAGAGCCTGAGTCTAACCCTAACCCTAAGAGCCTGAGTCTAACCCTAACCCTAAGAGCCTGCGTCTAACCCTAACCCTAAGAGCCTGAGTCTAACCCTCACCCGAAGAGCCTGAGTCTAACCCTAACCCTAAGAGCCTGAGTCTAACCCTAACCCTAAGAGCCTGAGTCGAACCCTAACCCGAAGAGCCTGAGTCTAACCCTAACCCGAAGAGCCTGAGTCTAACCCTAACCCTAAGAGCCTGAGTCTAACCCTCACCCGAAGAGCCTGAGTCTAACCCTCACCCTAAGAGCCTGAGTCTAACCCTAACCCTAAGAGCCTGAGTCTAACCCTAACCCGAAGAGCCTGAGTCTAACCCTAACCCTAAGAGCCTGAGTCTAACCCTCACCCTAAGAGCCTGAGTCTAACCCTAACCCTAAGAGCCTGAGTCTAACCCTCACCCTAAGAGCCTGAGTCTAACCCTCACCCTAAGAGCCTGAGTCTAACCCTAACCCTAAGAGCCTGAGTCTAACCCTCACCCTAAGAGCCTGAGTCTAACCCTAACCCTAAGAGCCTGAGTCTAACCCTAACCCTAAGAGCCTGAGTCTAACCCTCACCCTAAGAGCCTGAGTCTAACCCTCACCCTAAGAGCCTGAGTCTAACCCTAACCCTAAGAGCCTGAGTCTAACCCTAACCCTAAGAGCCTGAGTCTAACCCTAACTCTAAGAGCCTGAGTCTAACCCTAACCCTAAGAGCCTGCATCTAACCCTAACCCTAAGAGCCTGAGTCTAACCCTCACCCTAAGAGCCTGAGTCTAACCCTCACCCTAAGAGCCTGAGTCTAACCCTAACCCGAAGAGCCTGAGTCTAACCCTCACCCTAAGAGCCTGAGTCTAACCCTCACCCTAAGAGCCTGAGTCTAACCCTAACCCTAAGAGCCTGAGTCTAACCCTAACCCGAAGAGCCTGAGTCTAACCCTAACCCTAAGAGCCTGAGTCTAACCCTAACCCTAAGAGCCTGAGTCTAACCCTAACCCTAAAAGCCTGAGTCTAACCCTAACCCGAAGAGACTGAGTCTAACCCTCACCCTAAGAGCCTGAGTCTAACCCTAACCCTAAGAGCCTGAGTCTAACCCTAACCCTAAGAGCCTGAGTCTAACCCTAACCCTAAGAGCCTGCGTCTAACCCTAACCCTAAGAGCCTGAGTCTAACCCTCACCCTAAGAGCCTGAGTCTAACCCTAACCCTAAGAGCCTGAGTCTAATCCTCACCCTAAGAGCCTGAGTCGAACCCTAACCCTAAGAGCCTGAGTCTAACCCTAACCCTAAGAGCCTGAGTCTAACCCTAACCCTAAGAGCCTGCGTCTAACCCTAACCCGAAGAGCCTGAGTCTAACCCTAACCCTAAGAGCCTGCGTCTAACCCTAACCCGAAGAGCCTGAGTCTAACCCTAACCCTAAGAGCCTGAGTCTAACCCTAACCCTAAGAGCCTGAGTCTAACCCTAACCCTAAGAGCCTGAGTCTAACCCTCACCCTAAGAGCCTGAGTCTAACCCTAACCCTAAGAGCCTGAGTCTAACCCTAACCCTAAGAGCCTGAGTCTAACCCTAACCCTAAGAGCCTGAGTCTAACCCTAACCCTAAGAGCCTGAGTCTAACCCTCACCCTAAGAGCCTGAGTCTAACCCTAACCCTAAGAGCCTGAGTCTAACCCTAACCCTAAGAGCCTGAGTCTAATCCTCACCCTAAGAGCCTGAGTCGAACCCTAACCCTAAGAGCCTGAGTCTAACCCTAACCCTAAGAGCCTGAGTCTAACCCTAACCCTAAGAGCCTGCGTCTAACCCTAACCCGAAGAGCCTGAGTCTAACCCTCACCCTAAGAGCCTGAGTCTAACCCTAACCCTAAGAGCCTGAGTCTAACCCTAACCCTAAGAGCCTGAGTCTAACCCTCACCCTAAGAGCCTGAGTCTAACCCTAACCCGAAGAGCCTGAGTCTAACCCTAACCCGAAGAGCCTGAGTCTAACCCTAACCCTAAGAGCCTGAGTCTAACCCTAACCCTAAGAGCCTGAGTCTAACCCTAACTCTAAGAGCCTGAGTCTAACCCTAACCCTAAGAGCCTGAGTCTAACCCTCACCCTAAGAGCCTGAGTCTAACCCTAACCCTAAGAGCCTGAGTCTAACCCTAACCCTAAGAGCCTGAGTCTAACCCTAACCCTAAGAGCCTGAGTTTAACCCTAACCCTAAGAGCCTGAGTTTAACCCTAACCCTAAGAGCCTGAGTCTAACCCTAACCCTAAGAGCCTGAGTCTAACCCTCACCCTAAGAGCCTGAGTCTAACCCTAACCCTAAGAGCCTGCGTCTAACCCTAACCCTAAGAGCCTGAGTCTAACCCTAACCCTAAGAGCCTGAGTCTAACCCTCACCCTAAGAGCCTGAGTCGAACCCTAACCCGAAGAGCCTGAGTCTGACCCTCACCCTAAGAGCCTGAGTCTAACCCTAACCCTAAGAGCCTGAGTCTAACCCTAACCCTAAGAGCCTGAGTCTAACCCTAACCCGAAGAGACTGAGTCTAACCCTAACCCGAAGAGCCTGAGTCTAACCCTCACCCTAAGAGCCTGAGTCTAACCCTAACCCTAAGAGCCTGAGTCTAACCCTAACCCTAAGAGCCTGAGTCTAACCCTAACCCGAAGAGCCTGAGTCTAACCCTAACTCTAAGAGCCTGAGTCTAACCCTAACCCTAAGAGCCTGAGTCTAACCCTCACCCTAAGAGCCTGAGTCTAACCCTAACCCTAAGAGCCTGCATCTAACCCTAACCCTAAGAGCCTGAGTCTAACCCTCACCCTAAGAGCCAGAGTCTAACCCTAACCCTAAGAGCCTGAGTCTAACCCTAACCCTAAGAGCCTGAGTCTAACCCTAACCCGAAGAGCCTGAGTCTAACCCTAACCCTAAGAGCCTGAGTCTAACCCTAACCCGAAGAGCCTGAGTCTAACCCTAACCCGAAGAGCCTGAGTCTAACCCTAACCCTAAGAGCCTGAGTCTAACCCTAACCCGAAGAGCCTGAGTCTAACCCTAACCCGAAGAGCCTGAGTCTAACCCTCACCCGAAGAGCCTGAGTCTAACCCTCACCCTAAGAGCCTGAGTCTAACCCTAACCCTAAGAGCCTGAGTCTAACCCTAACCCTAAGAGCCTGAGTCTAACCCTCACCCTAAGAGCCTGAGTCTAACCCTAACCCTAAGAGCCTGAGTCTAACCCTAACCCGAAGAGCCTGAGTCTAACCCTAACCCGAAGAGCCTGAGTCTAACCCTAACCCTAAGAGCCTGAGTCTAACCCTAACCCTAAGAGCCTGAGTCTAACCCTAACCCTAAGAGCCTGAGTCTAACCCTCACCCTAAGAGCCTGAGTCTAACCCTAACCCTAAAAGCCTGAGTCTAACCCTAACCCTAAGAGCCTGAGTCTAACCCTAACCCTAAGAGCCTGAGTCTAACCCTAACCCTAAGAGCCTGAGTCTAACCCTAACCCTAAGAGCCTGCGTCTAACCCTAACCCTAAGAGCCTGAGTCTAACCCTAACCCTAAGAGCCTGAGTCTAACCCTCACCCTAAGAGCCTGAGTCGAACCCTAACCCGAAGAGCCTGAGTCTGACCATCACCCTAAGAGCCTGAGTCTAACCCTAACCCGAAGAGCCTGAGTCTGACCCTCACCCTAAGAGCCTGAGTCTAACCCTAACCCTAAGAGCCTGAGTCTAACCCTAACCCTAAGAGCCTGAGTCTAACCCTAACCCGAAGAGACTGAGTCTAACCCTAACCCGAAGAGCCTGAGTCTAACCCTCACCCTAAGAGCCTGAGTCTAACCCTAACCCTAAGAGCCTGAGTCTAACCCTAACCCTAAGAGCCTGAGTCTAACCCTAACCCTAAGAGCCTGAGTCTAACCCTAACCCGAAGAGCCTGAGTCTAACCCTAACTCTAAGAGCCTGAGTCTAACCCTAACCCTAAGAGCCTGAGTCTAACCCTCACCCTAAGAGCCTGAGTCTAACCCTAACCCTAAGAGCCTGCATCTAACCCTAACCCTAAGAGCCTGAGTCTAACCCTCACCCTAAGAGCCTGAGTCTAACCCTAACCCTAAGAGCCTGAGTCTAACCCTAACCCTAAGAGCCTGAGTCTAACCCTAACCCGAAGAGCCTGAGTCTAACCCTAACCCGAAGAGCCTGCGTCTAACCCTAACCCTAAGAGCCTGAGTCTAACCCTCACCCGAAGAGCCTGAGTCTAACCCTAACCCTAAGAGCCTGAGTCTAACCCTAACCCTAAGAGCCTGAGTCGAACCCTAACCCGAAGAGCCTGAGTCTAACCCTAACCCTAAGAGCCTGAGTCTAACCCTAACCCTAAGAGCCTGAGTCTAACCCTAACCCTAAGAGCCTGAGTCTAACCCTAACCCTAAAAGCCTGAGTCTAACCCTAACCCGAAGAGACTGAGTCTAACCCTCACCCTAAGAGCCTGAGTCTAACCCTAACCCTAAGAGCCTGAGTCTAACCCTAACCCTAAGAGCCTGAGTCTAACCCTCACCCTAAGAGCCTGAGTCTAACCCTCACCCTAAGAGCCTGAGTCTAACCCTCACCCTAAGAGCCTGAGTCTAACCCTAACCCTAAGAGCCTGAGTCTAACCCTAACCCTAAGAGCCTGAGTCTAACCCTAACTCTAAGAGCCTGAGTCTAACCCTAACCCTAAGAGCCTGCATCTAACCCTAACCCTAAGAGCCTGAGTCTAACCCTCACCCTAAGAGCCTGAGTCTAACCCTCACCCTAAGAGCCTGAGTCTAACCCTAACCCGAAGAGCCTGAGTCTAACCCTCACCCTAAGAGCCTGAGTCTAACCCTAACCCGAAGAGCCTGAGTCTAACCCTAACCCTAAGAGCCTGAGTCTAACCCTCACCCTAAGAGCCTGAGTCTAACCCTAACCCTAAGAGCCTGAGTCGAACCCTAACCCGAAGAGCCTGAGTCTAACCCTCACCCTAAGAGCCTGAGTCTAACCCTAACCCTAAGAGCCTGAGTCTAACCCTAACCCGAAGAGCCTGAGTCTAACCCTAACCCTAAGAGCCTGAGTCTAACCCTAACCCTAAAAGCCTGAGTCTAACCCTAACCCGAAGAGACTGAGTCTAACCCTCACCCTAAGAGCCTGAGTCTAACCCTAACCCTAAGAGCCTGAGTCTAACCCTCACCCTAAGAGCCTGAGTCTAACCCTCACCCTAAGAGCCTGAGTCTAACCCTAACCCTAAGAGCCTGAGTCTAACCCTAACCCTAAGAGCCTGAGTCTAACCCTCACCCTAAGAGCCTGAGTCTAACCCTCACCCTAAGAGCCTGAGTCTAACCCTAACCCGAAGAGACTGAGTCTAACCCTAACCCTAAGAGCCTGAGTCTAACCCTAACCCTAAGAGCCTGAGTCTAACCCTAACTCTAAGAGCCTGAGTCTAACCCTAACCCTAAGAGCCTGCATCTAACCCTAACCCTAAGAGCCTGAGTCTAACCCTCACCCTAAGAGCCTGAGTCTAACCCTCACCCTAAGAGCCTGAGTCTAACCCTAACCCTAAGAGCCTGAGTCTAACCCTCACCCTAAGAGCCTGAGTCTAACCCTAACCCTAAGAGCCTGAGTCTAACCCTAACCCTAAGAGCCTGCGTCTAACCCTAACCCTAAGAGCCTGAGTCTAACCCTCACCCGAAGAGCCTGAGTCTAACCCTAACCCTAAAAGCCTGAGTCTAACCCTAACCCGAAGAGACTGAGTCTAACCCTCACCCTAAGAGCCTGAGTCTAACCCTAACCCTAAGAGCCTGAGTCTAACCCTCACCCTAAGAGCCTGAGTCTAACCCTAACCCTAAGAGCCTGCATCTAACCCTCACCCTAAGAGCCTGAGTCGAACCCTAACCCTAAGAGCCTGAGTCTAACCCTCACCCTAAGAGCCTGAGTCTAACCCTAACCCGAAGAGCCTGAGTCTAACCCTAACCCGAAGAGCCTGAGTCTAACCCTAACCCTAAAAGCCTGAGTCTAACCCTAACCCGAAGAGCCTGAGTCTAACCCTAACCCTAAGAGCCTGAGTCTAACCCTAACCCTAAGAGCCTGAGTCTAACCCTAACCCTAAGAGCCTGCGTCTAACCCTAACCCTAAGAGCCTGAGTCTAACCCTAACCCTAAGAGCCTGAGTCTAACCCTCACCCTAAGAGCCTGAGTCGAACCCTAACCCGAAGAGCCTGAGTCTGACCCTCACCCTAAGAGCCTGAGTCTAACCCTAACCCGAAGAGCCTGAGTCTGACCCTCACCCTAAGAGCCTGAGTCTAACCCTAACCCTAAGAGCCTGAGTCTAACCCTAACCCTAAGAGCCTGAGTCTAACCCTAACCCGAAGAGACTGAGTCTAACCCTAACCCGAAGAGCCTGAGTCTAACCCTCACCCTAAGAGCCTGAGTCTAACCCTAACCCTAAGAGCCTGAGTCTAACCCTAACCCTAAGAGCCTGAGTCTAACCCTAACCCTAAGAGCCTGAGTCTAACCCTAACCCGAAGAGCCTGAGTCTAACCCTAACTCTAAGAGCCTGAGTCTAACCCTAACCCTAAGAGCCTGAGTCTAACCCTCACCCTAAGAGCCTGAGTCTAACCCTAACCCTAAGAGCCTGCATCTAACCCTAACCCTAAGAGCCTGAGTCTAACCCTCACCCTAAGAGCCTGAGTCTAACCCTAACCCTAAGAGCCTGAGTCTAACCCTAACCCTAAGAGCCTGAGTCTAACCCTAACCCGAAGAGCCTGAGTCTAACCCTAACCCGAAGAGCCTGCGTCTAACCCTAACCCTAAGAGCCTGAGTCTAACCCTCACCCGAAGAGCCTGAGTCTAACCCTAACCCTAAGAGCCTGAGTCTAACCCTAACCCTAAGAGCCTGAGTCGAACCCTAACCCGAAGAGCCTGAGTCTAACCCTAACCCTAAGAGCCTGAGTCTAACCCTAACCCTAAGAGCCTGAGTCTAACCCTAACCCTAAGAGCCTGAGTCTAACCCTAACCCTAAAAGCCTGAGTCTAACCCTAACCCGAAGAGACTGAGTCTAACCCTCACCCTAAGAGCCTGAGTCTAACCCTAACCCTAAGAGCCTGAGTCTAACCCTAACCCTAAGAGCCTGAGTCTAACCCTCACCCTAAGAGCCTGAGTCTAACCCTCACCCTAAGAGCCTGAGTCTAACCCTCACCCTAAGAGCCTGAGTCTAACCCTAACCCTAAGAGCCTGAGTCTAACCCTAACCCTAAGAGCCTGAGTCTAACCCTAACTCTAAGAGCCTGAGTCTAACCCTAACCCTAAGAGCCTGCATCTAACCCTAACCCTAAGAGCCTGAGTCTAACCCTCACCCTAAGAGCCTGAGTCTAACCCTCACCCTAAGAGCCTGAGTCTAACCCTAACCCGAAGAGCCTGAGTCTAACCCTCACCCTAAGAGCCTGAGTCTAACCCTAACCCGAAGAGCCTGAGTCTAACCCTAACCCTAAGAGCCTGAGTCTAACCCTCACCCTAAGAGCCTGAGTCTAACCCTAACCCTAAGAGCCTGAGTCGAACCCTAACCCGAAGAGCCTGAGTCTAACCCTCACCCTAAGAGCCTGAGTCTAACCCTAACCCTAAGAGCCTGAGTCTAACCCTAACCCGAAGAGCCTGAGTCTAACCCTAACCCTAAGAGCCTGAGTCTAACCCTAACCCTAAAAGCCTGAGTCTAACCCTAACCCGAAGAGACTGAGTCTAACCCTCACCCTAAGAGCCTGAGTCTAACCCTAACCCTAAGAGCCTGAGTCTAACCCTCACCCTAAGAGCCTGAGTCTAACCCTCACCCTAAGAGCCTGAGTCTAACCCTAACCCTAAGAGCCTGAGTCTAACCCTCACCCTAAGAGCCTGAGTCTAACCCTCACCCTAAGAGCCTGAGTCTAACCCTAACCCGAAGAGACTGAGTCTAACCCTAACCCTAAGAGCCTGAGTCTAACCCTAACCCTAAGAGCCTGAGTCTAACCCTAACTCTAAGAGCCTGAGTCTAACCCTAACCCTAAGAGCCTGCATCTAACCCTAACCCTAAGAGCCTGAGTCTAACCCTCACCCTAAGAGCCTGAGTCTAACCCTCACCCTAAGAGCCTGAGTCTAACCCTAACCCTAAGAGCCTGAGTCTAACCCTAACCCTAAGAGCCTGCGTCTAACCCTAACCCTAAGAGCCTGAGTCTAACCCTCACCCGAAGAGCCTGAGTCTAACCCTAACCCTAAAAGCCTGAGTCTAACCCTAACCCGAAGAGACTGAGTCTAACCCTCACCCTAAGAGCCTGAGTCTAACCCTAACCCTAAGAGCCTGAGTCTAACCCTCACCCTAAGAGCCTGAGTCTAACCCTAACCCTAAGAGCCTGAGTCTAACCCTCACCCTAAGAGCCTGAGTCTAACCCTAACCCTAAGAGCCTGAGTCTAACCCTCACCCTAAGAGCCTGAGTCTAACCCTAACCCGAAGAGCCTGAGTCTAACCCTAACCCGAAGAGCCTGAGTCTAACCCTAACCCTAAAAGCCTGAGTCTAACCCTAACCCGAAGAGCCTGAGTCTAACCCTAACCCTAAGAGCCTGAGTCTAACCCTAACCCTAAGAGCCTGAGTCTAACCCTCACCCTAAGAGCCTGAGTCTAACCCTAACCCGAAGAGCCTGAGTCTAACCCTAACCCTAAGAGCCTGAGTCTAACCCTAACCCTAAGAGCCTGAGTCTAACCCTAACTCTAAGAGCCTGAGTCTAACCCTAACCCTAAGAGCCTGAGTCTAACCCTAACCCTAAGAGCCTGAGTCTAACCCTCACCCTAAGAGCCTGAGTCTAACCCTCACCCTAAGAGCCTGAGTCTAACCCTAACCCTAAGAGCCTGAGTCTAACCCTCACCCTAAGAGCCTGAGTCTAACCCTAACCCTAAGAGCCTGAGTCTAACCCTCACCCTAAGAGCCTGAGTCTAACCCTAACCCTAAGAGCCTGAGTCTAACCCTAACCCTAAGAGCCTGAGTCGAACCCTCACCCTAAGAGCCTGAGTCTAACCCTAACCCTAAGAGCCTGAGTCTAACCCTAACCCTAAGAGCCTGAGTCTAACCCTAACCCGAAGAGCCTGAGTCTAACCCTAACCCTAAGAGCCTGAGTCTAACCCTAACCCTAAAAGCCTGAGTCTAACCCTAACCCGAAGAGACTGAGTCTAACCCTCACCCTAAGAGCCTGAGTCTAACCCTAACCCTAAGAGCCTGAGTCTAACCCTAACCCTAAGAGCCTGAGTCTAACCCTAACCCTAAGAGCCTGAGTCTAACCCTCACCCTAAGAGCCTGACTCTAACCCTCACCCTAAGAGCCTGAGTCTAACCCTAACCCTAAGAGCCTGAGTCTAACCCTCACTCTAAGAGCCTGAGTCTAACCATCACCCTAAGAGCCTGAGTCTAACCCTAACCCTAAGAGCCTGAGTCTAACCCTCACCCTAAGAGCCTGAGTCTAACCCTAACCCTAAGAGCCTGAGTCTAACCCTCACCCTAAGAGCCTGAGTCTAACCCTAACCCTAAGAGCCTGAGTCTAACCCTAACCCTAAGAGCCTGAGTCGAACCCTCACCCTAAGAGCCTGAGTCTAACCCTAACCCTAAGAGCCTGAGTCTAACCCTAACCCTAAGAGCCTGAGTCTAACCCTAACCCGAAGAGCCTGAGTCTAACCCTAACCCTAAGAGCCTGAGTCTAACCCTAACCCTAAGAGCCTGAGTCTAACCCTAACCCTAAGAGCCTGAGTCTAACCCTAACTCTAAGAGCCTGAGTCTAACCCTAACCCTAAGAGCCTGAGTCTAACCCTAACCCTAAGAGCCTGAGTCTAACCCTCACCCTAAGAGCCTGAGTCTAACCCTCACCCTAAGAGCCTGAGTCTAACCCTAACCCTAAGAGCCTGAGTCTAACCCTCACCCTAAGAGCCTGAGTCTAACCCTAACCCTAAGAGCCTGAGTCTAACCCTCACCCTAAGAGCCTGAGTCTAACCCTAACCCTAAGAGCCTGAGTCTAACCCTAACCCTAAGAGCCTGAGTCTAACCCTAACCCGAAGAGCCTGAGTCTAACCCTAACCCTAAGAGCCTGAGTCTAACCCTAACCCTAAAAGCCTGAGTCTAACCCTAACCCGAAGAGACTGAGTCTAACCCTCACCCTAAGAGCCTGAGTCTAACCCTAACCCTAAGAGCCTGAGTCTAACCCTAACCCTAAGAGCCTGAGTCTAACCCTAACCCTAAGAGCCTGAGTCTAACCCTCACCCTAAGAGCCTGACTCTAACCCTCACCCTAAGAGCCTGAGTCTAACCCTAACCCTAAGAGCCTGAGTCTAACCCTAACCCTAAGAGCCTGAGTCTAACCCTCACCCTAAGAGCCTGCGTCTAACCCGCACCCTAAGAGCCTGAGTCTAACCCTAACCCTAAGAGCCTGAGTCTAACCCTAACCCTAAGAGCCTGAGTCTAACCCTAACCCGAAGAGCCTGAGTCTAACCCTAACCCTAAGAGCCTGAGTCTAACCCTAACCCTAAGAGCCTGAGTCTAACCCTAACCCTAAGAGCCTGAGTTTAACCCTAACCCTAAGAGCCTGAGTCTAACCCTAACCCTAAGAGCCTGAGTCTAACCCTAACCCTAAGAGCCTGAGTCTAACCCTAACCCTAAGAGCCTGAGTCTAACCCTAACCCTAAGAGCCTGCGTCTAACCCTAACCCTAAGAGCCTGAGTCTAACCCTAACCCTAAGAGCCTGAGTCTAACCCTAACCCTAAGAGCCTGAGTCTAACCCTCACCCTAAGAGCCTGAGTCTAACCCTAACCCGAAGAGCCTGAGTCTGACCCTCACCCTAAGAGCCTGAGTCTAACCCTAACCCTAAGAGCCTGCATCTAACCCTAACCCTAAGAGCCTGAGTCTAACCCTCACCCTAAGAGCCTGAGTCTAACCCTCACCCTAAGAGCCTGAGTCTAACCCTAACCCTAAGAGCCTGAGTCTAACCCTCACCCTAAGAGCCTTAGTCTAACCCTAACCCTAAGAGCCTGAGTCTAACCCTAACCCTAAGAGCCTGAGTCTAACCCTAACCCTAAGAGCCTGCGTCTAACCCTAACCCTAAGAGCCTGAGTCTAACCCTCACCCGAAGAGCCTGAGTCTAACCCTAACCCTAAGAGCCTGAGTCTAACCCTAACCCTAAGAGCCTGAGTCGAACCCTAACCCGAAGAGCCTGAGTCTAACCCTAACCCGAAGAGCCTGAGTCTAACCCTAACCCTAAGAGCCTGAGTCTAACCCTCACCCGAAGAGCCTGAGTCTAACCCTCACCCTAAGAGCCTGAGTCTAACCCTCACCCTAAGAGCCTGAGTCTAACCCTAACCCGAAGAGCCTGAGTCTAACCCTAACCCTAAGAGCCTGAGTCTAACCCTAACCCTAAGAGCCTGAGTCTAACCCTAACCCTAAGAGCCTGAGTCTAACCCTCACCCTAAGAGCCTGAGTCTAACCCTCACCCTAAGAGCCTGACTCTAACCCTCACCCTAAGAGCCTGAGTCTAACCCTAACCCTAAGAGCCTGAGTCTAACCCTAACCCTAAGAGCCTGAGTCTAACCCTCACCCTAAGAGCCTGCGTCTAACCCGCACCCTAAGAGCCTGAGTCTAACCCTAACCCTAAGAGCCTGAGTCTAACCCTAACCCTAAGAGCCTGAGTCTAACCCTAACCCGAAGAGCCTGAGTCTAACCCTAACCCTAAGAGCCTGAGTCTAACCCTAACCCTAAGAGCCTGAGTCTAACCCTAACCCTAAGAGCCTGAGTTTAACCCTAACCCTAAGAGCCTGAGTCTAACCCTAACCCTAAGAGCCTGAGTCTAACCCTAACCCTAAGAGCCTGAGTCTAACCCTAACCCTAAGAGCCTGAGTCTAACCCTAACCCTAAGAGCCTGCGTCTAACCCTAACCCTAAGAGCCTGAGTCTAACCCTAACCCTAAGAGCCTGAGTCTAACCCTAACCCTAAGAGCCTGAGTCTAACCCTCACCCTAAGAGCCTGAGTCGAACCCTAACCCGAAGAGCCTGAGTCTGACCCTCACCCTAAGAGCCTGAGTCTAACCCTAACCCTAAGAGCCTGCATCTAACCCTAACCCTAAGAGCCTGAGTCTAACCCTCACCCTAAGAGCCTGAGTCTAACCCTCACCCTAAGAGCCTGAGTCTAACCCTAACCCTAAGAGCCTGAGTCTAACCCTAACCCTAAGAGCCTTAGTCTAACCCTAACCCTAAGAGCCTGAGTCTAACCCTAACCCTAAGAGCCTGAGTCTAACCCTAACCCTAAGAGCCTGCGTCTAACCCTAACCCTAAGAGCCTGAGTCTAACCCTCACCCGAAGAGCCTGAGTCTAACCCTAACCCTAAGAGCCTGAGTCTAACCCTAACCCTAAGAGCCTGAGTCGAACCCTAACCCGAAGAGCCTGAGTCTAACCCTAACCCGAAGAGCCTGAGTCTAACCCTAACCCTAAGAGCCTGAGTCTAACCCTCACCCGAAGAGCCTGAGTCTAACCCTCACCCTAAGAGCCTGAGTCTAACCCTAACCCTAAGAGCCTGAGTCTAACCCTAACCCGAAGAGCCTGAGTCTAACCCTAACCCTAAGAGCCTGAGTCTAACCCTCACCCTAAGAGCCTGAGTCTAACCCTAACCCTAAGAGCCTGAGTCTAACCCTCACCCTAAGAGCCTGAGTCTAACCCTCACCCTAAGAGCCTGAGTCTAACCCTCACCCTAAGAGCCTGAGTCTAACCCTCACCCTAAGAGCCTGAGTCTAACCCTAACCCTAAGAGCCTGAGTCTAACCCTCACCCTAAGAGCCTGAGTCTAACCCTCACCCTAAGAGCCTGAGTCTAACCCTAACCCGAAGAGCCTGAGTCTAACCCTAACCCGAAGAGCCTGAGTCTAACCCTAACCCGAAGAGCCTGAGTCTAACCCTCACCCGAAGAGCCTGAGTCTAACCCTCACCCTAAGAGCCTGAGTCTAACCCTAACCCTAAGAGCCTGAGTCTAACCCTAACCCTAAGAGCCTGAGTCTAACCCTCACCCTAAGAGCCTGAGTCTAACCCTAACCCTAAGAGCCTGAGTCTAACCCTAACCCGAAGAGCCTGAGTCTAACCCTAACCCTAAGAGCCTGAGTCTAACCCTAACCCTAAGAGCCTGAGTCTAACCCTAACCCTAAGAGCCTGAGTCTAACCCTAACCCTAAGAGCCTGAGTCTAACCCTAACCCTAAGAGCCTGAGTCTAACCCTCACCCTAAGAGCCTGAGTCTAACCCTAACCCTAAAAGCCTGAGTCTAACCCTAACCCTAAGAGCCTGAGTCTAACCCTAACCCTAAGAGCCTGAGTCTAACCCTAACCCTAAGAGCCTGAGTCTAACCCTAACCCTAAGAGCCTGAGTCTAACCCTCACGCTAAGAGCCTGAGTCTAACCCTAACCCTAAGAGCCTGAGTCTAACCCTAACCCTAAGAGCCTGAGTCTAACCCTAACCCTAAGAGCCTGAGTCTAACCCTCACCCTAAGAGCCTGAGTCTAACCCTAACCCTAAGAGCCTGAGTCTAACCCTAACCCTAAGAGCCTGAGTCTAACCCTAACCCGAAGAGCCTGCGTCTAACCCTAACCCTAAGAGCCTGAGTCTAACCCTAACCCTAAGAGCCTGAGTCTAACCCTAACCCTAAGAGCCTGAGTCTAACCCTAACCCTAAGAGCCTGAGTCTAACCCTCACCCTATGAGCCTGCGTCTAACCCGCACCCTAAGAGCCTGAGTCTAACCCTAACCCTAAGAGCCTGAGTCTAACCCTAACCCTAAGAGCCTGAGTCTAACCCTAACCCGAAGAGCCTGAGTCTAACCCTAACCCTAAGAGCCTGAGTCTAACCCTAACCCTAAGAGCCTGAGTCTAACCCTAACCCTAAGAGCCTGAGTTTAACCCTAACCCTAAGAGCCTGAGTCTAACCCTAACCCTAAGAGCCTGAGTCTAACCCTAACCCTAAGAGCCTGAGTCTAACCCTAACCCTAAGAGCCTGAGTCTAACCCTAACCCTAAGAGCCTGCGTCTAACCCTAACCCTAAGAGCCTGAGTCTAACCCTAACCCTAAGAGCCTGAGTCTAACCCTAACCCTAAGAGCCTGAGTCTAACCCTCACCCTAAGAGCCTGAGTCGAACCCTAACCCGAAGAGCCTGAGTCTGACCCTCACCCTAAGAGCCTGAGTCTAACCCTAACCCTAAGAGCCTGAGTCTAACCCTAACCCGAAGAGCATGAGTCTAACCCTAACCCGAAGAGCCTGAGTCTAACCCTCACCCTAAGAGCCTGAGTCTAACCCTAACCCTAAGAGCCTGAGTCTAACCCTCACCCTAAGAGCCTGAGTCTAACCCTAACCCTAAGAGCCTGAGTCTAACCCTAACCCGAAGAGCCTGAGTCTAACCCTAACTCTAAGAGCCTGAGTCTAACCCTAACCCTAAGGGCCTGAGTCTAACCCTCACCCTAAGAGCCTGAGTCTAACCCTAACCCTAAGAGCCTGAGTCTAACCCTAACCCTAAGAGCCTGAGTCTAACCCTAACCCTAAGAGCCTGAGTCTAACCCTCACCCTAAGAGCCTGAGTCTAACCCTAACCCTAAGAGCCTGCGTCTAACCCTAACCCTAAGAGCCTGAGTCTAACCCTAACCCTAAGAGCCTGAGTCTAACCCTCACCCTAAGAGCCTGAGTCTAACCCTCACCCTAAGTGCCTGAGTCTAACCCTCACCCTAAGAGCCTGAGTCTAACCCTAACCCGAAGAGCCTGAGTCTAACCCTAACCCTAAGAGCCTGAGTCTAAGCCTAACCCTAAGAGCCTGAGTCTAACCCTAACACGAAGAGCCTGAGTCTAACCCTAACCCGAAGAGCCTGAGTCCAACCCTAACCCTAAGAGCCTGAGTCTAACCCTAACCCTAAGAGCCTGAGTCTAACCCTAACCCTAAGAGCCTGAGTCTAACCCTAACCCTAAGAGCCTGAGTCTAACCCTCACCCTAAGAGCCTGAGTCGAACCCTAACCCGAAGAGCCTGAGTCTGACCCTCACCCTAAGAGCCTGAGTCTAACCCTAACCCTAAGAGCCTGAGTCTAACCCTAACCCTAAGAGCCTGAGTCTAACCCTAACCCGAAGAGCATGAGTCTAACCCTAACCCGAAGAGCCTGAGTCTAACCCTAACCCTAAGAGCCTGAGTCTAACCCTAACCCTAAGAGTCTGAGTCTAACCCTAACCCTAAGAGCCTGAGTCTAACCCTAACCCTAAGAGCCTGAGTCTAACCCTAACCCTAAGAGCCTGAGTCTAACCCTAACTCTAAGAGCCTGAGTCTAACCCTAACCCTAAGAGCCTGAGTCTAACCCTCACCCTAAGAGCCTGAGTCTAACCCTAACCCGAAGAGCCTGAGTCTAACCCTCACCCTAAGAGCCTGAGTCTAACCCTAACCCTAAGAGCCTGAGTCTAACCCTAACCCTAAGAGCCTGAGTCTAACCCTCACCCTAAGAGCCTGAGTCTAACCCTAACCCTAAGAGCCTGCGTCTAACCCTAACCCTAAGAGCCTGAGTCTAACCCTAACCCTAAGAGCCTGAGTCTAACCCTCACCCTAAGAGCCTGAGTCTAACCCTCACCCTAAGAGCCTGAGTCTAACCCTAACCCTAAGAGCCTGAGTCTAACCCTAACCCGAAGAGCCTGAGTCTAACCCTAACCCTAAGAGCCTGAGTCTAACCCTAACCCTAAGAGCCTGAGTCTAACCCTAACCCTAAAAGCCTGAGTCTAACCCTAACCCGAAGAGCCTGAGTCTAACCCTAACCCTAAGAGCCTGAGTCTAACCCTAACCCTAAGAGCCTGAGTCTAACCCTCACCCTAAGAGCCTGAGTCTAACCCGAACCCTAAGAGCCTGAGTCTAACCCTCACCCTAAGAGCCTGAGTCTAACCCTCACCCTAAGAGCCTGAGTCTAACCCTAACCCTAAGAGCCTGAGTCTAACCCTCACCCTAAGAGCCTGAGTCTAACCCTCACCCTAAGAGCCTGAGTCTAACCCTAACCCTAAGAGCCTGAGTCTAACCCTAACCCTAAGAGCCTGAGTCTAACCCTAACTCTAAGAGCCTGAGTCTAACCCTAACCCTAAGAGCCTGCATCTAACCCTAACCCTAAGAGCCTGAGTCTAACCCTAACCCTAAGAGCCTGAGTCGAACCCTAACCCTAAGAGCCTGAGTCTAACCCTAACCCTAAGAGCCTGAGTCTAACCCTCACCCTAAGAGCCTGAGTCTAACCCTAACCCTAAGAGCCTGAGTCTAACCCTAACCCTAAGAGCCTGAGTCTAACCCTAACCCTAAGAGCCTGAGTCGAACCCTAACCCGAAGAGCCTGAGTCTAACCCTAACCCTAAGAGCCTGAGTCTAACCCTAACCCTAAGAGCCTGAGTCGAACCCTAACCCGAAGAGCCTGAGTCTAACCCTAACCCTAAGAGCCTGAGTCTAACCCTAACCCTAAAAGCCTGAGTCTAACCCTAACCCGAAGAGACTGAGTCTAACCCTCACCCTAAGAGCCTGAGTCTAACCCTAACCCTAAGAGCCTGAGTCTAACCCTCACCCTAAGAGCCTGAGTCTAACCCTAACCCGAAGAGCCTGAGTCTAACCCTAACCCTAAGAGCCTGAGTCTAACCCTAACTCTAAGAGCCTGAGTCTAACCCTAACCCTAAGAGCCTGCATCTAACCCTAACCCTAAGAGCCTGAGTCTAACCCTCACCCTAAGAGCCTGAGTCTAACCCTCACCCTAAGAGCCTGAGTCTAACCCTAACCCTAAGAGCCTGAGTCTAACCCTCACCCTAAGAGCCTTAGTCTAACCCTAACCCTAAGAGCCTGAGTCTAACCCTAACCCTAAGAGCCTGAGTCTAACCCTAACCCTAAGAGCCTGCGTCTAACCCTAACCCTAAGAGCCTGAGTCTAACCCTCACCCGAAGAGCCTGAGTCTAACCCTAACCCTAAGAGCCTGAGTCTAACCCTAACCCTAAGAGCCTGAGTCGAACCCTAACCCGAAGAGCCTGAGTCTAACCCTAACCCGAAGAGCCTGAGTCTAACCCTAACCCTAAGAGCCTGAGTCTAACCCTCACCCTAAGAGCCTGAGTCTAACCCTAACCCGAAGAGACTGAGTCTAACCCTCACCCTAAGAGCCTGAGTCTAACCCTCACCCTAAGAGCCTGAGTCTAACCCTCACCCTAAGAGCCTGAGTCTAACCCTCACCCTAAGAGCCTGAGTCTAACCCTAACCCTAAGAGCCTGAGTCTAACCCTCACCCTAAGAGCCTGAGTCTAACCCTAACCCTAAGAGCCTGAGTCTAACCCTCACCCTAAGAGCCTGAGTCTAACCCTCACCCTAAGAGCCTGAGTCTAACCCTAACCCTAAGAGCCTGAGTCTAACCCTCACCCTAAGAGCCTGAGTCTAACCCTCACCCTAAGAGCCTGAGTCTAACCCTAACCCGAAGAGCCTGAGTCTAACCCTAACCCGAAGAGCCTGAGTCTAACCCTAACCCTAAGAGCCTGAGTCTAACCCTCACCCGAAGAGCCTGAGTCTAACCCTCACCCTAAGAGCCTGAGTCTAACCCTAACCCTAAGAGCCTGAGTCTAACCCTAACCCTAAGAGCCTGAGTCTAACCCTCACCCTAAGAGCCTGAGTCTAACCCTAACCCTAAGAGCCTGAGTCTAACCCTAACCCTAAGAGCCTGAGTTTAACCCTAACCCTAAGAGCCTGAGTCTAACCCTAACCCTAAGAGCCTGAGTCTAACCCTAACCCTAAGAGCCTGAGTCTAACCCTAACCCTAAGAGCCTGAGTCTAACCCTAACCCTAAGAGCCTGAGTCTAACCCTCACCCTAAGAGCCTGAGTCTAACCCTAACCCTAAAAGCCTGAGTCTAACCCTAACCCTAAGAGCCTGAGTCTAACCCTAACCCGAAGAGCCTGAGTCTAACCCTAACCCTAAGAGCCTGAGTCTAACCCTAACCCTAAGAGCCTGAGTCTAACCCTCACGCTAAGAGCCTGAGTCTAACCCTAACCCTAAGAGCCTGAGTCTAACCCTAACCCTAAGAGCCTGAGTCTAACCCTAACCCTAAGAGCCTGAGTCTAACCCTCACCCTAAGAGCCTGAGTCTAACCCTAACCCTAAGAGCCTGAGTCTAACCCTAACCCTAAGAGCCTGAGTCTAACCCTAACCCGAAGAGCCTGCGTCTAACCCTAACCCTAAGAGCCTGAGTCTAACCCTAACCCTAAGAGCCTGAGTCTAACCCTAACCCTAAGAGCCTGAGTCTAACCCTAACCCGAAGAGCCTGAGTCTAACCCTCACCCTAAGAGCCTGCGTCTAACCCGCACCCTAAGAGCCTGAGTCTAACCCTAACCCGAAGAGCCTGAGTCTAACCCTAACCCTAAGAGCCTGAGTCTAACCCTAACCCTAAGGGCCTGAGTCTAACCCTAACCCTAAGAGCCTGAGTCTAACCCTAACCCTAAGAGCCTGAGTCTAACCCTAACCCTAAGAGCCTGAGTTTAACCCTAACCCTAAGAGCCTGAGTCTAACCCTAACCCTAAGAGCCTGAGTCTAACCCTAACCCTAAGAGCCTGAGTCTAACCCTAACCCTAAGAGCCTGAGTCTAACCCTAACCCTAAGAGCCTGCGTCTAACCCTAACCCTAAGAGCCTGAGTCTAACCCTAACCCTAAGAGCCTGAGTCTAACCCTCACCCTAAGAGCCTGAGTCGAACCCTAACCCGAAGAGCCTGAGTCTGACCCTCACCCTAAGAGCCTGAGTCTAACCCTAACCCTAAGAGCCTGAGTCTAACCCTAACCCTAAGAGCCTGAGTCTAACCCTAACCCTAAGAGCCTGAGTCTAACCCTAACCCTAAGAGCCTGAGTCTAACCCTAACCCGAAGAGCCTGAGTCTAACCCTAACCCTAAGAGCCTGAGTCTAACCCTAACCCTAAGAGCCTGAGTCTAACCCTAACCCTAAGAGCCTGAGTTTAACCCTAACCCTAAGAGCCTGAGTCTAACCCTAACCCTAAGAGCCTGAGTCTAACCCTCACCCTAAGAGCCTGAGTCTAACCCTCACCCTAAGAGCCTGAGTCTAACCCTAACCCTAAGAGCCTGAGTCTAACCCTAACCCTAAGAGCCTGAGTCTAACCCTAACCCTAAGAGCCTGAGTCTAACCCTCACCCTAAGAGCCTGAGTCTAACCCTCACCCTAAGAGCCTGAGTCTAACCCTAACCCTAAGAGCCTGAGTCTAACCCTCACCCTAAGAGCCTGAGTCTAACCCTAACCCGAAGAGCCTGAGTCTAACCCTAACCCGAAGAGCCTGAGTCTAACCCTAACCCGAAGAGCCTGCGTCTAACCCTAACCCTAAGAGCCTGAGTCTAACCCTCACCCTAAGAGCCTGAGTCTAACCCTAACCCGAAGAGCCTGAGTCTAACCCTAACCCTAAGAGCCTGAGTCTAACCCTAACCCTAAGAGCCTGAGTCTAACCCTAACCCTAAGAGCCTGAGTTTAACCCTAACCCTAAGAGCCTGAGTCTAACCCTAACCCTAAGAGCCTGAGTCTAACCCTAACCCTAAGAGCCTGAGTCTAACCCTAACCCTAAGAGCCTGAGTCTAACCCTAACCCTAAGAGCCTGAGTCTAACCCTAACCCTAAGAGCCTGAGTCTAACCCTAACCCTAAGAGCCTGAGTCTAACCCTCACCCTAAGAGCCTGAGTCGAACCCTAACCCGAAGAGCCTGAGTCTGACCCTCACCCTAAGAGCCTGAGTTTAACCCTAACCCTAAGAGCCTGAGTCTAACCCTAACCCTAAGAGCCTGAGTCTAACCCTAACCCTAAGAGCCTGAGTCTAACCCTAACCCTAAGAGCCTGAGTCTAACCCTAACCCTAAGAGCCTGCGTCTAACCCTAACCCTAAGAGCCTGAGTCTAACCCTAACCCTAAGAGCCTGAGTCTAACCCTCACCCTAAGAGCCTGAGTCGAACCCTAACCCGAAGAGCCTGAGTCTGACCCTCACCCTAAGAGCCTGAGTCTAACCCTAACCCTAAGAGCCTGAGTCTAACCCTAACCCGAAGAGCCTGCGTCTAACCCTAACCCTAAGAGCCTGAGTCTAACCCTAACCCTAAGAGCCTGAGTCTAACCCTAACCCGAAGAGCCTGAGTCTAACCCTAACCCTAAGAGCCTGAGTCTAACCCTAACCCTAAGAGCCTGAGTCTAACCCTAACCCTAAGAGCCTGAGTTTAACCCTAACCCTAAGAGCCTGAGTCTAACCCTAACCCTAAGAGCCTGAGTCTAACCCTAACCCTAAGAGCCTGAGTCTAACCCTAACCCTAAGAGCCTGAGTCTAACCCTAACCCTAAGAGCCTGAGTCTAACCCTAACCCTAAGAGCCTGCGTCTAACCCTAACCCTAAGAGCCTGAGTCTAACCCTAACCCTAAGAGCCTGAGTCTAACCCTCACCCTAAGAGCCTGAGTCGAACCCTAACCCGAAGAGCCTGAGTCTGACCCTCACCCTAAGAGCCTGAGTCTAACCCTAACCCTAAGAGCCTGAGTCTAACCCTAACCCGAAGAGCCTGAGTCTAACCCTAACCCTAAGAGCCTGAGTCTAACCCTAACCCTAAGAGCCTGAGTCTAACCCTCACCCTAAGAGCCTGCGTCTAACCCGCACCCTAAGAGCCTGAGTCTAACCCTAACCCTAAGAGCCTGAGTCTAACCCTAACCCTAAGAGCCTGAGTCTAACCCTAACCCGAAGAGCCTGAGTTTAACCCTAACCCTAAGAGCCTGAGTCTAACCCTAACCCTAAGAGCCTGAGTCTAACCCTAACCCTAAGAGCCTGAGTCTAACCCTAACCCTAAGAGCCTGAGTCTAACCCTAACCCTAAGAGCCTGCGTCTAACCCTAACCCTAAGAGCCTGAGTCTAACCCTAACCCTAAGAGCCTGAGTCTAACCCTAACCCTAAGAGCCTGAGTCTAACCCTCACCCTAAGAGCCTGAGTCGAACCCTAACCCGAAGAGCCTGAGTCTAACCCTCACCCTAAGAGCCTGAGTCTAACCCTAACCCGAAGAGCATGAGTCTAACCCTAACCCGAAGAGCCTGAGTCTAACCCTCACCCTAAGAGCCTGAGTCTAACCCTAACCCTAAGAGCCTGAGTCTAACCCTCACCCTAAGAGCCTGAGTCTAACCCTAACCCTAAGAGCCTGAGTCTAACCCTAACCCTAAGAGCCTGAGTCTAACCCTAACTCTAAGAGCCTGAGTCTAACCCTAACCCTAAGGGCCTGAGTCTAACCCTCACCCTAAGAGCCTGAGTCTAACCCTAACCCTAAGAGCCTGAGTCTAACCCTAACCCTAAGAGCCTGCGTCTAACCCTAACCCTAAGAGCCTGAGTCTAACCCTAACCCTAAGAGCCTGAGTCTAACCCTCACCCTAAGAGCCTGAGTCTAACCCTCACCCTAAGAGCCTGAGTCTAAGCCTAACCCTAAGAGCCTGAGTCTAACCCTAACCCGAAGAGCCTGAGTCTAACCCTAACCCTAAGAGCCTGAGTCTAAGCCTAACCCTAAGAGCCTGAGTCTAACCCTAACCCGAAGAGCCTGAGTCCAACCCTAACCCTAAGAGCCTGAGTCTAACCCTAACCCTAAGAGCCTGAGTCTAACCCTAACCCTAAGAGCCTGAGTCTAACCCTAACCCTTTTGGTGGAGCGCTGCTGGCATCTAGCGAAATATACTTGGGTACTGCAACAGGCCCTGTTGGTGGAGCGCTGCTGCCATCTAGCGAAATGTAATTGTGTACTGCAGCCGCCCGGTTGGTGGAGCGCTGCTGCCATCTAGCGAAATATATTTGGGTAGTGCAGCCGGCCCTGTTGGTGGAGCGCTGCTGCCATCTAGCGAAATATATTTGGGTACTGCAGCCGGCCCGGTTGGTGGAGCGCTGCTGCCGTCTCGCGAAATATATTTGGGTACTGCAGCCGGCGCTGTTGGTGGAGCGCTGCTGCCATCTAGCGAAATATATTTGGGTACTGCAGCCGCCCGGTTGGTGGAGCGCTGCTGCCATCTAGCGAAATGTAATTGGGTACTGCAGCCGGCCGTTTGGTGGAGCGCTGCTGCCATCTAGCGAAATATATTTGGGTACTGCAGCCGCCCTGTTGGTGGAGCGCTGCTGCCATCTAGCGAAATATATTTGGGTACTGCAGCCGGCGCTGTTGGTGGAGCGCTGCTGCCATCTAGCGAAATATAATTGGGTACTGCAGCCGGCGCTGTTGGTGGAGCGCTGCTGCCATCTAGCGAAATATACTTGGGTACTGCAGCCGCCCGTTTGGTGGAGCGCTGCTGCCATCTAGCGAAATATATTTGGGTACTGCAGCCGGCCCTGTTGGTGGAGCGCTGCTGCCATCTAGCGAAATATAATTGGGTACTGCAGCCGGCTCTGTTGGTGGAGCGCTGCTGGCATCTAGCGAAATATATTTGGGTACTGCAGCCGCCCTTTTGGTGGAGCGCTGCTGCCATCTAGCGAAATGTAATTGGGTACTGCAGCCGCCCTTTTGGTGGAGCGCTGCTGCCATCTAGCGAAATATATTTGGGTACTGCAGCCGGCCCTGTTGGTGGAGTGCTGCTGCCATCTAGCAAAATATATTTGGGTACTGCAGCCGGCCCTGTTGGTGGAGCGATGCTGCCGTCTAGCGAAATATATTTGGGTACTGCAGGCGGCCCCGTTGGTGGAGCGCTGCTGCCATCTAGCGAAATATACTTGGGTACTGCAGCCGGCGCTGTTGGTGGAGCGCTGCTGCCATCTAGCGAAATATACTTGGGTACTTCAGCCGGGGTTCGGGTTAGGGTTAAGGTTAGACTGTTAGGGTTAGGGTTAGGGTTAGACTCTTAGGGTTAGACTCTTAGGGTTAGGGTTAGACTCTTAGGGTTAGGGTTAGGGTTAGGGTTAGACTCTTAGGGTTAGGGTTAGGGTTAGACTGTTAGGGTTAGGGTTATGGTTAGGGTTAGACTCTTAGGGTTAAACTCTTATGTTTACGGTTAGACTGTAAGGGTTAGAGTTAGGGTTAGGGTTAGAATCTTAGGGTTAGACTGTTAGGGTTAGGGTTGGGGTTAGGGTTAGACTCTTAGGGTTAGGGTTAGACTCTTAGGGTTAGGGTTAGGGTTAGGGTTAGACTCAGGGTTAGGGTTAGACTCTTAGGGTTAGGGTTAGGGTTAGGGTTAGACTCTTAGGGTTAGACTCTTAGGGTTAGGGTTAGACTCTTAGGGTTAGGGTTAGGGTTAGACTCTTAGGGTTAGGGTTAGACTCTTAGGGTTAGGGTAGGGTTAGGGTTAGACTCTTAGGGTTAGGGTTAGGGTTAAGGTTAGACTCTTAGTGTAAGGGTTAGACTCTTAGGGTTAGGGTCAGGGTTAGGGTTAGGGTTAGGGTTAGGGTTAGACTCTTAGGGTTAGGGTTAGGGTTAAGGTTAGACTCTTAGTGTTAGGGTTAGACTCTTAGGGTTAGGGTTAGGGTTAGGGTTAGACTCTTAGGGTTAGGGTTAGGGTTAGACTGTTAGGGTTAGGGTTATGGTTAGGGTTAGACTCTTAGGGTTAAACTCTTATGTTTACGGTTAGACTGTTAGGGTTAGAGTTAGGGTTAGGGTTAGAATCTTAGGGTTAGACTGTTAGGGTTAGGGTTGGGGTTAGGGTTAGACTCTTAGGGTTAGGGTTAGACTCTTAGGGTTAGGGTTAGGGTTAGGGTTAGACTCAGGGTTAGGGTTAGACTCTTAGGGTTAGGGTTAGGGTTAGGGTTAGACTCTTAGGATTAGGGTTAGGGTTAGGGTTAGGGTTAGGGTTAGACTGTTAGGGTTAAGGTTAGGGTTAGTGTTAGACTCGTAGGGTTAGGGTTAGACTCAGGCTCTTAGGGTTAGGGTTAGACTCAGGCTCTTCGGGTTAGGGTTAGACTCAGGCTCTTAGGGTTAGGGTTAGACTCAGGCTTTTAGGGTGAGGGTTAGACTCAGGCTCTTAGGGTGAGGGTTAGACTCAGGCTCTTAGAGTTAGGGTTAGACTCAGGCTCTTAGGGTTAGGGTTAGACTCAGGCTCTTAGGGTGAGGGTTAGACTCAGGCTCTTAGGGTTAGGGTTAGACTCAGGCTCTTAGAGTTAGGGTTAGACTCAGGCTCTTAGGGTTAGGGTTAGACTCAGTACTATATATTTTGGGTACTGCAGCCGCCGCTGTTGGTGGAGCGCTGCTGCCATCTAGCGAAATATACTTGGGTACTGCAGCCGGCCCTGTTGGTGGAGCGCTGCTGCCATCTAGCGAAATATATTTGGGTACTGCAGCCGGCCCTGTTGGTGGAGCGCTGCTGCCGTCTAGCGAAATACATTTGGGTACTGCAGCCGCCCTTTTGGTGGAGCGCTGCTGCCATCTAGCGAAATGTAATTGGGTACTGCAGCCGCCCTGTTGGTGGAGCGCTGCTGCCATCTAGCGAAATATACTTGGGTACTGCAGCCGGCGCTGTTGGTGGAGCGCTGCTGCCATCTAGCGAAATGTATTGGGTACTGCAGCCGCCCTTTTGGTGGAGCGCTGCTGCCATCTAGCGAAATATACTTGGGTACTGCAGCCGGCCCTGTTGGTGGAGCGCTGCTGCCATCTAGCGAAATGTAGTTGGGTACTGCAGCCGTCCTTCTGGTGGAGCGCTGCTGCCATCTAGCGAAATGTAATTGGGTACTGCAGCCGCCCTTTTGGTGGAGCGCTGCTGCCATCTAGCGAAATGTAATTATGTACTGCAGCCGCCTCTGTTGGTGGAGCGCTGCTGCCATCTAGCGAAATGTAATTGGGTACTGCAGCCGCCCTTTTGGTGGAGCGCTGCTGCCATCTAGCGAAATATACTTGGGTACTGCAGCCGGCGCTGTTGGTGGAGCGCTGCTGCCATCTAGCGAAATATACTTGGGTACTGCAGCCGCCCTTTTGGTGGAGCGCTGCTGCCATCTAGCGAAATGTAGTTGGGTACTGCAGCCGGCTCTGTTGGTGGAGCGCTGCTGCCATCTAGCGAAATATATTGGGTACTGCAGCCGCCCTTTTGGTGGAGCGCTGCTGCCATCTAGCGACATATACTTGGGTACTGCAGCCGGCGCTGTTGGTGGAGCGCTGCTGCCATCTAGCGAAATATATTTGGGTACTGCAGCCGGCCCTTTTTGTGGAGCGCTGCTGCCATCTAGCGAAATGTAATTGGGTACTGCAGCCGGCCCTGTTGGTGGAGCGCTGCTGCCATCTAGCGAAATATACTTGGGTACTTCAGCCGGGGTTCGGGTTAGGGTTAAGGTTAGACTGTTAGGGTTAGGGTTAGGGTTAGACTCTTAGGGTTAGACTCTTAGGGTTAGGGTTAGACTCTTAGGGTTAGGGTTAGGGTTAGGGTTAGGGTTAGACTCTTAGGGTTAGGGTTAGACTCTTAGGGTTAGGGTTAGGGTTAGGGTTAGACTCTTAGGGTTAGGGTTAGACTCTTAGGGTTAGGGTAGGGTTAGGGTTAGACTCTTAGGGTTAGGGTTAGGGTTAGGGTTAGACTCTTAGGGTTAGGGTCAGGGTTAGGGTTAGGTTTAGGGTTAGGGTTAGACTCTTAGGGTTAGGGTTAGGGTTAAGGTTAGACTCTTAGTGTTAGGGTTAGACTCTTAGGGTTAGGGTTAGGGTTAGGGTTGGACTCTTAGGGTTAGGGTTAGGGTTAGGGTTAGGGTTAGACTGTTAGGGTTAAGGTTAGGGTTAGTGTTAGACTCGTAGGGTTAGGGTTAGACTCAGGCTCTTCGGGTTAGGGTTAGACTCAGGCTCTTAGGGTGAGGGTTAGACTCAGGCTCTTAGGGTTAGGGTTAGACTCAGGCTCTTAGCGTGAGGGTTAGACTCAGGCTCTTAGGGTTAGGGTTAGACTCAGGCTCTTAGCGTGAGGGTTAGACTCAGGCTCTTCGGGTTAGGGTTAGATTCAGGCTCTTAGGGTTAGGGTTAGACTCAGGCTCTTAGGGTTAGGGTTAGACTCAGGCTCTTAGGGTGAGGGTTAGACTCAGGCTCTTAGGGTGAGGGTTAGACTCAGGCTCTTAGGGTTAGGGTTAGACTCAGGCTCTTCGGGTTAGGGTTAGACTCAGGCTCTGAGGGTTAGGGTTAGACTCAGGCTCTTCGGGTGAGGGTTAGACTCAGGCTCTTAGGGTTAGGGTTAGACTCAGGCTCTTAGGGTGAGGGTTAGACTCAGGCTCTTAGAGTTAGGGTTAGACTCAGGCTCTTAGGGTTAGGGTTAGACTCAGTACTATATATTTGGGTACTGCAGGCGGCCCTGTTGGTGGAGCGCTGCTGCCATCTAGCGAAATATACTTGGGTACTGCAGCCGGCGCTGTTGGTGGAGCGCTGCTGCCATCTAGCGAAATATATTTGGGTACTGCAGCCGGCCCTGTTGGTGGAGCGCTGCTGCCGTCTAGCGAAATACATTTGGGTACTGCAGCCGCCCTTTTGGTGGAGCGCTGCTGCCATCTAGCGAAATATACTTGGGTATTGCAGCCGTCCCTGTTGGTGGAGCTCTGCTGCCATCTAGCGAAATATACTTGGGTACTGCAGCCGCCCTTTTGGTGGAGCGCTGCTGCCATCTAGCGAAATATACTTGGGTACTGCAGCCGCCCTTTTGGTGGAGCGCTGCTGCCATCTAGCGAAATATACTTGGGTACTGCAGCCGGCGCTGTTGGTGGAGCGCTGCTGCCATCTAGCGAAATGTAATTGGGTACTGCAGCCGCCCGGTTGGTGGAGCGCTGCTGCCATCTAGCGAAATATATTTGGGTACTGCAGCCGGCCCTGTTGGTGGAGCGCTGCTGCCATCTAGCGAAATGTAATTGGGTACTGCAGCCGCCCTTTTGGTGTAGCGCTGCTGCCATCTAGCGACATATACTTGGGTACTGCAGCCGGCGCTGTTGGTGGAGCGCTGCTGCCATCTAGCGAAATATATTTGGGTACTGCGGCCGCCCGGTTGGTGGAGCGCTGCTGCCATCTAGCGAAATATACTTGGGTACTGCAGCCGGCCCTGTTGGTGGAGCGCTGCTGCCATCTAGCGAAATGTATTGGGTACTGCAGCCGTCCTTCTGGTGGAGCGCTGCTGCCATCTAGCGAAATGTAATTGGGTACTGCAGCCGCCCTTTTGGTGGAGCGCTGCTGCCATCTAGCGAAATGTAATTATGTACTGCAGTCGGCGCTGTTGGTGGAGCGCTGCTGCCATCTAGCGACATATACTTGGGTACTGCAGGCGGCCCCTTTTGGTGGAGCGCTGCTGCCATCTAGCGAAATATACTTGGGTACTGCAGCCGACCGGTTGGTGGAGCGCTGCTGCCATCTAGCGAAATATATTTGGGTACTGCAGGCGGCCCCTTTTGGTGGAGCGCTGCTGCCATCTAGCGAAATATATTTGGGTACTGCAGCTGGCTCTGTTGGTGGAGCGCTGCTGCCATCTAGCGAAATATACTTGGGTACTTCAACCGGGGTTAGGGTTAGGGTTAAGGTTAGACTGTTAGGGTTAGGGTTAGGGTTAGACTCTTAGGGTTAGACTCTTAGGGTTAGGGTTAGACTCTTAGTGTTAGGGTTAGGGTTAGGGTTAGGGTTAGACTCTTAGGGTTATGGTTAGACTCTTAGGGTTAGGGTAGGGTTAGGGTTAGACTCAGGCTCTTAGGGTGAGGGTTAGACTCAGGCTTTAGGGTTAGGGTTAGACTCAGGCTCTTAGGGTTAGGGTTAGACTCAGTACTATATATTTGGGTACTGCAGCCGCCGCTGTTGGTGGAGCGCTGCTGCCATCTAGCGAAATATACTTGGGTACTGCAGCCGGCGCTGTTGGTGGAGCGCTGCTGCCATCTAGCGAAATATATTTGGGTACTGCAGCCGGCCCTGTTGGTGGAGCGCTGCTGCCGTCTAGCGAAATACATTTGGGTACTGCAGCCGCCCTTTTGGTGGAGCGCTGCTGCCATCTAGCGAAATATACTTGGGTATTGCAGCCGTCCCTGTTGGTGGAGCTCTGCTGCCATCTAGCGAAATATACTTGGGTACTGCAGCCGGCTCTGTTGGTGGAGCGCTGCTGCCATCTAGCGAAATGTAATTGGGTACTGCAGCCGCCCTTTTGGTGGAGCGCTGCTGCCATCTAGCGAAATATACTTGGGTACTGCAGCCGGCGCTGTTGGTGGAGCGCTGCTGCCATCTAGCGAAATGTAATTGGGTACTGCAGCCGCCCGGTTGGTGGAGCGCTGCTGCCATCTAGCGAAATATATTTGGGTACTGCAGCCGGCCCGGTTGGTGGAGCGCTGCTGCCATCTAGCGAAATGTAATTGGGTACTGCAGCCGCCCTTTTGGTGGAGCGCTGCTGCCATCTAGCGAAATATACTTGGGTACTGTAGCCGCCCTGTTGGTGGAGCGCTGCTGCCATCTAGCGACATATACTTGGGTACTGCAGGCGGCCAGGTTGGTGGAGCGCTGCTGCCATCTAGCGAAATATATTTGGGTACTGCGGCCGCCCGGTTGGTGGAGCGCTGCTGCCATCTAGCGAAATATATTTGGGTACTGCAGCCGGCCCTGTTGGTGGAGCGCTGCTGCCATCTAGCGAAATGTAGTTGGGTACTGCAGCCGGCCCTGTTGGTGGAGCGCTGCTGCCATCTAGCGAAATGTAATTGGGTACTGCAGCCGCCCTTTTGGTGGAGCGCTGCTGCCATCTAGCGAAATATACTTGGGTACTGCAACAGGCCCTGTTGGTGGAGCGCTGCTGCCATCTAGCGAAATATATTTGGGTACTGCAGCCGGCCCTTTTTGTGGAGCGCTGCTGCCATCTAGCGAAATGTAATTGGGTACTGCAGGCGGCGCTGTTGGTGGAGCGCTGCTGCCATCTAGCGAAATGGAATTGGGTACTGCAGCCGGCGCTGTTGGTGGAGCGCTGCTGCCATCTAGCGACATATACTTGGGTACTGCAGGCGGCCCCTTTTGGTGGAGCGCTGCTGCCATCTAGCGAAATATACTTGGGTACTGCAGCCGCCCGGTTGGTGGAGCGCTGCTGCCATCTAGCGAAATATACTTGGGTACTGCAGCCGACCGGTTGGTGGAGCGCTGCTGCCATCTAGCGAAATATATTTGGGTACTGCAGGCGGCCCCTTTTGGTGGAGCGCTGCTGCCATCTAGCGAAATATATTTGGGTACTGCAGCCGGCTCTGTTGGTGGAGCGCTGCTGCCATCTAGCGAAATATACGTGGGTACTTCAGCCGGCCGGTTGGTGGAGCGCTGCTGCCATCTAGCGAAATATAATTGGGTACTGCAGCCGCCCGGTTGGTGGAGCGCTGCTGCCATCTAGCGAAATGTAATTGGGTACTGCAGCCGCCCTTTTGGTGGAGCGCTGCTGCCATCTAGCGAAATATATTTGGGTACTGCAGCCGGCGCTGTTGGTGGAGCGCTGCTGCCATCTAGCGAAATATACTTGGGTACTTCAGCCGGGGTTAGGGTTAGGGTTAAGGTTAGACTGTTAGGGTTAGGGTTAGGGTTAGACTCTTAGGGTTAGACTCTTAGGGTTAGGGTTAGACTCTTAGGGTTAGGGTTAGGGTTAGGGTTAGACTCTTAGGGTTATGGTTAGACTCTTAGGGTTAGGGTTAGGGTTAGGGTTAGACTCTTAGGGTTAGGGTTAGACTCTTAGGGTTAGGGTAGGGTTAGGGTTAGACTCCTAGGGTTAGGGTTAGGGTTAGGGTTAGACTCTTAGGGTTAGGGTCAGGGTTAGGGTTAGGGTTAGGGTTAGACTCTTAGGGTTAGGGTTAGGGTTAAGGTTAGACTCTTAGTGTTAGGGTTAGACTCTTAGGGTTAGGGTTAGGGTTAGACTCTTAGGGTTAGGGTTAGGGTTAGACTGTTAGGGTTAGGGTTAGGGTTAGGGTTAGACTCTTAGGGTTAAACTCTTATGTTTAGGGTTAGGGTTAGGGTTAGGGTTAGGGTTAGGGTTAGGGTTAGGGTTAGGGTTAGGGTTAGGTTAGGGTTAGGGTTAGGGTTAGGGTTAGACTCAGGGTTAGAATCATAGGGTTAGACTGTTTGGGTTAGGGTTGGGGTTAGGGTTAGACTCTTAGGGTTAGGGTAAGACTCTTAGGGTTAGGGTTAGGGTTAGGTTTAGACTCAGGGTTAGGGTTATACTCTTAGGGTTATGGTTATGGTTAGGGTTAGACTCTTAGGGTTAGGGTTAGGGTTAGGGTTAGACTCTTAGGATTAGGGTTAGGGTTAGGGTTAGACTGTTAGGGTTAAGGTTAGGGTTAGTGTTAGACTCGTAGGGTTAGGGTTAGACTCAGGCTCTTAGGGTTAGGGTTAGACTCAGGCTCTTAGGGTTAGGGTTAGACTCAGGCTCTTAGGGTGAGGGTTAGACTCAGGCTCTTCGGGTTAGGGTTAGACTCAGGCTCTTAGGGTTAGGGTTAGACTCAGGCTCTTAGGGTGAGGGTTAGACTCAGGCTCTTAGGGTTAGGGTTAGACTCAGGCTCTTAGCGTGAGGGTTAGACTCAGGCTCTTAGGGTTAGGGTTAGATTCAGGCTCTTAGGGTTAGGGTTACACTCAGGCTCTTCGGGTTAGGGTTAGACTCAGGCTCTTAGGGTGAGAGTTAGACTCAGGCTCTTAGGGTGAGGGTTAGACTCAGGCTCTTCGGGTTAGGGTTAGACTCAGGCTCTTAGGGTTAGGCTTAGACTCAGGCTCTTAGGGTTAGGGTTAGACTCAGGCTCTTCGGGTTAGGGTTAGACTCAGGCTCTTAGGGTTAGGGTTAGATTCAGGCTCTTAGTGTTAGGGTTAGACTCAGGCTCTTAGGGTTAGGGTTAGACTCAGGCTCTTAGGGTTAGGGTTAGACTCAGGCTCTTAGGGTTAGGGTTGGACTCAGGCTCGTCGGGTTAGGGTTAGACTCAGGCTCTTCGGGTTAGGGTTAGACAAAGGCTCTTAGGGTGAGGGTTAGACTCAGGCTCTTAGGGTGAGGGTTAGACTCAGGCTCTTAGGGTGAGGGTTAGACTCAGGCTCTTAGGGTTAGGGTTAGACTCATGCTCTTAGGGTGAGGGTTAGACTCAGGCTCTTAGGGTTAGGGTTAGACTCAGGCTCTTAGGGTGAGGGTTAGACTCAGGCTCTTCGGGTTAGGGTTAGACTCAGGCTCTTAGGGTGAGGGTTAGACTCAGGCTCTTAGGGTGAGGGTTAGACTCAGGCTCTTAGGGTTAGGGTTAGACTCAGGCTCTTAGGTTTCGCTAGATGGCAGCAGCGCTCCACCAACCGGGCGGCTGCAGTACCCAAGTATATTTCGCTAGATGGCAGCAGCGCTCCACCAACAGCGCCGGCTGCAGTACCCAAGTATATTTCGCTAGATGGCAGCAGCGCTCCACCAACCGGGCGGCTGCAGTACCCAATTACATTTCGCTAGATGGCAGCAGCGCTCCACCAACCGGGCGGCTGCAGTACCCAAGTATATTTCGCTAGATGGCAGCAGCGCTCCACCAACAGCGCCGGCTGCAGTACCCAAGTATATTTCGCTAGATGGCAGCAGCGCTCCACCAAAAGGGCGGCTGCAGTACCCAATTACATTTCACTAGATGGCAGCAGCGCTCCACCAACAGCGCCGGCTGCAGTACCCAAGTATATTTCGCTAGATGGCAGCAGCGCTCCAGCAACGGGGCCGCCTGCAGTACCCAAATATATTTCGCTAGACGGCAGCATCGCTCCACCAACAGGGCCGGCTGCAGTACCCAAATATATTTCGCTAGATGGCAGCAGCACTCCACCAACGGGGCCGGCTGCAGTACCCAAATATATTTCGCTAGATGGCAGCAGCGCTCCACCAACCGGGCGGCTGCAGTACCCAATTACATTTCGCTAGATGACAGCAGCGCTCCACCAAAAGGGCGGCTGCAGTACCCAAATATATTTCGCTAGATGCCAGCAGCGCTCCACCAACAGAGCCGGCTGCAGTACCCAATTATATTTCGCTAGATGGCAGCAGCGCTCCACCAAGCGGGCGGCTGCAGTACCCAATTACATTTCGCTAGATGGCAGCAGTGCTCCACCAACAGCGCCGGCTGCAGTACCCAAATATATTTCGCTAGATGGCAGCAGCGCTCCACCAAAAGGGCGGCTGCAGTACCCAATTACATTTCGCTAGATGGCAGCAGCGCTCCACCAAAAGGGCGGCTACAGTACACAATTACATTTCGCTAGATGGCAGCAGCGCTCCACCAAACGGCCGGCTGCAGTACCCAATTACATTTCGCTAGATGGCAGCAGCGCTCCACCAACAGCGCCGGCTGCAGTACCAAAATATATTTCGCGAGACGGCAGCAGCGCTCCACCAACCGGGCCGGCTGCAGTACCCAAATATATTTCGCTAGATGGCAGCAGCGCTCCACTAAAAGGGCGGTTGCAGTACCCAAATATATTTCGCTAGATGGCAGCAGCGCTCCACCAACAGCGCCGGCTGAAGTACCCTAGTATATTTCGCTAGATAGCAGCAGCGCTCCACCAAAAGGGTTAGGGTTAGACTCAGGCTCTTAGGGTTAGGGTTAGACTCAGGCTCTTAGGGTTAGGGTTGGACTCAGGCTCTTCGGGTTAGGGTTAGACTCAGGCTCTTAGGGTTAGGGTTAGACAAAGGCTCTTAGGGTGAGGGTTAGACTCAGGCTCTTAGGGTTAGGGTTAGACTCAGGCTCTTAGGGTGAGGGTTAGACTCAGGCTCTTAGGGTTAGGGTTAGACTCAGGCTCTTAGGGTGAGGGTTAGAATCAGGCTCTTAGGGTTAGGGTTAGACTCAGGCTCTTAGGGTTAGGGTTAGACTCAGGCTCTTAGGGTTTGGGTTAGACTCAGGCTCTTAGGGTGAGGGTTAGACTCAGGCTCTTAGGGTGAGGGTTAGACTCAGGCTCTTAGGGTTAGGGTTAGACTCAGGCTCTTAGGGTTAGGGTTAGACTCAGGCTCTTAGGGTGAGGGTTAGACTCAGGCTCTTAGGGTTAGGGTTAGACTCAGGCTCTTAGGGTTAGGGTTAGACTCAGGCTCTTCGGGTTAGGGTTAGACTCAGGCTCTTAGGGTTAGGGTTAGACTCAGGCTCTTAGGGTGAGGGTTAGACTCAGGCTCTTAGGGTGAGGGTTAGACTCAGGCTCTTAGGGTTAGGGTTAGACTCAGGCTCTTAGGTTTCGCTAGATGGCAGCAGCGCTCCACCAACCGGGCGGCTGCAGTACCCAAGTATATTTCGCTAGATGGCAGCAGCGCTCCACCAACAGCGCCGGCTGCAGTACCCAAATATATTTCGCTAGATGGCAGCAGCGCTCCACCAACCGGGCGGCTGCAGTACCCAATTACATTTCGCTAGATGGCAGCAGCGCTCCACCAACCGGGCGGCTGCAGTACCCAAGTATATTTCGCTAGATGGCAGCAGCGCTCCACCAAAAGCGCCGGCTGCAGTACCCAAGTATATTTCGCTAGATGGCAGCAGCGCTCCACCAACAGCGCCGGCTGCAGTACCCAAATATATTTCGCTAGATGGCAGCAGCGCTCCACCAAAAGGGCGGCTGCAGTACCCAATTACATTTCGCTAGATGGCAGCAGCGCTCCACCAACGGGGCCGGCTGCAGTACCCAAATATATTTCGCTAGACGGCAGCATCGCTCCACCAACCGGGCCGGCTGCAGTACCCAAATATATTTCGCTAGATGGCAGCAGCACTCCACCAACAGGGCCGGCTGCAGTACCCAAATATATTTCGCTAGATGGCAGCAGCGCTCCACCAAAAGGGCGGCTGCAGTACCCAATTACATTTCGCTAGATGACAGCAGCGCTCCACCAAAAGGGCGGCTGCAGTACCCAAATATGTTTCGCTAGATGGCAGCAGCGCTCCACCAACAGAGCCGGCTGCAGTACCCAATTATATTTCGCTAGATGGCAGCAGCGCTCCACCAACCGGGCGGCTGCAGTACCCAATTACATTTCGCTAGATGGCAGCAGCGCTCCACCAACAGCGCCGGCTGCAGTACCCTCGTATATTTCGCTAGATAGCAGCAGCGCTCCACCAAAAGGGTTAGGGTTAGACTCAGGCTCTTAGGGTTAGGGTTAGACTCAGGCTCTTAGGGTTAGGGTTAGACTCAGGCTCTTAGGGTTAGGGTTGGACTCAGGCTCTTCGGGTTAGGGTTAGACTCAGGCTCTTAGGGTTAGGCTTAGACTCAGGCTCTTAGGGTTAGGGTTAGACTCAGGCTCTTAGGGTGAGGGTTAGACTCAGGCTCTTAGGGTTAGGGTTAGACTCAGGCTCTTAGGGTGAGGGTTAGACTCAGGCTCTTAGGGTTAGGGTTAGACTCAGGCTCTTAGGGTTAGGGTTAGACTCAGGTTCTTCGGGTTAGGGTTAGACTCAGGCTCTTAGGGTTAGGGTTAGACTCAGGCTCTTAGGGTTTGGGTTAGACTCAGGCTCTTAGGGTTAGGGTTAGACTCAGGCTCTTAGGGTGAGGGTTAGACTCAGGCTCTTAGGGTTAGGGTTAGACTCAGGCTCTTAGGGTTAGGGTTAGACTCAGGCTCTTAGGGTGAGGGTTAGACTCAGGCTCTTAGGGTTAGGGTTAGACTCAGGCTCTTAGGGTTAGGGTTAGACTCAGGCTCTTAGGGTTAGGGTTAGACTCAGGCTCTTAGGGTTAGGTTTAGACTCAGGCTCTTCGGGTTAGGGTTAGACTCAGGCTCTTAGGGTTAGGGTTAGACTCAGGCTCTTAGGGTGAGGGTTAGACTCAGGCTCTTAGGGTTAGGGTTAGACTCAGGCTCTTAGGGTTAGGGTTAGACTCAGGCTCTTAGGGTTAGGGTTAGACTCAGGCTCTTCGGGTTAGGGTTAGACTCAGGCTCTTAGGGTTAGGGTTAGACTCAGGCTCTTAGGGTGAGGGTTAGACTCAGGCTCTTAGGGTTAGGGTTAGACTCAGGCTCTTAGGTTTCGCTAGATGGCAGCAGCGCTCCACCAACCGGGCGGCTGCAGTACCCAAGTATATTTCGCTAGATGGCAGCAGCGCTCCACCAACAGCGCCGGCTGCAGTACCAAAATATATTTCGCTAGATGGCAGCAGCGCTCCACCAAAAGGGCGGCTGCAGTACCCAATTACATTTCGCTAGATGGCAGCAGCGCTCCACCAACCGGGCGGCTGCAGTACCCAAGTATATTTCGCTAGATTGCAGCAGCGCTCCACAAACAGCGCCGGCTGCAGTACCCAAGTATATTTCGCTAGATGGCAGCAGCGCTCCACCAACAGAGCCGGCTGCAGTACCCAAATATATTTCGCTAGATGGCAGCAGCGCTCCACCAAAAGGGCGGCTGCAGTACCCAATTACATTTCGCTAGATGGCAGCAGCGCTCCACCAACAGCGCCGGCTGCAGTACCCAAGTATATTTCGCTAGATGGCAGCAGCGCTCCACCAACGGGGCCGCCTGCAGTACCCAAATATATTTCGCTAGACGGCAGCATCGCTCCACCAACAGGGCCGGCTGCAGTACCCAAATATATTTTGCTAGATGGCAGCAGCACTCCACCAACAGGGCCGGCTGCAGTACCCAAATATATTTCGCTAGATGGCAGCAGCGCTCCACCAAAAGGGCGGCTGCAGTACCCAATTACATTTCGCTAGATGGCAGCAGCGCTCCACCAAAAGGGCGGCTGCAGTACCCAAATATATTTCGCTAGATGCCAGCAGCGCTCCACCAACAGAGCCGGCTGCAGTACCCAATTATATTTCGCTAGATGGCAGCAGCGCTCCACCAACAGGGCCGCCTGCAGTACCCAAATATATAGTACTGAGTCTAACCCTAACCCTAAGAGCCTGAGTCTAACCCTAACTCTAAGAGCCTGAGTCTAACCCTCACCCTAAGAGCCTGAGTCTAACCCTAACCCTAAGAGCCTGAGTCTAACCCTCACCCGAAGAGCCTGAGTCTAACCCTAACCCTAAGAGCCTGAGTCTAACCCTAACCCGAAGAGCCTGAGTCTAACCCTAACCCTAAGAGCCTGAGTCTAACCCTAACCCTAAGAGCCTGAGTCTAACCCTCACCCTAAGAGCCTGAGTCTAACCCTCACCCTAAGAGCCTGAGTCTAACCCTAACCCTAAGAGCCTGAGTCTAACCCTCACCCTAAGAGCCTGAGTCTAACCCTCACCCTAAGAGCCTGAGTCTAACCCTCACCCTAAGAGCCTTTGTCTAACCCTAACCCGAAGAGCCTGAGTCTAACCCTAACCCGAAGAGCCTGAGTCCAACCCTAACCCTAAGAGCCTGAGTCTAACCCTAACCCTAAGAGCCTGAGTCTAACCCTAACCCTAAGAGCCTGAGTCTAACCCTAACCCTTTTGGTGGAGCGCTGCTGCCATCTAGCGAAATGTAATTGGGTACGGTAGCCGCCCTGTTGGTGGAGCGCTGCTGCCATCTAGCGAAATATAGTTGGGTACTGCAGCCGGCGCTGTTGGTGGAGCGTTGCTGCCATCTAGCGAAATATACTTGGGTACTGCAGCCGGCCCCGTTGGTGGAGCACTGCTGCCATCTAGCAAAATATAATTGGGTACTGCAGCCGGCTCTGTTGGTGGAGCGCTGCTGGCATCTAGCGAAATATATTTGGGTACTGCAGCCGCCCTTTTGGTGGAGCGCTGCTGCCATCTAGCGAAATGTAATTGGGTACTGCAGCCGCCCGGTTGGTGGAGCGCTGCTGCCATCTAGCGAAATATATTTGGGTACTGCAGCCGGCCCTGTTGGTGGAGTGCTGCTGCCATCTAGCGAAATATATTTGGGTACTGCAGCCGGCGCTGTTGGTGGAGCGATGCTGCCGTCTAGCGAAATATATTTGGGTACTGCAGGCGGCCCCGTTGCTGGAGCGCTGCTGCCATCTAGCGAAATGTAATTGGGTACTGCAGCCGGCCCTGTTGGTGGAGCGCTGCTGCCATCTAGCGAAATATAATTGGGTACTGCAGCCGCCCTTTTGGTGGAGCGCTGCTGCCATCTAGCGAAATATAATTGGGTACTGCAGCCGCCCGGTTGGTGGAGCGCTGCTGCCATCTAGCGAAACCTAAGAGCCTGAGTCTAACCCTAACCCTAAGAGCCTGAGTTTAACCCTAACCCTAAGAGCCTGAGTCTAACCCTAACCCTAAGAGCCTGAGTCTAACCCTCACCCTAAGAGCCTGAGTCTAACCCTAACCCTAAGAGCCTGAGTCTAACCCTAACCCTAAGAGCCTGAGTCTAACCCTAACACTAAGAGCCTGAATCTAACCCTAACCCTAAGAGCCTGAGTCTAACCCTCACCCGAAGAGCCTGAGTCTAACCCTAACCCTAAGAGCCTGAGTCTAAGCCTAACCCTAAGAGCCTGAGTCTAACCCTAACCCGAAGAGCCTGAGTCTAACCCTCACCCTAAGAGCCTGAGTCTAACTCTCACCCTAAGAGCCTGAGTCTAACCCTAACCCTAAGAGCCTGAGTGTAACCCTAACCCTAAGAGCCTGAATCTAACCCTAACCCTAAGAGCCTGAGTCTAACCCTCACGCTAAGAGCCTGAGTCTAACCCTAACCCTAAGAGCCTGAGTCTAACCCTCACCCTAAGAGCCTGAGTCTAACCCTAACCCTAAGAGCCTGAGTCTAACCCTAACCCGAAGAGCCTGAGTCTAACCCTCACCCTAAGAGCCTGAGTCTAACCCTAACCCTAAGAGCCTGAGTCTAACCCTAACCCTAAGAGCCTGAGTCTAACCCTAACCCTACGAGTCTAACACTAACCCTAACCTTAACCCTAACAGTCTAACCCTAACCCTAACCCTAATCCTAAGAGTCTAACCCTAACCCTAACCCTAACCCTAAGAGTCTAACCCTAACCATAACCATAACCCTAAGAGTATAACCCTAACCCTGAGTCTAAACCTAACCCTAACCCTAACCCTAAGAGTCTTACCCTAACCCTAAGAGTCTAACCCTAACCCCAACCCTAACCCAAACAGTCTAACCCTATGATTCTAACCCTAAGAGTCTAACCCTAACCCTAACCCTAACCCTAACCTAACCCTAACCCTAACCCTAACCCTAACCCTAACCCTAACCCTAACCCTAACCCTAAACATAAGAGTTTAACCCTAAGAGTCTAACCCTAACCCTAACCCTAACCCTAACAGTCTAACCCTAACCCTAACCCTAAGAGTCTAACCCTAACCCTAACCCTAAGAGTCTAACCCTAACACTAAGAGTCTAACCTTAACCCTAACCCTAACCCTAAGAGTCTAACCCTAACCCTAACCCTAACCCTGACCCTAACCCTAAGAGTCTAACCCTAACCCTAACCCTAACCCTAGGAGTCTAACCCTAACCCTACCCTAACCCTAAGAGTCTAACCCTAACCCTAAGAGTCTAACCCTAACCCTAACCCTAACCCTAAGAGTCTAACCATAACCCTAAGAGTCTAACCCTAACCCTAACCCTAACCCTAAGAGTCTAACCCTAACCCTAAGAGTCTAACCCTAAGAGTCTAACCCTAACCCTAACCCTAACAGTCTAACCTTAACCCTAACCCTAACCCCGGCTGAAGTACCCAAGTATATTTCGCTAGATGGCAGCAGCGCTCCACCAACAGCGCCGGCTGCAGTACCCAAATATATTTCGCTAGATGGCAGCAGCGCTCCACCAAAAGGGCGGCTGCAGTACCCAATTACATTTCGCTAGATGGCAGCAGCGCTCCACCAACCGGGCGGCTGCAGTACCCAAGTATATTTCGCTAGATGGCAGCAGCGCTCCACCAACCGGCCGGCTGAAGTACCCACGTATATTTCGCTAGATGGCAGCAGCGCTCCACCAACAGAGCCGGCTGCAGTACCCAAATATATTTCGCTAGATGGCAGCAGCGCTCCACTAAAAGGGCGGTTGCAGTACCCAAATATATTTCGCTAGATGGCAGCAGCGCTCCACCAACAGCGCCGGCTGAAGTACCCTAGTATATTTCGCTAGATAGCAGCAGCGCTCCACCAAAAGGGTTAGGGTTAGACTCAGGCTCTTAGGGTTAGGGTTAGACTCAGGCTCTTAGGGTTAGGGTTGGACTCAGGCTCTTCGGGTTAGGGTTAGACTCAGGCTCTTAGGGTTAGGGTTAGACTCAGGCTCTTAGGGTGAGGGTTAGACTCAGGCTCTTAGGGTTAGGGTTAGACTCAGGCTCTTAGGGTGAGGGTTAGACTCAGGCTCTTAGGGTTAGGGTTAGACTCAGGCTCTTAGGGTGAGGGTTAGAATCAGGCTCTTAGGGTTAGGGTTAGACTCAGGCTCTTAGGGTTAGGGTTAGACTCAGGCTCTTAGGGTTTGGGTTAGACTCAGGCTCTTAGGGTGAGGGTTAGACTCAGGCTCTTAGGGTGAGGGTTAGACTCAGGCTCTTAGGGTTAGGGTTAGACTCAGGCTCTTAGGGTTAGGGTTAGACTCAGGCTCTTAGGGTGAGGGTTAGACTCAGGCTCTTAGGGTTAGGGTTAGACTCAGGCTCTTCGGGTTAGGGTTAGACTCAGGCTCTTAGGGTTAGGGTTAGACTCAGGCTCTTAGGGTGAGGGTTAGACTCAGGCTCTTAGGGTTAGGGTTAGACTCAGGCTCTTAGGTTTCGCTAGATGGCAGCAGCGCTCCACCAACCGGGCGGCTGCAGTACCCAAGTATATTTCGCTAGATGGCAGCAGCGCTCCACCAACAGCGCCGGCTGCAGTACCCAAATATATTTCGCTAGATGGCAGCAGCGCTCCACCAACCGGGCGGCTGCAGTACCCAATTACATTTCGCTAGATGGCAGCAGCGCTCCACCAACCGGGCGGCTGCAGTACCCAAGTATATTTCGCTAGATGGCAGCAGCGCTCCACCAAAAGCGCCGGCTGCAGTACCCAAGTATATTTCGCTAGATGGCAGCAGCGCTCCACCAACAGCGCCGGCTGCAGTACCCAAATATATTTCGCTAGATGGCAGCAGCGCTCCACCAAAAGGGCGGCTGCAGTACCCAATTACATTTCGCTAGATGGCAGCAGCGCTCCACCAACGGGGCCGGCTGCAGTACCCAAATATATTTCGCTAGACGGCAGCATCGCTCCACCAACCGGGCCGGCTGCAGTACCCAAATATATTTCGCTAGATGGCAGCAGCACTCCACCAACAGGGCCGGCTGCAGTACCCAAATATATTTCGCTAGATGGCAGCAGCGCTCCACCAAAAGGGCGGCTGCAGTACCCAATTACATTTCGCTAGATGACAGCAGCGCTCCACCAAAAGGGCGGCTGCAGTACCCAAATATGTTTCGCTAGATGGCAGCAGCGCTCCACCAACAGAGCCGGCTGCAGTACCCAATTATATTTCGCTAGATGGCAGCAGCGCTCCACCAACCGGGCGGCTGCAGTACCCAATTACATTTCGCTAGATGACAGCAGCGCTCCACCAACAGCGCCGGCTGCAGTACCCTCGTATATTTCGCTAGATAGCAGCAGCGCTCCACCAAAAGGGTTAGGGTTAGACTCAGGCTCTTAGGGTTAGGGTTAGACTCAGGCTCTTAGGGTTAGGGTTAGACTCAGGCTCTTAGGGTTAGGGTTGGACTCAGGCTCTTCGGGTTAGGGTTAGACTCAGGCTCTTAGGGTTAGGCTTAGACTCAGGCTCTTAGGGTTAGGGTTAGACTCAGGCTCTTAGGGTGAGGGTTAGACTCAGGCTCTTAGGGTTAGGGTTAGACTCAGGCTCTTAGGGTGAGGGTTAGACTCAGGCTCTTAGGGTTAGGGTTAGACTCAGGCTCTTAGGGTTAGGGTTAGACTCAGGCTCTTCGGGTTAGGGTTAGACTCAGGCTTTTAGGGTTAGGGTTAGACTCAGGCTCTTAGGGTTTGGGTTAGACTCAGGCTCTTAGGGTTAGGGTTAGACTCAGGCTCTTAGGGTGAGGGTTAGACTCAGGCTCTTAGGGTTAGGGTTAGACTCAGGCTCTTAGGGTTAGGGTTAGACTCAGGCTCTTAGGGTGAGGGTTAGACTCAGGCTCTTAGGGTTAGGGTTAGACTCAGGCTCTTAGGGTTAGGGTTAGACTCAGGCTCTTAGGGTTAGGGTTAGACTCAGGCACTTAGGGTTAGGTTTAGACTCAGGCTCTTCGGGTTAGGGTTAGACTCAGGCTCTTAGGGTTAGGGTTAGACTCAGGCTCTTAGGGTGAGGGTTAGACTCAGGCTCTTAGGGTTAGGGTTAGACTCAGGCTCTTAGGGTTAGGGTTAGACTCAGGCTCTTAGGGTTAGGGTTAGACTCAGGCTCTTCGGGTTAGGGTTAGACTCAGGCTCTTAGGGTTAGGGTTAGACTCAGGCTCTTAGGGTGAGGGTTAGACTCAGGCTCTTAGGGTTAGGGTTAGACTCAGGCTCTTAGGTTTCGCTAGATGGCAGCAGCGCTCCACCAACCGGGCGGCTGCAGTACCCAAGTATATTTCGCTAGATGGCAGCAGCGCTCCACCAACAGCGCCGGCTGCAGTACCAAAATATATTTCGCTAGATGGCAGCAGCGCTCCACCAAAAGGGCGGCTGCAGTACCCAATTACATTTCGCTAGATGGCAGCAGCGCTCCACCAACCGGGCGGCTGCAGTACCCAAGTATATTTCGCTAGATTGCAGCAGCGCTCCACAAACAGCGCCGGCTGCAGTACCCAAGTATATTTCGCTAGATGGCAGCAGCGCTCCACCAACAGAGCCGGCTGCAGTACCCAAATATATTTCGCTAGATGGCAGCAGCGCTCCACCAAAAGGGCGGCTGCAGTACCCAATTACATTTCGCTAGATGGCAGCAGCGCTCCACCAACAGCGCCGGCTGCAGTACCCAAGTATATTTCGCTAGATGGCAGCAGCGCTCCACCAACGGGGCCGCCTGCAGTACCCAAATATATTTCGCTAGACGGCAGCATCGCTCCACCAACAGGGCCGGCTGCAGTACCCAAATATATTTTGCTAGATGGCAGCAGCACTCCACCAACAGGGCCGGCTGCAGTACCCAAATATATTTCGCTAGATGGCAGCAGCGCTCCACCAAAAGGGCGGCTGCAGTACCCAATTACATTTCGCTAGATGGCAGCAGCGCTCCACCAAAAGGGCGGCTGCAGTACCCAAATATATTTCGCTAGATGCCAGCAGCGCTCCACCAACAGAGCCGGCTGCAGTACCCAATTATATTTCGCTAGATGGCAGCAGCGCTCCACCAACAGGGCCGCCTGCAGTACCCAAATATATAGTACTGAGTCTAACCCTAACCCTAAGAGCCTGAGTCTAACCCTAACTCTAAGAGCCTGAGTCTAACCCTCACCCTAAGAGCCTGAGTCTAACCCTAACCCTAAGAGCCTGAGTCTAACCCTCACCCGAAGAGCCTGAGTCTAACCCTAACCCTCAGAGCCTGAGTCTAACCCTAACCCGAAGAGCCTGAGTCTAACCCTAACCCTAAGAGCCTGAGTCTAACCCTCACCCTAAGAGCCTGAGTCTAACCCTAACCCTAAGAGTCTAACACTAACCCTAACCTTAACCCTAACAGTCTAACCCTAACCCTAACCCTAATCCTAAGAGTCTAACTTTAACCCTAACCCTAACCCTAAGAGTCTAACCCTAACCATAACCATAACCCTAAGAGTCTAACCCTAACCCTGAGTCTAACCCTAACCCTAACCCTAACCCTAAGAGTCTTACCCTAACCCTAAGAGTCTAACCCTAACCCCAACCCTAACCCTAACAGTCTAACCCTATGATTCTAACCCTAAGAGTCTAACCCTAACCCTAACCTAACCCTAACCCTAACCCTAACCCTAACCCTAACCCTAACCCTAACCCTAACCCTAAACATAAGAGTTTAACCCTAAGAGTCTAACCCTAACCCTAACCCTAACCCTAACAGTCTAACCCTAACCCTAACCCTAAGAGTCTAACCCTAACCCTAACCCTAAGAGTCTAACCCTAACACTAAGAGTCTAACCTTAACCCTAACCCTAACCCTAAGAGTCTAACCCTAACCCTAACCCTGACCCTAACCCTAAGAGTCTAACCCTAACCCTAACCCTAACCCTAAGAGTCTAACCCTAACCCTACCCTAACCCTAAGAGTCTAACCCTAACCCTAAGAGTCTAACCCTAACCCTAACCCTAACCCTAAGAGTCTAACCATAACCCTAAGAGTCTAACCCTAACCCTAACCCTAACCCTAAGAGTCTAACCCTAACCCTAAGAGTCTAACCCTAAGAGTCTAACCCTAACCCTAACCCTAACAGTCTAACCTTAACCCTAACCCTAACCCCGGCGGAAGTACCCAAGTATATTTCGCTAGATGGCAGCAGCGCTCCACCAAACGGCCGGCTGCAGTACCCAATTCCATTTCGCTAGATGGCAGCAGCGCTCCACCAACCGGGCGGCTGCAGTACCCAATTACATTTCGCTAGATGGCAGCAGCGCTCCACCAACAGCGCCGGCTGCAGTACCCAAGTATATTTCGCTAGATGGCAGCAGCGCTCCACCAACAGGGCCGGCTGCAGTACCCAAGTATATTTCGCTAGATGGCAGCAGCGCTCCACCAAAAGGGCGGCTGCAGTACCCAATTACATTTCGCTAGATGGCAGCAGAGCTCCACCAACCGGGCGGCTGCAGTACCCAATTATATTTCGCTAGATGGCAGCAGCGCTCCACCAACCGGCCGGCTGAGGTACCCAAGTATATTTCGCTAGATGGCAGCAGCGCTCCACCAACAGGGCCGGCTGCAGTACCCAAATATATTTCGCTAGATGGCAGCAGCGCTCCACCAAAAGGGGCCGCCTGCAGTACCCAAATATATTTCGCTAGATGGCAGCAGCGCTCCACCAACCGGGCGGCCGCAGTACCCAAGTATATTTCGCTAGATGGCAGCAGCGCTCCACCAACCGGGCGGCTGCAGTACCCAAGTATATTTCGCTAGATGGCAGCAGCGCTCCACCAACCGGGCCGCCTGCAGTACCCAAGTATATGTCGCTAGATGGCAGCAGCGCTCCACCAATAGCGCCGGCTGCAGTACCCAAGTATATTTCGCTAGATGGCAGCAGCGCTCCACCAAAAGGGCGGCTGCAGTACCCAATTACATTTCGCTAGATGGCAGCAGCGCTCCACCAACCGGGCCGCCTGCAGTACCCAAGTATATGTCGCTATATGGCAGCAGCGCTCCACCAACAGCGCCGGCTGCATTAGATAATTACATTTCGCTAGATGGCAGAAGCGCTCCACCAAAAGGGCGGCTGCAGTACCCAATTACATTTCGCTAGATGGCAGCAGCGCTCCACCAGAAGGACGGCTGCAGTACCCAACTACATTTCGCTAGATGGCAGCAGCGCTCCACAACAGGGCCGGCTGCAGTACCCAATTATATTTCGCTAGATGGCAGCAGCGCTCCACCAACAGGGCCGGCTGCAGTACCCAAATATATTTCGCTAGATGGCAGCAGCGCTCCACCAAAAGGGCGGCTGCAGTACCCAATTACATTTCGCTAGATGGCAGCAGCGCTCCACCAGAAGGACGGCTGCAGTACCCAACTACATTTCGCTAGATGGCAGCAGCGCTCCACCAACAGGGCCGGCTGCAGTACCCAATTATATTTCGCTAGATGGCAGCAGCGCTCCACCAACAGCGCCGGCTGCAGTACCCAAATATATTTCGCTAGATGGCAGCAGCGCTCCACCAAAAGGGCGGCTGCAGTACCCAATTACATTTCGCTAGATGGCAGCAGCGCTCCACCAACCGGGCGGCTGCAGTACCCAATTATATTTCGCTAGATGGCAGCAGCGCTCCACCAACCGGCCGGCTGAAGTACCCAAGTATATTTCGCTAGATGGCAGCAGCGCTCCACCAACAGAGCCGGCTGCAGTACCCAAATATATTTCGCTAGATGGCAGCAGCGCTCCACCAAAAGGGGCCGCCTGCAGTACCCAAATATATTTCGCTAGATGGCAGCAGCGCTCCACCAACCGGTCGGCTGCAGTACCCAAGTATATTTCGCTAGATGGCAGCAGCGCTCCACCAACCGGGCGGCTGCAGTACCCAATTACATTTCGCTAGATGGCAGCAGCGCTCCACCAACAGCGCCGGCTGCAGTACCCAAGTATATTTCGCTAGATGGCAGCAGCGCTCCACCAACAGCGCCGGCTGCAGTACCCAAATATATTTCGCTAGATGGCAGCAGCGCTCCACCAACAGGGCGGCTGCAGTACCCAATTACATTTCGCTAGATGGCAGCAGCGCTCCACCAACCGGGCGGCTGCAGTACCCAAGTATATTTCGCTAGATGGCAGCAGCGCTCCACCAACAGGGCCGGCTGCAGTACCCAAGTATATTTCGCTAGATGGCAGCAGCGCTCCACGAACAGGGCCGGCTGCACTACCCAAATATATTTCGCTAGATGGCAGCAGCGCTCCATCAAAAGGGCGGCTGCAGTACCCAATTACATTTCGCTAGATGGCAGCAGCGCTCCACCAACAGCGCCGGCTGCAGTACCCAACTATATTTCGCTAGATGGCAGCAGCGCTCCACCAACCGGGCGGCCGCAGTACCCAAATATATTTCGCTAGATGGCAGCAGCGCTCCACCAACAGGGCCGGCTGCAGTACCCAAGTATATTTCGCTAGATGGCAGCAGCGCTCCACCAAAAGGGCGGCTGCAGTACCCAATTACATTTCGCTAGATGGCAGCAGCGCTCCACCAACAGCGCCGGCTGCAGTACCCAATTACATTTCGCTAGATGGCAGCAGCGCTCCACCAAAAGGGCGGCTGCAGTACCCAATTACATTTCGCTAGATGGCAGCAGCGCTCCACCAACAGGGCCGGCTGCAGTACCCAAATATATTTCGCTAGATGGCAGCAGCGCTCCACCAACAGAGCCGGCTGCAGTACCCAATTACATTTCGCTAGATGGCAGCAGCGCTCCACCAACAGCGCCGGCTGCAGTACCCAAGTATATTTCGCTAGATGGCAGCAGCGCTCCACCAAAAGGGCGGCTGCAGTACCCAATTACATTTCGCTTGATGGCAGCAGCGCTCCACCAAAAGGGCGGCTGTAGTACCCAAGTATATTTCGCTAGATGGCAGCAGAGCTCCACCAACAGGGACGGCTGCAATACCCAAGTATATTTCGCTAGATGGCAGCAGCGCTCCACCAAAAGGGCGGCTGCAGTACCCAAATATATAGTACTGAGTCTAACCCTAACCCTAAGAGCCTGAGTCTAACCCTAACTCTAAGAGCCTGAGTCTAACCCTAACCCTAAGAGCCTGAGTCTAACCCTCACCCTAAGAGCCTGAGTCTAACCCTAAGCCTAAGAGCCTGAGTCTAACCCTCACCCTAAGAGCCTGAGTCTAACCCTAACCCGAAGAGCCTGAGTCTAACCCTAACCCTAAGAGCCTGAGTCTAACCCTCACCCTAAGAGCCTGAGTCTAACCCTCACCCTAAGAGCCTGAGTCTAACCCTAACCCTAAGAGCCTGAGTCTAACCCTAAGCCTAAGAGCCTGAGTCTAACCCTAACCCGAAGAGCCTGAGTCTAACCCTCACCCTAAGAGCCTGAGTCTAACCCTAACCCTAAGAGCCTGAGTCTAACCCTAACCCTAAGAGCCTGAGTCTAACCCTAACCCTACGAGTCTAACACTAACCCTAACCTTAACCCTAACAGTCTAACCCTAACCCTAATCCTAAGAGTCTAACCCTAACCCTAACCCTAACCCTAAGAGTCTAACCCTAACCCTAACCATAACCCTAAGAGTCTAACCCTAACCCTGAGTCTAACCCTAACCCTAACCCTAACCCTAAGAGTCTTACCCTAACCCTAAGTGTCTAACCCTAACCCCAACCCAAACCCTAACAGTCTAACCCTATGATTCTAACCCTAAGAGTCTAACCCTAACCCTAACCCTAACCCGAACCTAACCCTAACCCTAACCCTAACCCTAACCCTAACCCTAACCCTAACCCTAACCCTAACCCTAAACATAAGAGTTTAACCCTAACAGTCTAACCCTAACCCTAACCCTAACCCTAATCCTAAGAGTCTAACCCTAACCCTAACCCTAACCCTAAGAGTCTAACCCTAACCCTGAGTCTAACCCTAAGAGTCTAACCCTAACCCTGAGTCTAACCCTAACCCTAACCCTAACCCTAAGAGTCTTACCCTAACCCTAAGAGTCTAACCCTAACCCCAACCCTAACCCTAACAGTCTAACCCTATGATTCTAACCCTAAGAGTCTAACCCTAACCCTAACCTAACCCTAACCCTAACCCTAACCCTAACCCTAACCTTAACCCTAACCCTAACCCTAAACATAAGAGTTTAACCCTAAGAGTCTAACCCTAACCCTAACCCTAACCCTAACAGTCTAACCCTAACCCTAACCCTAAGAGTCTAACCCTAACCCTAACCCTAAGAGTCTAACCCTAACACTAAGAGTCTAACCTTAACCCTAACCCTAACCCTAAGAGTCTAACCCTAACCCTAACCCTAACCCTAACCCTAAGAGTCTAACCCTAACCCTAACCCTAACCCTAAGAGTCTAACCCTAACCCTACCCTAACCCTAAGAGTCTAACCCTAACCCTAAGAGTCTAACCCTAACCCTAACCCTAACCCTAAGAGTCTAACCATAACCCTAAGAGTCTAACCCTAACCCTAACCCTAACCCTAAGAGTCTAACCCTAACCCTAAGAGTCTAACCCTAAGAGTCTAACCCTAACCCTAACCCTAACAGTCTAACCTTAACCCTAACCCTAACCCCGGCGGAAGTACCCAAGTATATTTCGCTAGATGGCAGCAGCGCTCCACCAAACGGCCGGCTGCAGTACCCAATTCCATTTCGCTAGATGGCAGCAGCGCTCCACCAACCGGGCGGCTGCAGTACCCAATTACATTTCGCTAGATGGCAGCAGCGCTCCACCAACAGCGCCGGCTGCAGTACCCAAGTATATTTCGCTAGATGGCAGCAGCGCTCCACCAACAGGGCCGGCTGCAGTACCCAAGTATATTTCGCTAGATGGCAGCAGCGCTCCACCAAAAGGGCGGCTGCAGTACCCAATTACATTTCGCTAGATGGCAGCAGAGCTCCACCAAAAGGGCGGCTGCAGTACCCAATTATATTTCGCTAGATGGCAGCAGCGCTCCACCAACCGGCCGGCTGAGGTACCCAAGTATATTTCGCTAGATGGCAGCAGCGCTCCACCAACCGGGCCGCCTGCAGTACCCAAGTATATGTCGCTAGATGGCAGCAGCGCTCCACCAATAGCGCCGGCTGCAGTACCCAAGTATATTTCGCTAGATGGCAGCAGCGCTCCACCAAAAGGGCGGCTGCAGTACCCAATTACATTTCGCTAGATGGCAGCAGCGCTCCACCAGAAGGACGGCTGCAGTACCCAATACATTTCGCTAGATGGCAGCAGCGCTCCACCAACCGGGCGGCTGCAGTACCCAAGTATATGTCGCTAGATGGCAGCAGCGCTCCACCAACAGCGCCGGCTGCAGTACCCAATTACATTTCGCTAGATGGCAGCAGAGCTCCACCAACAGGGACGGCTGCAATACCCAAGTATATTTCGCTAGATGGCAGCAGCGCTCCACCAAAAGGGCGGCTGCAGTACCCAAATGTATTTCGCTAGACGGCAGCAGCGCTCCACCAACAGGGCCGGCTGCAGTACCCAAATATATTTCGCTAGATGGCAGCAGCGCTCCACCAACAGCGCCGGCTGCAGTACCCAAGTATATTTCGCTAGATGGCAGCAGCGCTCCACCAACAGCGGCGGCTGCAGTACCCAAATATATAGTACTGAGTCTAACCCTAACCCTAAGAGCCTGAGTCTAACCCTAACCCTAACCCTAACCCTAAGAGTCTAACCCTAACCCTAAGAGTCTAACCCTAACCCTAACCCTAACCCTAACCCTAAGAGTCTAACCCTAACCCTAAGAGTCTAACCCTAAGAGTCTAACCCTAGCCCTAACCCTAACAGTCTAACCTTAACCCTAACCCTAACCCCGGCGGAAGTACCCAAGTATATTTCGCTAGATGGCAGCAGCGCTCCACCAACAGAGCCGGCTGCAGTACCCAAATATATTTCGCTAGATGGCAGCAGCGCTCCACCAAAAGGGGCCGCCTGCAGTACCCAAATATATTTCGCTAGATGGCAGCAGCGCTCCACCAACCGGTCGGCTGCAGTACCCAAGTATATTTCGCTAGATGGCAGCAGCGCTCCACCAACCGGGCCGGCTGCAGTACCCAAGTATATTTCGCTAGATGGCAGCAGCGCTCCACCAACCGGGCCGCCTGCAGTACCCAAGTATATGTCGCTATATGGCAGCAGCGCTCCACCAACAGCGCCGGCTGCATTAGATAATTACATTTCGCTAGATGGCAGAAGCGCTCCACCAAAAGGGCGGCTGCAGTACCCAACTACATTTCGCTAGATGGCAGCAGCGCTCCACCAGAAGGACGGCTGCAGTACCCAACTACATTTCGCTAGATGGCAGCAGCGCTCCACCAACAGGGCCGGCTGCAGTACCCAATTATATTTCGCTAGATGGCAGCAGCGCTCCACCAACAGCGCCGGCTGCAGTACCCAAATATATTTCGCTAGATGGCAGCAGCGCTCCACCAAAAGGGCGGCTGCAGTACCCAATTACATTTCGCTAGATGGCAGCAGCGCTCCACCAACCGGGCGGCTGCAGTACCCAATTATATTTCGCTAGATGGCAGCAGCGCTCCACCAACCGGCCGGCTGAAGTACCCAAGTATATTTCGCTAGATGGCAGCAGCGCTCCACCAACAGAGCCGGCTGCAGTACCCAAATATATTTCGCTAGATGGCAGCAGCGCTCCACCAAAAGGGGCCGCCTGCAGTACCCAAATATATTTCGCTAGATGGCAGCAGCGCTCCACCAACCGGTCGGCTGCAGTACCCAAGTATATTTCGCTAGATGGCAGCAGCGCTCCACCAACCGGGCGGCTGCAGTACCCAATTACATTTCGCTAGATGGCAGCAGCGCTCCACCAACAGCGCCGGCTGCAGTACCCAAGTATATTTCGCTAGATGGCAGCAGCGCTCCACCAACAGCGCCGGCTGCAGTACCCAAATATATTTCGCTAGATGGCAGCAGCGCTCCACCAACAGGGCGGCTGCAGTACCCAATTACATTTCGCTAGATGGCAGCAGCGCTCCACCAACCGGGCGGCTGCAGTACCCAAGTATATTTCGCTAGATGGCAGCAGCGCTCCACCAACAGGGCCGGCTGCAGTACCCAAGTATATTTCGCTAGATGGCAGCAGCGCTCCACGAACAGGGCCGGCTGCACTACCCAAATATATTTCGCTAGATGGCAGCAGCGCTCCATCAAAAGGGCGGCTGCAGTACCCAATTACATTTCGCTAGATGGCAGCAGCGCTCCACCAACAGCGCCGGCTGCAGTACCCAACTATATTTCGCTAGATGGCAGCAGCGCTCCACCAACCGGGCGGCCGCAGTACCCAAATATATTTCGCTAGATGGCAGCAGCGCTCCACCAACCGGCCGGCTGAGGTACCCAAGTATATTTCGCTAGATGGCAGCAGCGCTCCACCAACCGGGCCGCCTGCAGTACCCAAGTATATGTCGCTAGATGGCAGCAGCGCTCCACCAATAGCGCCGGCTGCAGTACCCAAGTATATTTCGCTAGATGGCAGCAGCGCTCCACCAAAAGGGCGGCTGCAGTACCCAATTACATTTCGCTAGATGGCAGCAGCGCTCCACCAGAAGGACGGCTGCAGTACCCAATACATTTCGCTAGATGGCAGCAGCGCTCCACCAACCGGGCGGCTGCAGTACCCAAGTATATGTCGCTAGATGGCAGCAGCGCTCCACCAACAGCGCCGGCTGCAGTACCCAATTACATTTCGCTAGATGGCAGCAGCGCTCCACCAACAGCGGCGGCTGCAGTACCCAAATATATAGTACTGAGTCTAACCCTAACCCTAAGAGCCTGAGTCTAACCCTAACTCTAAGAGCCTGAGTCTAACCCTAACCCTAAGAGCCTAAGTCTAACCCTCACCCTAAGAGCCTGAGTCTAACCCTAACCCTAAGAGCCTGAGTCTAACCCTAACCCTAAGAGCCTGAGTCTAACCCTAACCCGAAGAGCCTGAGTCTAACCCTCACCCTAAGAGCCTGAGTCTAACCCTAACCCGAAGAGCCTGAGTCTAACCCTAACCCTAAGAGCCTGAGTCTAACCCTAACCCTAAGAGCCTGAGTCTAACCCTAACCCTACGAGTCTAACCCTAACTCTAACCCTAACCCTAACAGTCTAACACTAACCCTAATTCTAACCCTAACCCTAATCCTAAGAGTCTAACCCTAACCCTAACCCTAACCCTAAGAGTCTAACCCTAACCCTAACCCTAACCCGAAGAGTCTAACCCTAACCCTGAGTCTAACCCTAACCCTAACCCTAACCCTAAGAGTCTAACCCTAACCCTAAGAGTCTAACCCTAACCCCAACCCTAACCCTAACAGTCTAACCCTAACCCTAAGATTCTAACCCTAAGAGTCTAACCCTAACCCTAACTCTAACCCTAACAGTCTAACCCTAAACATAAGAGTTTAACCCTAAGAGTCTAACCCTAACCCTAACCCTAACTCTAACAGTCTAACCCTAACCCTAACCCTAAAAGTCTAACCCTAACCCTAACCCTAACCCTAAGAGTCTAACCCTAACACTAAGAGTCTAACCTTAACCCTAACCCTAACCCTAAGAGTCTAACCCTAACCCTAACCCTAACCCTAACCCTAACCCTGACCCTAACCCTAAGAGTCTAACCCTAACCCTAACCCTAACCCTAACCCTAAGAGTCTAACCCTAACCCTACCCTAACCCTAAGAGTCTAACCCTAACCCTAAGAGTCTAACCCTAACCCTAAGAGTCTAACCCTAACCCTAACCCTAACCCTAACCCTAACCCTAAGAGTCTAACCCTAACCCTAAGAGTCTAACCCTAAGAGTCTAACCCTAACCCTAACCCTAACAGTCTAAACTTAACCCTAACCCTAACCCCGGCGGAAGTACCCAGGTATATTTCGCTAGATGGCAGCAGCGCTACACCAACAGCGCCGGCTGCAGTACCCAAATATATTTCGCTAGATGGCAGCAGCGCTCCACCAAAAGGGCGGCTGCAGTACCCAATTACATTTCGCTAGATGGCAGCAGCGCTCCACCAACCGGGCGGCTGCAGTACCCAATTATATTTCGCTAGATGGCAGCAGCGCTCCACCAACGGGCCGGCTGAAGTACCCAAGTATATTTCGCTAGATGGCAGCAGCGCTCCACCAAAAGGGGCCGCCTGCAGTACCCAAATATATTTCGCTAGATGGCAGCAGCGCTCCACCAACCGGTCGGCTGCAGTACCCAAGTATATTTCGCTAGATGGCAGCAGCGCTCCACCAACCGGGCGGCTGCAGTACCCAAGTATATTTCGCTAGATGGCAGCAGCGCTCCACCAAAAGGGGCCGCCTGCAGTACCCAAGTATATGTCGCTAGATGGCAGCAGCGCTCCACCAACAGCGCCGGCTGCAGTACCCAATTACATTTCGCTAGATGGCAGCAGCGCTCCACCAACAGGGCCGGCTGCAGTACCCAATTATATTTCGCTAGATGGCAGCAGCGCTCCACAAAAAGGGCCGGCTGCAGTACCCAAATATATTTCGCTAGATGGCAGCAGCGCTCCACCAACAGCGCCGGCTGCAGTACCCAAGTATATGTCGCTAGATGGCAGCAGCGCTCCACCAAAAGGGCGGCTGCAGTACCCAATACATTTCGCTAGATGGCAGCAGCGCTCCACCAAAAGGGCGGCTGCAGTACCCAATTACATTTCGCTAGATGGCAGCAGCGCTCCACCAACAGCGCCGGCTGCAGTACCCAAGTATATTTCGCTAGATGGCAGCAGCGCTCCACCAAAAGGGCGGCTGCAGTACCCAATTACATTTCGCTAGATGGCAGCAGCGCTCCACCAACAGGGCCGGCTGCAGTACACAAATATATTTCGCTAGATGGCAGCAGCGCTCCACCAACCGGGCGGCTGCAGTACCCAATTACATTTCGCTAGATGGCAGCAGCGCTCCACCAACAGCGCCGGCTGCAGTACCCAAGTATATTTCGCTAGATGGCAGCAGCGCTCCACCAAAAAGGCGGCTGCAGTACCCAATTACATTTCGCTAGATGGCAGCAGCGCTCCACCAAAAGGGCGGCTGCAGTGCCCAAGTATATTTCGCTAGATGGCAGCAGAGCTCCACCAACAGGGACGGCTGCAATACCCAAGTATATTTCGCTAGATGGCAGCAGCGCTCCACCAAAAGGGCGGCTGCAGTACCCAAATGTATTTCGCTAGACGGCAGCAGCGCTCCACCAACAGGGCCGGCTGCAGTACCCAAATATATTTCGCTAGATGGCAGCAGCGCTCCACCAACAGCGCCGGCTGCAGTACCCAAGTATATTTCGCTAGATGGCAGCAGCGCTCCGCCAACAGCGGCGGCTGCAGTACCCAAATATATAGTACTGAGTCTAACCCTAACCCTAAGAGCCTGAGTCTAACCCTAACTCTAAGAGCCTGAGTCTAACCCTAACCCTAAGAGCCTAAGTCTAACCCTCACCCTTAGAGCCTGAGTCTAACCCTAAGCCTAAGAGCCTGAGTCTAACCCTAACCCTAAGAGCCTGAGTCTAACCCTAACCCGAAGAGCCTGAGTCTAACCCTAACCCTAAGAGCCTGAGTCTAACCCTAACCCGAAGAGCCTGAGTCTAACCCTAACCCTACGCGTCTAACCCTAACTCTAACCCTAACCCTAACAGTCTAACCCTAATCCTAACCCTAACCCTAACCCTAATCCTAAGAGTCTAACCCTAACCCTAACCCTAACCCTAAGAGTCTAACCCTAACCCTAAGAGTCTAACCCTAACCCCAACCCTAACCCTAACAGTCTAACCCTAACCCTAAGATTCTAACCCTAAGAGTCTAACCCTAACCCTAACTCTAACCCTAACAGTCTAACCCTAAACATAAGAGTTTAACCCTAAGAGTCTAACCCTAACCCTAACCCTAACCCTAACAGTCTAACCCTAACCCTAACCCTAAGAGTCTAACCCTAACCCTAACCCTAACCCTAAGAGTCTAACCCTAACACTAAGAGTCTAACCTTAACCCTAACCCTAACCCTAAGAGTCTAACCCTAACCCCAACCCTAACCCTAACCCTGACCCTAACCCTAAGAGTCTAACCCTAACCCTAACCCTAACCCTAACCCTAAGAGTCTAACCCTAACCCTACCCTAACCCTAAGAGTCTAACCCTAACCCTAAGAGTCTAACCCTAACCCTAACCCTAACCCTAAGAGTCTAACCCTAACCCTAAGAGTCTAACCCTAAGAGTCTAACCCTAACCCTAACCCTAACAGTCTAACCTTAACCCTAACCCTAACCCCGGCGGAAGTACCCAAGTATATTTCGCTAGATGGCAGCAGCGCTCCACCAACAGCGCCGGCTGCAGTACCCAAATATATTTCGCTAGATGGCAGCAGCGCTCCACCAACCGGGCGGCTGCAGTACCCAATTACATTTCGCTAGATGGCAGCAGCGCTCCACCAACCGGGCGGCTGCAGTACCCAATTATATTTCGCTAGATGGCAGCAGCGCTCCACCAACGGGCCGGCTGAAGTACCCAAGTATATTTCGCTAGATGGCAGCAGCGCTCCACCAAAAGGGGCCGCCTGCAGTACCCAAATATATTTCGCTAGATGGCAGCAGCGCTCCACCAACCGGTCGGCTGCAGTACCCAAGTATATTTCGCTAGATGGCAGCAGCGCTCCACCAACCGGGCGGCTGCAGTACCCAAGTATATTTCGCTAGATGGCAGCAGCGCTCCACCAAAAGGGGCCGCCTGCAGTACCCAAGTATATGTCGCTAGATGGCAGCAGCGCTCCACCAACAGCGCCGGCTGCAGTACCCAATTACATTTCGCTAGATGGCAGCAGCGCTCCACCAACAGGGCCGGCTGCAGTACCCAATTACATTTCGCTAGATGGCAGCAGCGCTCCACAAAAAGGGCCGGCTGCAGTACCCAAATATATTTCGCTAGATGGCAGCAGCGCTCCACCAACAGCGCCGGCTGCAGTACCCAAGTATATGTCGCTAGATGGCAGCAGCGCTCCACCAAAAGGGCGGCTGCAGTACCCAATACATTTCGCTAGATGGCAGCAGCGCTCCACCAAAAGGGCGGCTGCAGTACCCAATTACATTTCGCTAGATGGCAGCAGCGCTCCACCAACAGCGCCGGCTGCAGTACCCAAGTATATTTCGCTAGATGGCAGCAGCGCTCCACCAAAAGGGCGGCTGCAGTACCCAATTACATTTCGCTAGATGGCAGCAGCGCTCCACCAACAGGGCCGGCTGCAGTACACAAATATATTTCGCTAGATGGCAGCAGCGCTCCACCAACCGGGCGGCTGCAGTACCCAATTACATTTCGCTAGATGGCAGCAGCGCTCCACCAACAGCGCCGGCTGCAGTACCCAAGTATATTTCGCTAGATGGCAGCAGCGCTCCACCAAAAAGGCGGCTGCAGTACCCAATTACATTTCGCTAGATGGCAGCAGCGCTCCACCAAAAGGGCGGCTGCAGTTCCCAAGTATATTTCGCTAGATGGCAGCAGAGCTCCACCAACAGGGACGGCTGCAATACCCAAGTATATTTCGCTAGATGGCAGCAGCGCTCCACCAAAAGGGCGGCTGCAGTACCCAAATGTATTTCGCTAGACGGCAGCAGCGCTCCACCAACAGGGCCGGCTGCAGTACCCAAATATATTTCGCTAGATGGCAGCAGCGCTCCACCAACAGCGCCGGCTGCAGTACCCAAGTATATTTCGCTAGATGGCAGCAGCGCTCCACCAACAGCGGCGGCTGCAGTACCCAAATATATAGTACTGAGTCTAACCCTAACCCTAAGAGCCTGAGTCTAACCCTAACTCTAAGAGCCTGAGTCTAACCCTAACCCTAAGAGCCTAAGTCTAACCCTCACCCTTAGAGCCTGAGTCTAACCCTAACCCTAAGAGCCTGAGTCTAACCCTAACCCTAAGAGCCTGAGTCTAACCCTAACCCGAAGAGCCTGAGTCTAACCCTAACCCTAAGAGCCTGAGTCTAACCCTAACCCGAAGAGCCTGAGTCTAACCCTAACCCTACGCGTCTAACCCTAACTCTAACCCTAACCCTAACAGTCTAACCCTAACCCTAACCCTAACCCTAACCCTAATCCTTAGAGTCTAACCCTAACCCTAACCCTAACCCTAAGAGTCTAACCCTAACCCTAAGAGTCTAACCCTAACCCCAACCCTAACCCTAACAGTCTAACCCTAACCCTAAGATTCTAACCCTAAGAGTCTAACCCTAACCCTAACTCTAACCCTAACAGTCTAACCCTAAACATAAGAGTTTAACCCTAAGAGTCTAACCCTAACCCTAACCCTAACCCTAACAGTCTAACCCTAACCCTAACCCTAAGAGTCTAACCCTAACCCTAACCCTAACCCTAAGAGTCTAACCCTAACACTAAGAGTCTAACCTTAACCCTAACCCTAACCCTAAGAGTCTAACCCTAACCCCAACCCTAACCCTAACCCTGACCCTAACCCTAAGAGTCTAACCCTAACCCTAACCCTAACCCTAACCCTAAGAGTCTAACCCTAACCCTACCCTAACCCTAAGAGTCTAACCCTAACCCTAAGAGTCTAACCCTAACCCTAACCCTAACCCGAAGAGTCTAACCCTAACCCTAAGAGTCTAACCCTAACCCTAACCCTAACCCTAACCCTAAGAGTCTAACCCTAACCCTAAGAGTCTAACCCTAAGAGTCTAACCCTAACCCTAACCCTAACAGTCTAACCTTAACCCTAACCCTAACCCCGGCGGAAGTACCCAAGTATATTTCGCTAGATGGCAGCAGCGCTCCACCAAACGGCCGGCTGCAGTACCCAATTACATTTCGCTAGATGGCAGCAGCGCTCCACCAACCGGGCGGCTGCAGTACCCAATTACATTTCGCTAGATGGCAGCAGCGCTCCACCAACAGCGCCGGCTGCAGTACCCAAGTATATTTCGCTAGATGGCAGCAGCGCTCCACCAACAGGGCCGGCTGCAGTACCCAAGTATATTTCGCTAGATGGCAGCAGCGCTCCACCAAAAGGGCGGCTGCAGTACCCAATTACATTTCGCTAGATGGCAGCAGAGCTCCACCAAAAAGGCGGCTGCAGTACCCAATTATATTTCGCTAGATGGCAGCAGCGCTCCACCAACCGGCCGGCTGAGGTACCCAAGTATATTTCGCTAGATGGCAGCAGCGCTCCACCAACAGAGCCGGCTGCAGTACCCAAATATATTTCGCTAGATGGCAGCAGCGCTCCACCAAAAGGGGCCGCCTGCAGTACCCAAATATATTTCGCTAGATGGCAGCAGCGCTCCACCAACCGGTCGGCTGCAGTACCCAAGTATATTTCGCTAGATGGCACGAGCGCTCCACCAACCGGGCGGCTGCAGTACCCAAGTATATTTCGCTAGATGGCAGCAGCGCTCCACCAACCGGGCCGCCTGCAGTACCCAAGTATATGTCGCTAGATGGCAGCAGCGCTCCACCAATAGCGCCGGCTGCAGTACCCAAGTATATTTCGCTAGATGGCAGCAGCGCTCCACCAAAAGGGCGGCTGCAGTACCCAATTACATTTCGCTAGATGGCAGCAGCGCTCCACCAGAAGGACGGCTGCAGTACCCAATACATTTCGCTAGATGGCAGCAGCGCTCCACCAACCGGGCGGCTGCAGTACCCAAGTATATGTCGCTAGATGGCAGCAGCGCTCCACCAACAGCGCCGGCTGCAGTACCCAATTACATTTCGCTAGATGGCAGCAGCGCTCCACCAAAAGGGCGGCTGCAGTACCCAATTACATTTCGCTAGATGGCAGCAGAGCTCCACCAACAGGGACGGCTGCAATACCCAAGTATATTTCGCTAGATGGCAGCAGCGCTCCACCAAAAGGGCGGCTGCAGTACCCAAATGTATTTCGCTAGACGGCAGCAGCGCTCCACCAACAGGGCCGGCTGCAGTACCCAAATATATTTCGCTAGATGGCAGCAGCGCTCCACCAACAGCGCCGGCTGCAGTACCCAAGTATATTTCGCTAGATGGCAGCAGCGCTCCACCAACAGCGGCGGCTGCAGTACCCAAATATATAGTACTGAGTCTAACCCTAACCCTAAGAGCCTGAGTCTAACCCTAACCCTAACCCTAACCCTAAGAGTCTAACCCTAACCCTAAGAGTCTAACCCTAACCCTAACCCTAACCCTAACCCTAAGAGTCTAACCCTAACCCTAAGAGTCTAACCCTAAGAGTCTAACCCTAGCCCTAACCCTAACAGTCTAACCTTAACCCTAACCCTAACCCCGGCGGAAGTACCCAAGTATATTTCGCTAGATGGCAGCAGCGCTCCACCAACAGAGCCGGCTGCAGTACCAAAATATATTTCGCTAGATGGCAGCAGCGCTCCACCAAAAGGGGCCGCCTGCAGTACCCAAATATATTTCGCTAGATGGCAGCAGCGCTCCACCAACCGGTCGGCTGCAGTACCCAAGTATATTTCGCTAGATGGCAGCAGCGCTCCACCAACAGCGCCGGCTGCAGTACCCAAGTATATTTCGCTAGATGGCAGCAGCGCTCCGCCAACAGCGGCGGCTGCAGTACCCAAATATATAGTACTGAGTCTAACCCTAACCCTAAGAGCCTGAGTCTAACCCTAACTCTAAGAGCCTGAGTCTAACCCTAACCCTAAGAGCCTAAGTCTAACCCTCACCCTTAGAGCCTGAGTCTAACCCTAAGCCTAAGAGCCTGAGTCTAACCCTAACCCTAAGAGCCTGAGTCTAACCCTAACCCGAAGAGCCTGAGTCTAACCCTAACCCTAAGAGCCTGAGTCTAACCCTAACCCGAAGAGCCTGAGTCTAACCCTAACCCTACGCGTCTAACCCTAACTCTAACCCTAACCCTAACAGTCTAACCCTAACCCTAACCCTAACCCTAACCCTAATCCTAAGAGTCTAACCCTAACCCTAACCCTAACCCTAAGAGTCTAACCCTAACCCTAAGAGTCTAACCCTAACCCCAACCCTAACCCTAACAGTCTAACCCTAACCCTAAGATTCTAACCCTAAGAGTCTAACCCTAACCCTAACTCTAACCCTAACAGTCTAACCCTAAACATAAGAGTTTAACCCTAAGAGTCTAACCCTAACCCTAACCCTAACCCTAACAGTCTAACCCTAACCCTAACCCTAAGAGTCTAACCCTAACCCTAACCCTAACCCTAAGAGTCTAACCCTAACACTAAGAGTCTAACCTTAACCCTAACCCTAACCCTAAGAGTCTAACCCTAACCCCAACCCTAACCCTAACCCTGACCCTAACCCTAAGAGTCTAACCCTAACCCTAACCCTAACCCTAACCCTAAGAGTCTAACCCTAACCCTACCCTAACCCTAAGAGTCTAACCCTAACCCTAAGAGTCTAACCCTAACCCTAACCCTAACCCTAAGAGTCTAACCCTAACCCTAAGAGTCTAACCCTAAGAGTCTAACCCTAACCCTAACCCTAACAGTCTAACCTTAACCCTAACCCTAACCCCGGCGGAAGTACCCAAGTATATTTCGCTAGATGGCAGCAGCGCTCCACCAACAGCGCCGGCTGCAGTACCCAAATATATTTCGCTAGATGGCAGCAGCGCTCCACCAACCGGGCGGCTGCAGTACCCAATTACATTTCGCTAGATGGCAGCAGCGCTCCACCAACCGGGCGGCTGCAGTACCCAATTATATTTCGCTAGATGGCAGCAGCGCTCCACCAACGGGCCGGCTGAAGTACCCAAGTATATTTCGCTAGATGGCAGCAGCGCTCCACCAAAAGGGGCCGCCTGCAGTACCCAAATATATTTCGCTAGATGGCAGCAGCGCTCCACCAACCGGTCGGCTGCAGTACCCAAGTATATTTCGCTAGATGGCAGCAGCGCTCCACCAACCGGGCGGCTGCAGTACCCAAGTATATTTCGCTAGATGGCAGCAGCGCTCCACCAAAAGGGGCCGCCTGCAGTACCCAAGTATATGTCGCTAGATGGCAGCAGCGCTCCACCAACAGCGCCGGCTGCAGTACCCAATTACATTTCGCTAGATGGCAGCAGCGCTCCACCAACAGGGCCGGCTGCAGTACCCAATTACATTTCGCTAGATGGCAGCAGCGCTCCACAAAAAGGGCCGGCTGCAGTACCCAAATATATTTCGCTAGATGGCAGCAGCGCTCCACCAACAGCGCCGGCTGCAGTACCCAAGTATATGTCGCTAGATGGCAGCAGCGCTCCACCAAAAGGGCGGCTGCAGTACCCAATACATTTCGCTAGATGGCAGCAGCGCTCCACCAAAAGGGCGGCTGCAGTACCCAATTACATTTCGCTAGATGGCAGCAGCGCTCCACCAACAGCGCCGGCTGCAGTACCCAAGTATATTTCGCTAGATGGCAGCAGCGCTCCACCAAAAGGGCGGCTGCAGTACCCAATTACATTTCGCTAGATGGCAGCAGCGCTCCACCAACAGGGCCGGCTGCAGTACACAAATATATTTCGCTAGATGGCAGCAGCGCTCCACCAACCGGGCGGCTGCAGTACCCAATTACATTTCGCTAGATGGCAGCAGCGCTCCACCAACAGCGCCGGCTGCAGTACCCAAGTATATTTCGCTAGATGGCAGCAGCGCTCCACCAAAAAGGCGGCTGCAGTACCCAATTACATTTCGCTAGATGGCAGCAGCGCTCCACCAAAAGGGCGGCTGCAGTTCCCAAGTATATTTCGCTAGATGGCAGCAGAGCTCCACCAACAGGGACGGCTGCAATACCCAAGTATATTTCGCTAGATGGCAGCAGCGCTCCACCAAAAGGGCGGCTGCAGTACCCAAATGTATTTCGCTAGACGGCAGCAGCGCTCCACCAACAGGGCCGGCTGCAGTACCCAAATATATTTCGCTAGATGGCAGCAGCGCTCCACCAACAGCGCCGGCTGCAGTACCCAAGTATATTTCGCTAGATGGCAGCAGCGCTCCACCAACAGCGGCGGCTGCAGTACCCAAATATATAGTACTGAGTCTAACCCTAACCCTAAGAGCCTGAGTCTAACCCTAACTCTAAGAGCCTGAGTCTAACCCTAACCCTAAGAGCCTAAGTCTAACCCTCACCCTTAGAGCCTGAGTCTAACCCTAACCCTAAGAGCCTGAGTCTAACCCTAACCCTAAGAGCCTGAGTCTAACCCTAACCCGAAGAGCCTGAGTCTAACCCTAACCCTAAGAGCCTGAGTCTAACCCTAACCCGAAGAGCCTGAGTCTAACCCTAACCCTACGCGTCTAACCCTAACTCTAACCCTAACCCTAACAGTCTAACCCTAACCCTAACCCTAACCCTAACCCTAATCCTTAGAGTCTAACCCTAACCCTAACCCTAACCCTAAGAGTCTAACCCTAACCCTAAGAGTCTAACCCTAACCCCAACCCTAACCCTAACAGTCTAACCCTAACCCTAAGATTCTAACCCTAAGAGTCTAACCCTAACCCTAACTCTAACCCTAACAGTCTAACCCTAAACATAAGAGTTTAACCCTAAGAGTCTAACCCTAACCCTAACCCTAACCCTAACAGTCTAACCCTAACCCTAACCCTAAGAGTCTAACCCTAACCCTAACCCTAACCCTAAGAGTCTAACCCTAACACTAAGAGTCTAACCTTAACCCTAACCCTAACCCTAAGAGTCTAACCCTAACCCCAACCCTAACCCTAACCCTGACCCTAACCCTAAGAGTCTAACCCTAACCCTAACCCTAACCCTAACCCTAAGAGTCTAACCCTAACCCTACCCTAACCCTAAGAGTCTAACCCTAACCCTAAGAGTCTAACCCTAACCCTAACCCTAACCCGAAGAGTCTAACCCTAACCCTAAGAGTCTAACCCTAACCCTAACCCTAACCCTAACCCTAAGAGTCTAACCCTAACCCTAAGAGTCTAACCCTAAGAGTCTAACCCTAACCCTAACCCTAACAGTCTAACCTTAACCCTAACCCTAACCCCGGCGGAAGTACCCAAGTATATTTCGCTAGATGGCAGCAGCGCTCCACCAAACGGCCGGCTGCAGTACCCAATTACATTTCGCTAGATGGCAGCAGCGCTCCACCAACCGGGCGGCTGCAGTACCCAATTACATTTCGCTAGATGGCAGCAGCGCTCCACCAACAGCGCCGGCTGCAGTACCCAAGTATATTTCGCTAGATGGCAGCAGCGCTCCACCAACAGGGCCGGCTGCAGTACCCAAGTATATTTCGCTAGATGGCAGCAGCGCTCCACCAAAAGGGCGGCTGCAGTACCCAATTACATTTCGCTAGATGGCAGCAGAGCTCCACCAAAAAGGCGGCTGCAGTACCCAATTATATTTCGCTAGATGGCAGCAGCGCTCCACCAACCGGCCGGCTGAGGTACCCAAGTATATTTCGCTAGATGGCAGCAGCGCTCCACCAACAGAGCCGGCTGCAGTACCCAAATATATTTCGCTAGATGGCAGCAGCGCTCCACCAAAAGGGGCCGCCTGCAGTACCCAAATATATTTCGCTAGATGGCAGCAGCGCTCCACCAACCGGTCGGCTGCAGTACCCAAGTATATTTCGCTAGATGGCACGAGCGCTCCACCAACCGGGCGGCTGCAGTACCCAAGTATATTTCGCTAGATGGCAGCAGCGCTCCACCAACCGGGCCGCCTGCAGTACCCAAGTATATGTCGCTAGATGGCAGCAGCGCTCCACCAATAGCGCCGGCTGCAGTACCCAAGTATATTTCGCTAGATGGCAGCAGCGCTCCACCAAAAGGGCGGCTGCAGTACCCAATTACATTTCGCTAGATGGCAGCAGCGCTCCACCAGAAGGACGGCTGCAGTACCCAATACATTTCGCTAGATGGCAGCAGCGCTCCACCAACCGGGCGGCTGCAGTACCCAAGTATATGTCGCTAGATGGCAGCAGCGCTCCACCAACAGCGCCGGCTGCAGTACCCAATTACATTTCGCTAGATGGCAGCAGCGCTCCACCAAAAGGGCGGCTGCAGTACCCAATTACATTTCGCTAGATGGCAGCAGAGCTCCACCAACAGGGACGGCTGCAATACCCAAGTATATTTCGCTAGATGGCAGCAGCGCTCCACCAAAAGGGCGGCTGCAGTACCCAAATGTATTTCGCTAGACGGCAGCAGCGCTCCACCAACAGGGCCGGCTGCAGTACCCAAATATATTTCGCTAGATGGCAGCAGCGCTCCACCAACAGCGCCGGCTGCAGTACCCAAGTATATTTCGCTAGATGGCAGCAGCGCTCCACCAACAGCGGCGGCTGCAGTACCCAAATATATAGTACTGAGTCTAACCCTAACCCTAAGAGCCTGAGTCTAACCCTAACCCTAACCCTAACCCTAAGAGTCTAACCCTAACCCTAAGAGTCTAACCCTAACCCTAACCCTAACCCTAACCCTAAGAGTCTAACCCTAACCCTAAGAGTCTAACCCTAAGAGTCTAACCCTAGCCCTAACCCTAACAGTCTAACCTTAACCCTAACCCCAACCGGGCCGGCTGCAGTACCCAAGTATATTTCGCTAGATGGCAGCAGCGCTCCACCAACCGGGCCGCCTGCAGTACCCAAGTATATGTCGCTATATGGCAGCAGCGCTCCACCAACAGCGCCGGCTGCAGTAGATAATTACATTTCGCTAGATGGCAGAAGCGCTCCACCAAAAGGGCGGCTGCAGTACCCAATTACATTTCGCTAGATGGCAGCAGCGCTCCACCAGAAGGACGGCTGCAGTACCCAACTACATTTCGCTAGATGGCAGCAGCGCTCCACCAACAGCGCCGGCTGCAGTACCCAAATATATTTCGCTAGATGGCAGCAGCGCTCCACCAAAAGGGCGGCTGCAGTACCCAATTACATTTCGCTAGATGGCAGCAGCGCTCCACCAACCGGGCGGCTGCAGTACCCAATTATATTTCGCTAGATGGCAGCAGCGCTCCACCAACCGGCCGGCTGAAGTACCCAAGTATATTTCGCTAGATGGCAGCAGCGCTCCACCAACAGAGCCGGCTGCAGTACCCAAATATATTTCGCTAGATGGCAGCAGCGCTCCACCAAAAGGGGCCGCCTGCAGTACCCAAATATATTTCGCTAGATGGCGGCAGCGCTCCACCAAAAGGGCGGCTGCAGTACCCAAGTATATTTCGCTAGATGGCAGCAGCGCTCCACCAACCGGGCGGCTGCAGTACCCAATTACATTTCGCTAGATGGCAGCAGCGCTCCACCAACAGCGCCGGCTGCAGTACCCAAGTATATTTCGCTAGATGGCAGCAGCGCTCCACCAACAGCGCCGGCTGCAGTACCCAAATATATTTCGCTTGATGGCAGCAGCGCTCCACCAAAAGGGCGGCTGCAGTACCCAAGTATATTTCGCTAGATGGCAGCAGAGCTCCACCAACAGGGACGGCTGCAATACCCAAGTATATTTCGCTAGATGGCAGCAGCGCTCCACCAAAAGGGCGGCTGCAGTACCCAAATATATAGTACTGAGTCTAACCCTAACCCTAAGAGCCTGAGTCTAACCCTAACTCTAAGAGCCTGAGTCTAACCCTAACCCTAAGAGCCTGAGTCTAACCCTAAGCCTAAGAGCCTGAGTCTAACCCTCACCCTAAGAGCCTGAGTCTAACCCTAACCCGAAGAGCCTGAGTCTAACCCTAACCCTAAGAGCCTGAGTCTAACCCTCACCCTAAGAGCCTGAGTCTAACTCTCACCCTAAGAGCCTGAGTCTAACCCTAACCCTAAGAGCCTGAGTCTAACCCTAACCCTAAGAGCCTGAATCTAACCCTAACCCGAAGAGCCTGAGTCTAACCCTCACGCTGAGAGCCTGAGTCTAACCCTAACCCTAAGAGCCTGAGTCTAACCCTAACCCTAAGAGCCTGAGTCTAACCCTAACCCTAAGAGCCTGAGTCTAACCCTAACCCGAAGAGCCTGAGTCTAACCCTCACCCTAAGAGCCTGAGTCTAACCCTAACCCTAAGAGCCTGAGTCTAACCCTAACCCTAAGAGCCTGAGTCTAACCCTAACCCTACGAGTCTAACACTAACCCTAACCTTAACCCTAACAGTCTAACCCTAACCCTAATCCTAAGAGTCTAACCCTAACCCTAACCCTAACCCTAAGAGTCTAACCCTAACCCTAACCATAACCCTAAGAGTCTAACCCTAACCCTGAGTCTAACCCTAACCCTAACCCTAAGAGTCTTACCCTAACCCTAAGTGTCTAACCCTAACCCCAACCCAAACCCTAACAGTCTAACCCTATGATTCTAACCCTAAGAGTCTAACCCTAACCCTAACCCTAACCCGAACCTAACCCTAACCCTAACCCTAACCCTAACCCTAACCCTAACCCTAACCCTAACCCTAACCCTAAACATAAGAGTTTAACCCTAAGAGTCTAACCCTAACCCTAACCCTAACCCTAACAGTCTAACCCTAACCCTAACCCTAAGAGTCTAACCCTAACCCTAACCCTAAGAGTCTAACCCTAACACTAAGAGTCTAACCTTAACCCTAACCCTAACACTAAGAGTCTAACCCTAACCCTAACCCTAACCCTGACCCTAACCCTAAGAGTCTAACCCTAACCCTAACCCTAACCCTAAGAGTCTAACCCTAACCCTACCCTAACCCTAAGAGTCTAACCCTAACCCTAAGAGTCTAACCCTAACCCTAACCCTAAGAGTCTAACCATAACCCTAAGAGTCTAACCCTAACCCTAACCCTAACCCTAAGAGTCTAACCCTAACCCTAAGAGTCTAACCCTAAGAGTCTAACCCTAACCATAACCCTAACAGTCTAACCTTAACCCTAACCCTAACCCCGGCGGAAGTACCCAAGTATATTTCGCTAGATGGCAGCAGCGCTCCACCAACAGCGCCGGCTGCAGTACCCAAATATATTTCGCTAGATGGCAGCAGCGCTCCACCAAAAGGGCGGCTGCAGTACCCAATTACATTTCGCTAGATGGCAGCAGCGCTCCACCAACCGGGCGGCTGCAGTACCCAATTATATTTCGCTAGATGGCAGCAGCGCTCCACCAACCGGCCGGCTGAAGTACCCAAGTATATTTCGCTAGATGGCAGCAGCGCTCCACCAACAGAGCCGGCTGCAGTACCCAAATATATTTCGCTAGATGGCAGCAGCGCTCCACCAAAAGGGGCCGCCTGCAGTACCCAAATATATTTCGCTAGATGGCAGCAGCGCTCCACCAACCGGCCGGCTGCAGTACCCAAGTATATTTCGCTAGATGGCAGCAGCGCTCCACCAACCGGGCGGCTGCAGTACCCAAGTATATTTCGCTAGATGGCAGCAGCGCTCCACCAAAAGGGGCCGCCTGCAGTACCCAAGTATATGTCGCTAGATGGCAGCAGCGCTCCACCAACCGGGCCGCCTGCAGTACCCAATTACATTTCGCTAGATGGCAGCAGCGCTCCACCAACAGCGCCGGCTGCAGTACCCAATTACATTTCGCTAGATGGCAGCAGCGCTCCACAAAAAGGGCGGCTGCAGTACCCAAATATATTTCGCTAGATGGCAGCAGCGCTCCACCAACAGGGCCTGTTGCAGTACCCAAGTATATTTCGCTAGATGGCAGCAGCGCTACACCAAAAGGGCGGCTGCAGTACCCAATTACATTTCGCTAGATGGCAGCAGCGCTCCACCAACAGGGCGGCTGCAGTACCCAATACATTTCGCTAGATGGCAGCAGCGCTCCACCAAAAGGGCGGCTGCAGTACCCAATTACATTTCGCTAGATGGCAGCAGCGCTCCACCAACAGCGCCGGCTGCAGTACCCAATTATATTTCGCTAGATGGCAGCAGCGCTACACCAAAAGGGCGGCTGCAGTACCCAATTACATTTCGCTAGATGGCAGCAGCGCTCCACCAACCGGGCCGGCTGCAGTACCCAAATATATTTCGCTAGATGGCAGCAGCGCTCCACCAACCGGGCGGCTGCAGTACCCAATTACATTTCGCTAGATGGCAGCAGCGCTCCACCAACAGCGCCGGCTGCAGTACCCAAGTATATTTCGCTAGATGGCAGCAGCGCTCCACCAAATGGGCGGCTGCAGTACCCAATTACATTTCGCTAGATGGCAGCAGCGCTCCACCAACAGAGCCGGCTGCAGTACCCAAGTATATTTCGCTAGATGGCAGCAGAGCTCCACCAACAGGGACGGCTGCAATACCCAAGTATATTTCGCTAGATGGCAGCAGCGCTCCACCAACAGCGGCGGCTGCAGTACCCAAATATATAGTACTGAGTCTAACCCTAACCCTAAGAGCCTGAGTCTAACCCTAACTCTAAGAGCCTGAGTCTAACCCTAACCCTAAAGCCTGAGTCTAACCCTCACCCTAAGAGCCTGAGTCTAACCCTAACCCTACCCTAACCCTAAGAGTCTAACCATAACCCTAAGAGTCTAACCCTAACCCTAACCCTAACCCTAACCCTAAGAGTCTAACCCTAACCCTAAGAGTCTAACCCTAAGAGTCTAACCCTAACCCTAACCCTAACAGTCTAACCTTAACCCTAACCCTAACCCCGGCTGAAGTACCCAAGTATATTTCGCTAGATGGCAGCAGCGCTCCACCAACAGAGCCAGCTGCAGTACCCAAATATATTTCGCTAGATGGCAGCAGCGCTCCACCAAAAGGGGCCGCCTGCAGTACCCAAATATATTTCGCTAGATGGCAGCAGCGCTCCACCAACCGGTCGGCTGCAGTACCCAAGTATATGTCGCTAGATGGCAGCAGCGCTCCACCAACAGCGCCGGCTGCAGTACATAATTACATTTCGCTAGATGGCAGCAGCGCTCCACCAACCGGGCGGCTGCAGTACCCAATTACATTTCGCTAGATGGCAGCAGCGCTCCACCAACAGAGCCGGCTGCAGTACCCAACTATATTTCGCTAGATGGCAGCAGCGCTCCACCAACAGGGCCGGCTGCAGTACCCAAGTATATTTCGCTAGATGGCAGCAGCGCTCCACCAAAAGGGCGGCTGCGGTACCCAATTACATTTCGCTAGATGGCAGCAGCGCTCCACCAAAAGGGCGGCTGCAGTACCCAAGTATATTTCGCTAGATGGCAGCAGAGCTCCACCAACAGGGACGGCTGCAATACCCAAGTATATTTCGCTAGATGGCAGCAGCGCTCCACCAAAAGGGCGGCTGCAGTACCCAAATGTATTTCGCTAGACGGCAGCAGCGCTCCACCAACAGGGCCGGCTGCAGTACCCAAATATATTTCGCTAGATGGCAGCAGCGCTCCACCAACAGCGCCGGCTGCAGTACCCAATTATATTTCGCTAGATGGCAGCAGCGCTCCACCAAAAGGGCCGCCTGCAGTACCCAAGTATATGTCGCTAGATGGCAGCAGCGCTCCACCAACAGGGCGGCTGCAGTACCCAATACATTTCGCTAGATGGCAGCAGCGCTCCACCAAAAGGGCGGCTGCAGTACCCAATTACATTTCGCTAGATGGCAGCAGCGCTCCACCAACAGCGCCGGCTGCAGTACCCAATTATATTTCGCTAGATGGCAGCAGCGCTACACCAAAAGGGCGGCTGCAGTACCCAATTACATTTCGCTAGATGGCAGCAGCGCTCCACCAACCGGGCCGGCTGCAGTACCCAAAAATATTTCGCTAGATGGCAGCAGCGCTCCACCAACCGGGCGGCTGCAGTACCCAATTACATTTCGCTAGATGGCAGCAGCGCTCCACCAACAGCGCCGGCTGCAGTACCCAAGTATATTTCGCTAGATGGCAGCAGCGCTCCACCAAAAGGGCGGCTGCAGTACCCAATTACATTTCGCTAGATGGCAGCAGCGCTCCACCAACAGAGCCGGCTGCAGTACCCAAGTATATTTCGCTAGATGGCAGCAGAGCTCCACCAACAGGGACGGCTGCAATACCCAAGTATATTTCGCTAGATGGCAGCAGCGCTCCACCAACAGCGGTGGCTGCAGTACCCAAATATATAGTACTGAGTCTAACCCTAACCCTAAGAGCCTGAGTCTAACCCTAACTCTAAGAGCCTGAGTCTAACCCTAACCCTAAAGCCTGAGTCTAACCCTCACCCTAAGAGCCTGAGTCTAACCCTAACCCTACCCTAACCCTAAGAGTCTAACCCTAACCCTAACCCTAACCCTAACCCTAAGAGTCTAACCCTAACCCTAAGAATCTAACCCTAAGAGTCTAACCCTAACCCTAACCCTAACAGTCTAACCTTAACCCTAACCCTAACCCCGGCTGAAGTACCCAAGTATATTTCGCTAGATGGCAGCAGCGCTCCACCAACAGAGCCAGCTGCAGTACCCAAATATATTTCGCTAGATGGCAGCAGCGCTCCACCAAAAGGGGCCGCCTGCAGTACCCAAATATATTTCGCTAGATGGCAGCAGCGCTCCACCAACCGGTCGGCTGCAGTACCCAAGTATATGTCGCTAGATGGCAGCAGCGCTCCACCAACAGCGCCGGCTGCAGTACATAATTACATTTCGCTAGATGGCAGCAGCGCTCCACCAACAGCGCCGGCTGCAGTACCCAAGTATATTTCGCTAGATGGCAGCAGCGCTCCACCAAGCGGGCCGCCTGCAGTACCCAAGTATATGTCGCTAGATGGCAGCAGCGCTCCACCAACAGCGCCGGCTGCAGTACATAATTACATTTCGCTAGATGGCAGCAGCGCTCCATCAAAAGGGCGGCTGCAGTACCCAATTACATTTCGCTAGAGGGCAGCAGCGCTCCACCAGAAGGACGGCTGCAGTACCCAACTACATTTCGCTAGATGGCAGCAGCGCTCCACCAACAGGGCCGGCTGCAGTACAAAAATATATTTCGCTAGATGGCAGCAGCGCTCCACCAACCGGGCGGCTGCAGTACCCAATTACATTTCGCTAGATGGCAGCAGCGCTCCACCAACAGCGCCGGCTGCAGTACCCAAGTATATTTCGCTAGATGGCAGCAGCGCTCCACCAAAAGGGAGGCTGCAGTACCCAATTACATTTCGCTAGATGGCAGCAGCGCTCCACCAAAAGGGCGGCTGCAGTACCCAAGTATATTTCGCTAGATGGCAGCAGAGCTCCACCAACAGGGACGGCTGCAATACCCAAGTATATTTCGCTAGATGGCAGCAGCGCTCCACCAAAAGGGCGGCTGCAGTACCCAAATGTATTTCGCTAGACGGCAGCAGCGCTCCACCAACAGGGCCGGCTGCAGTACCCAAATATATTTAGCTAGATGGCAGCAGCGCTCCACCAACAGCGCCGGCTGCAGTACCCAATTATATTTCGCTAGATGGCAGCAGCGCTCCACCAAAAGGGGCCGCCTGCAGTACCCAAATATATAGTACTGAGTCTAACCCTAACCCTAAGAGCCTGAGTCTAACCCTAACTCTAAGAGCCTGAGTCTAACCCTCACCCTAAGAGCCTGAGTCTAACCCTAACCCTAAGAGCCTGAGTCTAACCCTCACCCTAAGAGCCTGAGTCTAACCCTAACCCTAAGAGCCTGAGTCTAACCCTAACCCGAAGAGCCTGAGTCTAACCCTAACCCTAAGAGCCTGAGTCTAACCCTCACCCTAAGAGCCTGAGTCTAACCCTCACCCTAAGAGCCTGAGTCTAACCCTAACCCTAAGAGCCTGAGTCTAACCCTAACCCTAAGAGCCTGAATCTAACCCTAACCCGAAGAGCCTGAGTCTAACCCTCACGCTAAGAGCCTGAGTCTAACCCTAACCCTAAGAGCCTGAGTCTAACCCTAACCCTAAGAGCCTGAGTCTAACCCTAACCCTAACCCTAACCCTGACCCTAACCCTAAGAGTCTAACCCTAACCCTAACCCTAAGAGTCTAACCCTAACCCTACCCTAACCCTAAGAGTCTAACCCTAACCCTAACCCTAACCCTAAGAGTCTAACCATAACCCTAAGAGTCTAACCCTAACCCTAACCCTAACCCTAAGAGTCTAACCCTAACCCTAAGAGTCTAACCCTAACCCTAAGAGTCTAACCCTAAGAGTCTAACCCTAACCCTAACCCTAACAGTCTAACCTTAACCCTAACCCTAACCCCGGCTGAAGTACCCAAGTATATTTCGCTAGATGGCAGCAGCGCTCCACCAACAGCGCCGGCTGCAGTACCCAAATATATTTCGCTAGATGGCAGCAGCGCTCCACCAAAAGGGCGGCTGCAGTACCCAATTACATTTCGCTAGATGGCAGCAGCGCTCCACCAACCGGGCGGCTGCAGTACCCAATTATATTTCGCTAGATGGCAGCAGCGCTCCACCAACCGGCCGGCTGAAGTACCCAAGTATATTTCGCTAGATGGCAGCAGCGCTCCACCAACAGAGCCGGCTGCAGTACCCAAATATATTTCGCTAGATGGCAGCAGCGCTCCACCAAAAGGGGCCGCCTGCAGTACCCAAATATATTTCGCTAGATGGCAGCAGCGCTCCACCAACCGGCCGGCTGCAGTACCCAAGTATATTTCGCTAGATGGCAGCAGCGCTCCACCAACCGGGCGGCTGCAGTACCCAAGTATATTTCGCTAGATGGCAGCAGCGCTCCACCAAAAGGGGCCGCCTGCAGTACCCAAGTATATGTCGCTAGATGGCAGCAGCGCTCCACCAACCGGGCCGCCTGCAGTACCCAATTACATTTCGCTAGATGGCAGCAGCGCTCCACCAACAGCGCCGGCTGCAGTACCCAATTACATTTCGCTAGATGGCAGCAGCGCTCCACAAAAAGGGCGGCTGCAGTACCCAAATATATTTCGCTAGATGGCAGCAGCGCTCCACCAACAGGGCCTGTTGCAGTACCCAAGTATATTTCGCTAGATGGCAGCAGCGCTCCACCAAAAGGGCGGCTGCAGTACCCAATTACATTTCGCTAGATGGCAGCAGCGCTCCACCAACAGGGCGGCTGCAGTACCCAATACATTTCGCTAGATGGCAGCAGCGCTCCACCAAAAGGGCGGCTGCAGTACCCAATTACATTTCGCTAGATGGCAGCAGCGCTCCACCAACAGCGCCGGCTGCAGTACCCAATTATATTTCGCTAGATGGCAGCAGCGCTACACCAAAAGGGCGGCTGCAGTACCCAATTACATTTCGCTAGATGGCAGCAGCGCTCCACCAACAGGGCCGGCTGCAGTACCCAAATATATTTCGCTAGATGGCAGCAGCGCTCCACCAACCGGGCGGCTGCAGTACCCAATTACATTTCGCTAGATGGCAGCAGCGCTCCACCAACAGCGCCGGCTGCAGTACCCAAGTATATTTCGCTAGATGGCAGCAGCGCTCCACCAAATGGGCGGCTGCAGTACCCAATTACATTTCGCTAGATGGCAGCAGCGCTCCACCAACAGAGCCGGCTGCAGTACCCAAGTATATTTCGCTAGATGGCAGCAGAGCTCCACCAACAGGGACGGCTGCAATACCCAAGTATATTTCGCTAGATGGCAGCAGCGCTCCACCAACAGCGGCGGCTGCAGTACCCAAATATATAGTACTGAGTCTAACCCTAACCCTAAGAGCCTGAGTCTAACCCTAACTCTAAGAGCCTGAGTCTAACCCTAACCCTAAAGCCTGAGTCTAACCCTCACCCTAAGAGCCTGAGTCTAACCCTAACCCTACCCTAACCCTAAGAGTCTAACCATAACCCTAAGAGTCTAACCCTAACCCTAACCCTAACCCTAACCCTAAGAGTCTAACCCTAACCCTAAGAGTCTAACCCTAAGAGTCTAACCCTAACCCTAACCCTAACAGTCTAACCTTAACCCTAACCCTAACCCCGGCTGAAGTACCCAAGTATATTTCGCTAGATGGCAGCAGCGCTCCACCAACAGAGCCAGCTGCAGTACCCAAATATATTTCGCTAGATGGCAGCAGCGCTCCACCAAAAGGGGCCGCCTGCAGTACCCAAATATATTTCGCTAGATGGCAGCAGCGCTCCACCAACCGGTCGGCTGCAGTACCCAAGTATATGTCGCTAGATGGCAGCAGCGCTCCACCAACAGCGCCGGCTGCAGTACATAATTACATTTCGCTAGATGGCAGCAGCGCTCCACCAAAAGGGCGGCTGCAGTACCCAATTACATTTCGCTAGATGGCAGCAGCGCTCCACCAACAGGGCCGGCAGCAGTACCCAAATATATTTCGCTAGATGGCAGCAGCGCTCCACCAACAGGGCCGGCTGCAGTACCCAAGTATATTTCGCTAGATGGCAGCAGCGCTCCACCAAAAGGGCGGCTGCGGTACCCAATTACATTTCGCTAGATGGCAGCAGCGCTCCACCAAAAGGGCGGCTGCAGTACCCAAGTATATTTCGCTAGATGGCAGCAGAGCTCCACCAACAGGGACGGCTGCAATACCCAAGTATATTTCGCTAGATGGCAGCAGCGCTCCACCAAAAGGGCGGCTGCAGTACCCAAATGTATTTCGCTAGACGGCAGCAGCGCTCCACCAACAGGGCCGGCTGCAGTACCCAAATATATTTCGCTAGATGGCAGCAGCGCTCCACCAACAGCGCCGGCTGCAGTACCCAATTATATTTCGCTAGATGGCAGCAGCGCTCCACCAAAAGGGGCCGCCTGCAGTACCCAAATATATAGTACTGAGTCTAACCCTAACCCTAAGAGCCTGAGTCTAACCCTAACTCTAAGAGCCTGAGTCTAACCCTCACCCTAAGAGCCTGAGTCTAACCCTAACCCTAAGAGCCTGAGTCTAACCCTCACCCTAAGAGCCTGAGTCTAACCCTAACCCTAAGAGCCTGAGTCTAACCCTAACCCGAAGAGCCTGAGTCTAACCCTAACCCTAAGAGCCTGAGTCTAACCCTCACCCTAAGAGCCTGAGTCTAACCCTCACGCTAAGAGCCTGAGTCTAACCCTAACCCTAAGAGCCTGAGTCTAACCCTAACCCTAAGAGCCTGAATCTAACCCTAACCCGAAGAGCCTGAGTCTAACCCTCACGCTAAGAGCCTGAGTCTAACCCTAACCCTAAGAGCCTGAGTCTAACCCTAACCCTAAGAGCCTGAGTCTAACCCTAACCCTAACCCTAACCCTGTCCCTAACCCTAAGAGTCTAACCCTAACCCTAACCCTAAGAGTCTAACCCTAACCCTACCCTAACCCTAAGAGTCTAACCCTAACCCTAACCCTAACCCTAAGAGTCTAACCATAACCCTAAGAGTCTAACCCTAACCCTAACCCTAACCCTAAGAGTCTAACCCTAACCCTAAGAGTCTAACCCTAACCCTAAGAGTCTAACCCTAAGAGTGTAACCCTAACCCTAACCCTAACAGTCTAACCTTAACCCTAACCCTAACCCCGGCTGAAGTACCCAAGTATATTTCGCTAGATGGCAGCAGCGCTCCACCAACAGCGCCGGCTGCAGTACCCAAATATATTTCGCTAGATGGCAGCAGCGCTCCACCAAAAGGGCGGCTGCAGTACCCAATTACATTTCGCTAGATGGCAGCAGCGCTCCACCAACCGGGCGGCTGCAGTACCCAATTATATTTCGCTAGATGGCAGCAGCGCTCCACCAACCGGCCGGCTGAAGTACCCAAGTATATTTCGCTAGATGGCAGCAGCGCTCCACCAACAGAGCCGGCTGCAGTACCCAAATATATTTCGCTAGATGGCAGCAGCGCTCCACCAAAAGGGGCCGCCTGCAGTACCCAAATATATTTCGCTAGATGGCAGCAGCGCTCCACCAACCGGCCGGCTGCAGTACCCAAGTATATTTCGCTAGATGGCAGCAGCGCTCCACCAACCGGGCGGCTGCAGTACCCAAGTATATTTCGCTAGATGGCAGCAGCGCTCCACCAAAAGGGGCCGCCTGCAGTACCCAAGTATATGTCGCTAGATGGCAGCAGCGCTCCACCAACAGCGCCGGCTGCAGTACCCAATTACATTTCGCTAGATGGCAGCAGCGCTCCACAAAAAGGGCGGCTGCAGTACCCAAATATATTTCGCTAGATGGCAGCAGCGCTCCACCAACAGGGCCTGTTGCAGTACCCAAGTATATTTCGCTAGATGGCAGCAGCGCTACACCAAAAGGGCGGCTGCAGTACCCAATTACATTTCGCTAGATGGCAGCAGCGCTCCACCAACCGGGCGGCTGCAGTACCCAATTACATTTCGCTAGATGGCAGCAGCGCTCCACCAACAGCGCCGGCTGCAGTACCCAAGTATATTTCGCTAGATGGCAGCAGCGCTCCACCAACAGGGCCGGCTGCAGTACCCAAGTATATTTCGCTAGATGGCAGCAGCGCTCCACCAAAAGGGCGGCTGCAGTACCCAATTACATTTCGCTAGATGGCAGCAGAGCTCCACCAAAAAGGCGGCTGCAGTACCCAATTATATTTCGCTAGATGGCAGCAGCGCTCCACCAACCGGCCGGCTGAGGTACCCAAGTATATTTCGCTAGATGGCAGCAGCGCTCCACCAACAGAGCCGGCTGCAGTACCCAAATATATTTCGCTAGATGGCAGCAGCGCTCCACCAAAAGGGGCCGCCTGCAGTACCCAAATATATTTCGCTAGATGGCAGCAGCGCTCCACCAACCGGTCGGCTGCAGTACCCAAGTATATTTCGCTAGATGGCACGAGCGCTCCACCAACCGGGCGGCTGCAGTACCCAAGTATATTTCGCTAGATGGCAGCAGCGCTCCACCAACCGGGCCGCCTGCAGTACCCAAGTATATGTCGCTAGATGGCAGCAGCGCTCCACCAATAGCGCCGGCTGCAGTACCCAAGTATATTTCGCTAGATGGCAGCAGCGCTCCACCAAAAGGGCGGCTGCAGTACCCAATTACATTTCGCTAGATGGCAGCAGCGCTCCACCAGAAGGACGGCTGCAGTACCCAATACATTTCGCTAGATGGCAGCAGCGCTCCACCAACCGGGCGGCTGCAGTACCCAAGTATATGTCGCTAGATGGCAGCAGCGCTCCACCAACAGCGCCGGCTGCAGTACCCAATTACATTTCGCTAGATGGCAGCAGCGCTCCACCAAAAGGGCGGCTGCAGTACCCAATTACATTTCGCTAGATGGCAGCAGAGCTCCACCAACAGGGACGGCTGCAATACCCAAGTATATTTCGCTAGATGGCAGCAGCGCTCCACCAAAAGGGCGGCTGCAGTACCCAAATGTATTTCGCTAGACGGCAGCAGCGCTCCACCAACAGGGCCGGCTGCAGTACCCAAATATATTTCGCTAGATGGCAGCAGCGCTCCACCAACAGCGCCGGCTGCAGTACCCAAGTATATTTCGCTAGATGGCAGCAGCGCTCCACCAACAGCGGCGGCTGCAGTACCCAAATATATAGTACTGAGTCTAACCCTAACCCTAAGAGCCTGAGTCTAACCCTAACCCTAACCCTAACCCTAAGAGTCTAACCCTAACCCTAAGAGTCTAACCCTAACCCTAACCCTAACCCTAACCCTAAGAGTCTAACCCTAACCCTAAGAGTCTAACCCTAAGAGTCTAACCCTAGCCCTAACCCTAACAGTCTAACCTTAACCCTAACCCCAACCGGGCCGGCTGCAGTACCCAAGTATATTTCGCTAGATGGCAGCAGCGCTCCACCAACCGGGCCGCCTGCAGTACCCAAGTATATGTCGCTATATGGCAGCAGCGCTCCACCAACAGCGCCGGCTGCAGTAGATAATTACATTTCGCTAGATGGCAGAAGCGCTCCACCAAAAGGGCGGCTGCAGTACCCAATTACATTTCGCTAGATGGCAGCAGCGCTCCACCAGAAGGACGGCTGCAGTACCCAACTACATTTCGCTAGATGGCAGCAGCGCTCCACCAACAGCGCCGGCTGCAGTACCCAAATATATTTCGCTAGATGGCAGCAGCGCTCCACCAAAAGGGCGGCTGCAGTACCCAATTACATTTCGCTAGATGGCAGCAGCGCTCCACCAACCGGGCGGCTGCAGTACCCAATTATATTTCGCTAGATGGCAGCAGCGCTCCACCAACCGGCCGGCTGAAGTACCCAAGTATATTTCGCTAGATGGCAGCAGCGCTCCACCAACAGAGCCGGCTGCAGTACCCAAATATATTTCGCTAGATGGCAGCAGCGCTCCACCAAAAGGGGCCGCCTGCAGTACCCAAATATATTTCGCTAGATGGCGGCAGCGCTCCACCAAAAGGGCGGCTGCAGTACCCAAGTATATTTCGCTAGATGGCAGCAGCGCTCCACCAACCGGGCGGCTGCAGTACCCAATTACATTTCGCTAGATGGCAGCAGCGCTCCACCAACAGCGCCGGCTGCAGTACCCAAGTATATTTCGCTAGATGGCAGCAGCGCTCCACCAACAGCGCCGGCTGCAGTACCCAAATATATTTCGCTTGATGGCAGCAGCGCTCCACCAAAAGGGCGGCTGCAGTACCCAAGTATATTTCGCTAGATGGCAGCAGAGCTCCACCAACAGGGACGGCTGCAATACCCAAGTATATTTCGCTAGATGGCAGCAGCGCTCCACCAAAAGGGCGGCTGCAGTACCCAAATATATAGTACTGAGTCTAACCCTAACCCTAAGAGCCTGAGTCTAACCCTAACTCTAAGAGCCTGAGTCTAACCCTAACCCTAAGAGCCTGAGTCTAACCCTAAGCCTAAGAGCCTGAGTCTAACCCTCACCCTAAGAGCCTGAGTCTAACCCTAACCCGAAGAGCCTGAGTCTAACCCTAACCCTAAGAGCCTGAGTCTAACCCTCACCCTAAGAGCCTGAGTCTAACTCTCACCCTAAGAGCCTGAGTCTAACCCTAACCCTAAGAGCCTGAGTCTAACCCTAACCCTAAGAGCCTGAATCTAACCCTAACCCGAAGAGCCTGAGTCTAACCCTCACGCTGAGAGCCTGAGTCTAACCCTAACCCTAAGAGCCTGAGTCTAACCCTAACCCTAAGAGCCTGAGTCTAACCCTAACCCTAAGAGCCTGAGTCTAACCCTAACCCGAAGAGCCTGAGTCTAACCCTCACCCTAAGAGCCTGAGTCTAACCCTAACCCTAAGAGCCTGAGTCTAACCCTAACCCTAAGAGCCTGAGTCTAACCCTAACCCTACGAGTCTAACACTAACCCTAACCTTAACCCTAACAGTCTAACCCTAACCCTAATCCTAAGAGTCTAACCCTAACCCTAACCCTAACCCTAAGAGTCTAACCCTAACCCTAACCATAACCCTAAGAGTCTAACCCTAACCCTGAGTCTAACCCTAACCCTAACCCTAAGAGTCTTACCCTAACCCTAAGTGTCTAACCCTAACCCCAACCCAAACCCTAACAGTCTAACCCTATGATTCTAACCCTAAGAGTCTAACCCTAACCCTAACCCTAACCCGAACCTAACCCTAACCCTAACCCTAACCCTAACCCTAACCCTAACCCTAACCCTAACCCTAACCCTAAACATAAGAGTTTAACCCTAAGAGTCTAACCCTAACCCTAACCCTAACCCTAACAGTCTAACCCTAACCCTAACCCTAAGAGTCTAACCCTAACCCTAACCCTAAGAGTCTAACCCTAACACTAAGAGTCTAACCTTAACCCTAACCCTAACACTAAGAGTCTAACCCTAACCCTAACCCTAACCCTGACCCTAACCCTAAGAGTCTAACCCTAACCCTAACCCTAACCCTAAGAGTCTAACCCTAACCCTACCCTAACCCTAAGAGTCTAACCCTAACCCTAAGAGTCTAACCCTAACCCTAACCCTAAGAGTCTAACCATAACCCTAAGAGTCTAACCCTAACCCTAACCCTAACCCTAAGAGTCTAACCCTAACCCTAAGAGTCTAACCCTAAGAGTCTAACCCTAACCATAACCCTAACAGTCTAACCTTAACCCTAACCCTAACCCCGGCGGAAGTACCCAAGTATATTTCGCTAGATGGCAGCAGCGCTCCACCAACAGCGCCGGCTGCAGTACCCAAATATATTTCGCTAGATGGCAGCAGCGCTCCACCAAAAGGGCGGCTGCAGTACCCAATTACATTTCGCTAGATGGCAGCAGCGCTCCACCAACCGGGCGGCTGCAGTACCCAATTATATTTCGCTAGATGGCAGCAGCGCTCCACCAACCGGCCGGCTGAAGTACCCAAGTATATTTCGCTAGATGGCAGCAGCGCTCCACCAACAGAGCCGGCTGCAGTACCCAAATATATTTCGCTAGATGGCAGCAGCGCTCCACCAAAAGGGGCCGCCTGCAGTACCCAAATATATTTCGCTAGATGGCAGCAGCGCTCCACCAACCGGCCGGCTGCAGTACCCAAGTATATTTCGCTAGATGGCAGCAGCGCTCCACCAACCGGGCGGCTGCAGTACCCAAGTATATTTCGCTAGATGGCAGCAGCGCTCCACCAAAAGGGGCCGCCTGCAGTACCCAAGTATATGTCGCTAGATGGCAGCAGCGCTCCACCAACCGGGCCGCCTGCAGTACCCAATTACATTTCGCTAGATGGCAGCAGCGCTCCACCAACAGCGCCGGCTGCAGTACCCAATTACATTTCGCTAGATGGCAGCAGCGCTCCACAAAAAGGGCGGCTGCAGTACCCAAATATATTTCGCTAGATGGCAGCAGCGCTCCACCAACAGGGCCTGTTGCAGTACCCAAGTATATTTCGCTAGATGGCAGCAGCGCTACACCAAAAGGGCGGCTGCAGTACCCAATTACATTTCGCTAGATGGCAGCAGCGCTCCACCAACAGGGCGGCTGCAGTACCCAATACATTTCGCTAGATGGCAGCAGCGCTCCACCAAAAGGGCGGCTGCAGTACCCAATTACATTTCGCTAGATGGCAGCAGCGCTCCACCAACAGCGCCGGCTGCAGTACCCAATTATATTTCGCTAGATGGCAGCAGCGCTACACCAAAAGGGCGGCTGCAGTACCCAATTACATTTCGCTAGATGGCAGCAGCGCTCCACCAACCGGGCCGGCTGCAGTACCCAAATATATTTCGCTAGATGGCAGCAGCGCTCCACCAACCGGGCGGCTGCAGTACCCAATTACATTTCGCTAGATGGCAGCAGCGCTCCACCAACAGCGCCGGCTGCAGTACCCAAGTATATTTCGCTAGATGGCAGCAGCGCTCCACCAAATGGGCGGCTGCAGTACCCAATTACATTTCGCTAGATGGCAGCAGCGCTCCACCAACAGAGCCGGCTGCAGTACCCAAGTATATTTCGCTAGATGGCAGCAGAGCTCCACCAACAGGGACGGCTGCAATACCCAAGTATATTTCGCTAGATGGCAGCAGCGCTCCACCAACAGCGGCGGCTGCAGTACCCAAATATATAGTACTGAGTCTAACCCTAACCCTAAGAGCCTGAGTCTAACCCTAACTCTAAGAGCCTGAGTCTAACCCTAACCCTAAAGCCTGAGTCTAACCCTCACCCTAAGAGCCTGAGTCTAACCCTAACCCTACCCTAACCCTAAGAGTCTAACCATAACCCTAAGAGTCTAACCCTAACCCTAACCCTAACCCTAACCCTAAGAGTCTAACCCTAACCCTAAGAGTCTAACCCTAAGAGTCTAACCCTAACCCTAACCCTAACAGTCTAACCTTAACCCTAACCCTAACCCCGGCTGAAGTACCCAAGTATATTTCGCTAGATGGCAGCAGCGCTCCACCAACAGAGCCAGCTGCAGTACCCAAATATATTTCGCTAGATGGCAGCAGCGCTCCACCAAAAGGGGCCGCCTGCAGTACCCAAATATATTTCGCTAGATGGCAGCAGCGCTCCACCAACCGGTCGGCTGCAGTACCCAAGTATATGTCGCTAGATGGCAGCAGCGCTCCACCAACAGCGCCGGCTGCAGTACATAATTACATTTCGCTAGATGGCAGCAGCGCTCCACCAACCGGGCGGCTGCAGTACCCAATTACATTTCGCTAGATGGCAGCAGCGCTCCACCAACAGAGCCGGCTGCAGTACCCAACTATATTTCGCTAGATGGCAGCAGCGCTCCACCAACAGGGCCGGCTGCAGTACCCAAGTATATTTCGCTAGATGGCAGCAGCGCTCCACCAAAAGGGCGGCTGCGGTACCCAATTACATTTCGCTAGATGGCAGCAGCGCTCCACCAAAAGGGCGGCTGCAGTACCCAAGTATATTTCGCTAGATGGCAGCAGAGCTCCACCAACAGGGACGGCTGCAATACCCAAGTATATTTCGCTAGATGGCAGCAGCGCTCCACCAAAAGGGCGGCTGCAGTACCCAAATGTATTTCGCTAGACGGCAGCAGCGCTCCACCAACAGGGCCGGCTGCAGTACCCAAATATATTTCGCTAGATGGCAGCAGCGCTCCACCAACAGCGCCGGCTGCAGTACCCAATTATATTTCGCTAGATGGCAGCAGCGCTCCACCAAAAGGGCCGCCTGCAGTACCCAAGTATATGTCGCTAGATGGCAGCAGCGCTCCACCAACAGGGCGGCTGCAGTACCCAATACATTTCGCTAGATGGCAGCAGCGCTCCACCAAAAGGGCGGCTGCAGTACCCAATTACATTTCGCTAGATGGCAGCAGCGCTCCACCAACAGCGCCGGCTGCAGTACCCAATTATATTTCGCTAGATGGCAGCAGCGCTACACCAAAAGGGCGGCTGCAGTACCCAATTACATTTCGCTAGATGGCAGCAGCGCTCCACCAACCGGGCCGGCTGCAGTACCCAAAAATATTTCGCTAGATGGCAGCAGCGCTCCACCAACCGGGCGGCTGCAGTACCCAATTACATTTCGCTAGATGGCAGCAGCGCTCCACCAACAGCGCCGGCTGCAGTACCCAAGTATATTTCGCTAGATGGCAGCAGCGCTCCACCAAAAGGGCGGCTGCAGTACCCAATTACATTTCGCTAGATGGCAGCAGCGCTCCACCAACAGAGCCGGCTGCAGTACCCAAGTATATTTCGCTAGATGGCAGCAGAGCTCCACCAACAGGGACGGCTGCAATACCCAAGTATATTTCGCTAGATGGCAGCAGCGCTCCACCAACAGCGGTGGCTGCAGTACCCAAATATATAGTACTGAGTCTAACCCTAACCCTAAGAGCCTGAGTCTAACCCTAACTCTAAGAGCCTGAGTCTAACCCTAACCCTAAAGCCTGAGTCTAACCCTCACCCTAAGAGCCTGAGTCTAACCCTAACCCTACCCTAACCCTAAGAGTCTAACCCTAACCCTAACCCTAACCCTAACCCTAAGAGTCTAACCCTAACCCTAAGAATCTAACCCTAAGAGTCTAACCCTAACCCTAACCCTAACAGTCTAACCTTAACCCTAACCCTAACCCCGGCTGAAGTACCCAAGTATATTTCGCTAGATGGCAGCAGCGCTCCACCAACAGAGCCAGCTGCAGTACCCAAATATATTTCGCTAGATGGCAGCAGCGCTCCACCAAAAGGGGCCGCCTGCAGTACCCAAATATATTTCGCTAGATGGCAGCAGCGCTCCACCAACCGGTCGGCTGCAGTACCCAAGTATATGTCGCTAGATGGCAGCAGCGCTCCACCAACAGCGCCGGCTGCAGTACATAATTACATTTCGCTAGATGGCAGCAGCGCTCCACCAACAGCGCCGGCTGCAGTACCCAAGTATATTTCGCTAGATGGCAGCAGCGCTCCACCAAGCGGGCCGCCTGCAGTACCCAAGTATATGTCGCTAGATGGCAGCAGCGCTCCACCAACAGCGCCGGCTGCAGTACATAATTACATTTCGCTAGATGGCAGCAGCGCTCCATCAAAAGGGCGGCTGCAGTACCCAATTACATTTCGCTAGAGGGCAGCAGCGCTCCACCAGAAGGACGGCTGCAGTACCCAACTACATTTCGCTAGATGGCAGCAGCGCTCCACCAACAGGGCCGGCTGCAGTACAAAAATATATTTCGCTAGATGGCAGCAGCGCTCCACCAACCGGGCGGCTGCAGTACCCAATTACATTTCGCTAGATGGCAGCAGCGCTCCACCAACAGCGCCGGCTGCAGTACCCAAGTATATTTCGCTAGATGGCAGCAGCGCTCCACCAAAAGGGAGGCTGCAGTACCCAATTACATTTCGCTAGATGGCAGCAGCGCTCCACCAAAAGGGCGGCTGCAGTACCCAAGTATATTTCGCTAGATGGCAGCAGAGCTCCACCAACAGGGACGGCTGCAATACCCAAGTATATTTCGCTAGATGGCAGCAGCGCTCCACCAAAAGGGCGGCTGCAGTACCCAAATGTATTTCGCTAGACGGCAGCAGCGCTCCACCAACAGGGCCGGCTGCAGTACCCAAATATATTTAGCTAGATGGCAGCAGCGCTCCACCAACAGCGCCGGCTGCAGTACCCAATTATATTTCGCTAGATGGCAGCAGCGCTCCACCAAAAGGGGCCGCCTGCAGTACCCAAATATATAGTACTGAGTCTAACCCTAACCCTAAGAGCCTGAGTCTAACCCTAACTCTAAGAGCCTGAGTCTAACCCTCACCCTAAGAGCCTGAGTCTAACCCTAACCCTAAGAGCCTGAGTCTAACCCTCACCCTAAGAGCCTGAGTCTAACCCTAACCCTAAGAGCCTGAGTCTAACCCTAACCCGAAGAGCCTGAGTCTAACCCTAACCCTAAGAGCCTGAGTCTAACCCTCACCCTAAGAGCCTGAGTCTAACCCTCACCCTAAGAGCCTGAGTCTAACCCTAACCCTAAGAGCCTGAGTCTAACCCTAACCCTAAGAGCCTGAATCTAACCCTAACCCGAAGAGCCTGAGTCTAACCCTCACGCTAAGAGCCTGAGTCTAACCCTAACCCTAAGAGCCTGAGTCTAACCCTAACCCTAAGAGCCTGAGTCTAACCCTAACCCTAACCCTAACCCTGACCCTAACCCTAAGAGTCTAACCCTAACCCTAACCCTAAGAGTCTAACCCTAACCCTACCCTAACCCTAAGAGTCTAACCCTAACCCTAACCCTAACCCTAAGAGTCTAACCATAACCCTAAGAGTCTAACCCTAACCCTAACCCTAACCCTAAGAGTCTAACCCTAACCCTAAGAGTCTAACCCTAACCCTAAGAGTCTAACCCTAAGAGTCTAACCCTAACCCTAACCCTAACAGTCTAACCTTAACCCTAACCCTAACCCCGGCTGAAGTACCCAAGTATATTTCGCTAGATGGCAGCAGCGCTCCACCAACAGCGCCGGCTGCAGTACCCAAATATATTTCGCTAGATGGCAGCAGCGCTCCACCAAAAGGGCGGCTGCAGTACCCAATTACATTTCGCTAGATGGCAGCAGCGCTCCACCAACCGGGCGGCTGCAGTACCCAATTATATTTCGCTAGATGGCAGCAGCGCTCCACCAACCGGCCGGCTGAAGTACCCAAGTATATTTCGCTAGATGGCAGCAGCGCTCCACCAACAGAGCCGGCTGCAGTACCCAAATATATTTCGCTAGATGGCAGCAGCGCTCCACCAAAAGGGGCCGCCTGCAGTACCCAAATATATTTCGCTAGATGGCAGCAGCGCTCCACCAACCGGCCGGCTGCAGTACCCAAGTATATTTCGCTAGATGGCAGCAGCGCTCCACCAACCGGGCGGCTGCAGTACCCAAGTATATTTCGCTAGATGGCAGCAGCGCTCCACCAAAAGGGGCCGCCTGCAGTACCCAAGTATATGTCGCTAGATGGCAGCAGCGCTCCACCAACCGGGCCGCCTGCAGTACCCAATTACATTTCGCTAGATGGCAGCAGCGCTCCACCAACAGCGCCGGCTGCAGTACCCAATTACATTTCGCTAGATGGCAGCAGCGCTCCACAAAAAGGGCGGCTGCAGTACCCAAATATATTTCGCTAGATGGCAGCAGCGCTCCACCAACAGGGCCTGTTGCAGTACCCAAGTATATTTCGCTAGATGGCAGCAGCGCTCCACCAAAAGGGCGGCTGCAGTACCCAATTACATTTCGCTAGATGGCAGCAGCGCTCCACCAACAGGGCGGCTGCAGTACCCAATACATTTCGCTAGATGGCAGCAGCGCTCCACCAAAAGGGCGGCTGCAGTACCCAATTACATTTCGCTAGATGGCAGCAGCGCTCCACCAACAGCGCCGGCTGCAGTACCCAATTATATTTCGCTAGATGGCAGCAGCGCTACACCAAAAGGGCGGCTGCAGTACCCAATTACATTTCGCTAGATGGCAGCAGCGCTCCACCAACAGGGCCGGCTGCAGTACCCAAATATATTTCGCTAGATGGCAGCAGCGCTCCACCAACCGGGCGGCTGCAGTACCCAATTACATTTCGCTAGATGGCAGCAGCGCTCCACCAACAGCGCCGGCTGCAGTACCCAAGTATATTTCGCTAGATGGCAGCAGCGCTCCACCAAATGGGCGGCTGCAGTACCCAATTACATTTCGCTAGATGGCAGCAGCGCTCCACCAACAGAGCCGGCTGCAGTACCCAAGTATATTTCGCTAGATGGCAGCAGAGCTCCACCAACAGGGACGGCTGCAATACCCAAGTATATTTCGCTAGATGGCAGCAGCGCTCCACCAACAGCGGCGGCTGCAGTACCCAAATATATAGTACTGAGTCTAACCCTAACCCTAAGAGCCTGAGTCTAACCCTAACTCTAAGAGCCTGAGTCTAACCCTAACCCTAAAGCCTGAGTCTAACCCTCACCCTAAGAGCCTGAGTCTAACCCTAACCCTACCCTAACCCTAAGAGTCTAACCATAACCCTAAGAGTCTAACCCTAACCCTAACCCTAACCCTAACCCTAAGAGTCTAACCCTAACCCTAAGAGTCTAACCCTAAGAGTCTAACCCTAACCCTAACCCTAACAGTCTAACCTTAACCCTAACCCTAACCCCGGCTGAAGTACCCAAGTATATTTCGCTAGATGGCAGCAGCGCTCCACCAACAGAGCCAGCTGCAGTACCCAAATATATTTCGCTAGATGGCAGCAGCGCTCCACCAAAAGGGGCCGCCTGCAGTACCCAAATATATTTCGCTAGATGGCAGCAGCGCTCCACCAACCGGTCGGCTGCAGTACCCAAGTATATGTCGCTAGATGGCAGCAGCGCTCCACCAACAGCGCCGGCTGCAGTACATAATTACATTTCGCTAGATGGCAGCAGCGCTCCACCAAAAGGGCGGCTGCAGTACCCAATTACATTTCGCTAGATGGCAGCAGCGCTCCACCAACAGGGCCGGCAGCAGTACCCAAATATATTTCGCTAGATGGCAGCAGCGCTCCACCAACAGGGCCGGCTGCAGTACCCAAGTATATTTCGCTAGATGGCAGCAGCGCTCCACCAAAAGGGCGGCTGCGGTACCCAATTACATTTCGCTAGATGGCAGCAGCGCTCCACCAAAAGGGCGGCTGCAGTACCCAAGTATATTTCGCTAGATGGCAGCAGAGCTCCACCAACAGGGACGGCTGCAATACCCAAGTATATTTCGCTAGATGGCAGCAGCGCTCCACCAAAAGGGCGGCTGCAGTACCCAAATGTATTTCGCTAGACGGCAGCAGCGCTCCACCAACAGGGCCGGCTGCAGTACCCAAATATATTTCGCTAGATGGCAGCAGCGCTCCACCAACAGCGCCGGCTGCAGTACCCAATTATATTTCGCTAGATGGCAGCAGCGCTCCACCAAAAGGGGCCGCCTGCAGTACCCAAATATATAGTACTGAGTCTAACCCTAACCCTAAGAGCCTGAGTCTAACCCTAACTCTAAGAGCCTGAGTCTAACCCTCACCCTAAGAGCCTGAGTCTAACCCTAACCCTAAGAGCCTGAGTCTAACCCTCACCCTAAGAGCCTGAGTCTAACCCTAACCCTAAGAGCCTGAGTCTAACCCTAACCCGAAGAGCCTGAGTCTAACCCTAACCCTAAGAGCCTGAGTCTAACCCTCACCCTAAGAGCCTGAGTCTAACCCTCACGCTAAGAGCCTGAGTCTAACCCTAACCCTAAGAGCCTGAGTCTAACCCTAACCCTAAGAGCCTGAATCTAACCCTAACCCGAAGAGCCTGAGTCTAACCCTCACGCTAAGAGCCTGAGTCTAACCCTAACCCTAAGAGCCTGAGTCTAACCCTAACCCTAAGAGCCTGAGTCTAACCCTAACCCTAACCCTAACCCTGTCCCTAACCCTAAGAGTCTAACCCTAACCCTAACCCTAAGAGTCTAACCCTAACCCTACCCTAACCCTAAGAGTCTAACCCTAACCCTAACCCTAACCCTAAGAGTCTAACCATAACCCTAAGAGTCTAACCCTAACCCTAACCCTAACCCTAAGAGTCTAACCCTAACCCTAAGAGTCTAACCCTAACCCTAAGAGTCTAACCCTAAGAGTGTAACCCTAACCCTAACCCTAACAGTCTAACCTTAACCCTAACCCTAACCCCGGCTGAAGTACCCAAGTATATTTCGCTAGATGGCAGCAGCGCTCCACCAACAGCGCCGGCTGCAGTACCCAAATATATTTCGCTAGATGGCAGCAGCGCTCCACCAAAAGGGCGGCTGCAGTACCCAATTACATTTCGCTAGATGGCAGCAGCGCTCCACCAACCGGGCGGCTGCAGTACCCAATTATATTTCGCTAGATGGCAGCAGCGCTCCACCAACCGGCCGGCTGAAGTACCCAAGTATATTTCGCTAGATGGCAGCAGCGCTCCACCAACAGAGCCGGCTGCAGTACCCAAATATATTTCGCTAGATGGCAGCAGCGCTCCACCAAAAGGGGCCGCCTGCAGTACCCAAATATATTTCGCTAGATGGCAGCAGCGCTCCACCAACCGGCCGGCTGCAGTACCCAAGTATATTTCGCTAGATGGCAGCAGCGCTCCACCAACCGGGCGGCTGCAGTACCCAAGTATATTTCGCTAGATGGCAGCAGCGCTCCACCAAAAGGGGCCGCCTGCAGTACCCAAGTATATGTCGCTAGATGGCAGCAGCGCTCCACCAACAGCGCCGGCTGCAGTACCCAATTACATTTCGCTAGATGGCAGCAGCGCTCCACAAAAAGGGCGGCTGCAGTACCCAAATATATTTCGCTAGATGGCAGCAGCGCTCCACCAACAGGGCCTGTTGCAGTACCCAAGTATATTTCGCTAGATGGCAGCAGCGCTACACCAAAAGGGCGGCTGCAGTACCCAATTACATTTCGCTAGATGGCAGCAGCGCTCCACCAACAGGGCGGCTGCAGTACCCAATACATTTCGCTAGATGGCAGCAGCGCTCCACCAAAAGGGCGGCTGCAGTACCCAATTACATTTCGCTAGATGGCAGCAGCGCTCCACCAACAGCGCCGGCTGCAGTACCCAATTATATTTCGCTAGATGGCAGCAGCGCTACACCAAAAGGGCGGCTGCAGTACCCAATTACATTTCGCTAGATGGCAGCAGCGCTCCACCAACCGGGCCGGCTGCAGTACACAAATATATTTCGCTAGATGGCAGCAGCGCTCCACCAACCGGGCGGCTGCAGTACCCAATTACATTTCGCTAGATGGCAGCAGCGCTCCACCAACAGCGCCGGCTGCAGTACCCAAGTATATTTCGCTAGATGGCAGCAGCGCTCCACCAAATGGGCGGCTGCAGTACCCAATTACATTTCGCTAGATGGCAGCAGCGCTCCACCAACAGCGCCGGCTGCAGTACCCAATTACATTTCGCTAGATGGCAGCAGAGCTCCACCAACAGGGACGGCTGCAATACCCAAGTATATTTCGCTAGATGGCAGCAGCGCTCCACCAAAAGGGCGGCTGCAGTACCCAAATGTATTTCGCTAGACGGCAGCAGCGCTCCACCAACAGGGCCGGCTGCAGTACCCAAATATATTTCGCTAGATGGCAGCAGCGCTCCACCAACAGCGCCGGCTGCAGTACCCAAGTATATTTCGCTAGATGGCAGCAGCGCTCCACCAACAGCGGCGGCTGCAGTACCCAAATATATAGTACTGAGTCTAACCCTAACCCTAAGAGCCTGAGTCTAACCCTAACCCTAACCCTAACCCTAAGAGTCTAACCCTAACCCTAAGAGTCTAACCCTAACCCTAACCCTAACCCTAACCCTAAGAGTCTAACCCTAACCCTAAGAGTCTAACCCTAAGAGTCTAACCCTAGCCCTAACCCTAACAGTCTAACCTTAACCCTAACCCTAACCCCGGCGGAAGTACCCAAGTATATTTCGCTAGATGGCAGCAGCGCTCCACCAACAGAGCCGGCTGCAGTACCCAAATATATTTCGCTAGATGGCAGCAGCGCTCCACCAAAAGGGGCCGCCTGCAGTACCCAAATATATTTCGCTAGATGGCAGCAGCGCTCCACCAACCGGTCGGCTGCAGTACCCAAGTATATTTCGCTAGATGGCAGCAGCGCTCCACCAACCGGGCCGGCTGCAGTACCCAAGTATATTTCGCTAGATGGCAGCAGCGCTCCACCAACCGGGCCGCCTGCAGTACCCAAGTATATGTCGCTATATGGCAGCAGCGCTCCACCAACAGCGCCGGCTGCATTAGATAATTACATTTCGCTAGATGGCAGAAGCGCTCCACCAAAAGGGCGGCTGCAGTACCCAATTACATTTCGCTAGATGGCAGCAGCGCTCCACCAGAAGGACGGCTGCAGTACCCAACTACATTTCGCTAGATGGCAGCAGCGCTCCACCAACAGGGCCGGCTGCAGTACCCAATTATATTTCGCTAGATGGCAGCAGCGCTCCACCAACAGCGCCGGCTGCAGTACCCAAATATATTTCGCTAGATGGCAGCAGCGCTCCACCAAAAGGGCGGCTGCAGTACCCAATTACATTTCGCTAGATGGCAGCAGCGCTCCACCAACCGGGCGGCTGCAGTACCCAATTATATTTCGCTAGATGGCAGCAGCGCTCCACCAACCGGCCGGCTGAAGTACCCAAGTATATTTCGCTAGATGGCAGCAGCGCTCCACCAACAGAGCCGGCTGCAGTACCCAAATATATTTCGCTAGATGGCAGCAGCGCTCCACCAAAAGGGGCCGCCTGCAGTACCCAAATATATTTCGCTAGATGGCAGCAGCGCTCCACCAACCGGTCGGCTGCAGTACCCAAGTATATTTCGCTAGATGGCAGCAGCGCTCCACCAACCGGGCGGCTGCAGTACCCAATTACATTTCGCTAGATGGCAGCAGCGCTCCACCAACAGCGCCGGCTGCAGTACCCAAGTATATTTCGCTAGATGGCAGCAGCGCTCCACCAACAGCGCCGGCTGCAGTACCCAAATATATTTCGCTAGATGGCAGCAGCGCTCCACCAACAGGGCGGCTGCAGTACCCAATTACATTTCGCTAGATGGCAGCAGCGCTCCACCAACCGGGCGGCTGCAGTACCCAAGTATATTTCGCTAGATGGCAGCAGCGCTCCACCAACAGGGCCGGCTGCAGTACCCAAGTATATTTCGCTAGATGGCAGCAGCGCTCCACGAACAGGGCCGGCTGCACTACCCAAATATATTTCGCTAGATGGCAGCAGCGCTCCATCAAAAGGGCGGCTGCAGTACCCAATTACATTTCGCTAGATGGCAGCAGCGCTCCACCAACAGCGCCGGCTGCAGTACCCAACTATATTTCGCTAGATGGCAGCAGCGCTCCACCAACCGGGCGGCCGCAGTACCCAAATATATTTCGCTAGATGGCAGCAGCGCTCCACCAACAGCGCCGGCTGCAGTACCCAAGTATATTTCGCTAGATGGCAGCAGCGCTCCACCAAAAGGGCGGCTGCAGTACCCAAATACATTTCGCTAGATGGCAGCAGCGCTCCACCAACAGCGCCGGCTGCAGTACCCAATTACATTTCGCTAGATGGCAGCAGCGCTCCACCAAAAGGGCGGCTGCAGTACCCAATTACATTTCGCTAGATGGCAGCAGCGCTCCACCAACAGGGCCGGCTGCAGTACCCAAATATATTTCGCTAGATGGCAGCAGCGCTCCACCAACAGAGCCGGCTGCAGTACCCAATTACATTTCGCTAGATGGCAGCAGCGCTCCACCAACAGCGCCGGCTGCAGTACCCAAGTATATTTCGCTAGATGGCAGCAGCGCTCCACCAAAAGGGCGGCTGCAGTACCCAATTACATTTCGCTTGATGGCAGCAGCGCTCCACCAAAAGGGCGGCTGCAGTACCCAAGTATATTTCGCTAGATGGCAGCAGAGCTCCACCAACAGGGACGGCTGCAATACCCAAGTATATTTCGCTAGATGGCAGCAGCGCTCCACCAAAAGGGCGGCTGCAGTACCCAAATATATAGTACTGAGTCTAACCCTAACCCTAAGAGCCTGAGTCTAACCCTAACTCTAAGAGCCTGAGTCTAACCCTAACCCTAAGAGCCTGAGTCTAACCCTCACCCTAAGAGCCTGAGTCTAACCCTAAGCCTAAGAGCCTGAGTCTAACCCTCACCCTAAGAGCCTGAGTCTAACCCTAACCCGAAGAGCCTGAGTCTAACCCTAACCCTAAGAGCCTGAGTCTAACCCTCACCCTAAGAGCCTGAGTCTAACCCTCACCCTAAGAGCCTGAGTCTAACCCTAACCCTAAGAGCCTGAGTCTAACCCTAAGCCTAAGAGCCTGAGTCTAACCCTAACCCGAAGAGCCTGAGTCTAACCCTCACCCTAAGAGCCTGAGTCTAACCCTAACCCTAAGAGCCTGAGTCTAACCCTAACCCTAAGAGCCTGAGTCTAACCCTAACCCTACGAGTCTAACACTAACCCTAACCTTAACCCTAACAGTCTAACCCTAACCCTAATCCTAAGAGTCTAACCCTAACCCTAACCCTAACCCTAAGAGTCTAACCCTAACCCTAACCATAACCCTAAGAGTCTAACCCTAACCCTGAGTCTAACCCTAACCCTAACCCTAACCCTAAGAGTCTTACCCTAACCCTAAGTGTCTAACCCTAACCCCAACCCAAACCCTAACAGTCTAACCCTATGATTCTAACCCTAAGAGTCTAACCCTAACCCTAACCCTAACCCGAACCTAACCCTAACCCTAACCCTAACCCTAACCCTAACCCTAACCCTAACCCTAACCCTAACCCTAAACATAAGAGTTTAACCCTAACAGTCTAACCCTAACCCTAACCCTAACCCTAATCCTAAGAGTCTAACCCTAACCCTAACCCTAACCCTAAGAGTCTAACCCTAACCCTGAGTCTAACCCTAAGAGTCTAACCCTAACCCTGAGTCTAACCCTAACCCTAACCCTAACCCTAAGAGTCTTACCCTAACCCTAAGAGTCTAACCCTAACCCCAACCCTAACCCTAACAGTCTAACCCTATGATTCTAACCCTAAGAGTCTAACCCTAACCCTAACCTAACCCTAACCCTAACCCTAACCCTAACCCTAACCTTAACCCTAACCCTAACCCTAACAGTCTAACCCTAACCCTAACCCTAAGAGTCTAACCCTAACCCTAACCCTAAGAGTCTAACCCTAACACTAAGAGTCTAACCTTAACCCTAACCCTAACCCTAAGAGTCTAACCCTAACCCTAACCCTAACCCTAACCCTAAGAGTCTAACCCTAACCCTAACCCTAACCCTAAGAGTCTAACCCTAACCCTACCCTAACCCTAAGAGTCTAACCCTAACCCTAAGAGTCTAACCCTAACCCTAACCCTAACCCTAAGAGTCTAACCATAACCCTAAGAGTCTAACCCTAACCCTAACCCTAACCCTAAGAGTCTAACCCTAACCCTAAGAGTCTAACCCTAAGAGTCTAACCCTAACCCTAACCCTAACAGTCTAACCTTAACCCTAACCCTAACCCCGGCGGAAGTACCCAAGTATATTTCGCTAGATGGCAGCAGCGCTCCACCAAACGGCCGGCTGCAGTACCCAATTCCATTTCGCTAGATGGCAGCAGCGCTCCACCAACCGGGCGGCTGCAGTACCCAATTACATTTCGCTAGATGGCAGCAGCGCTCCACCAACAGCGCCGGCTGCAGTACCCAAGTATATTTCGCTAGATGGCAGCAGCGCTCCACCAACAGGGCCGGCTGCAGTACCCAAGTATATTTCGCTAGATGGCAGCAGCGCTCCACCAAAAGGGCGGCTGCAGTACCCAATTACATTTCGCTAGATGGCAGCAGAGCTCCACCAACCGGGCGGCTGCAGTACCCAATTATATTTCGCTAGATGGCAGCAGCGCTCCACCAACCGGCCGGCTGAGGTACCCAAGTATATTTCGCTAGATGGCAGCAGCGCTCCACCAACCGGGCCGCCTGCAGTACCCAAGTATATGTCGCTAGATGGCAGCAGCGCTCCACCAATAGCGCCGGCTGCAGTACCCAAGTATATTTCGCTAGATGGCAGCAGCGCTCCACCAAAAGGGCGGCTGCAGTACCCAATTACATTTCGCTAGATGGCAGCAGCGCTCCACCAGAAGGACGGCTGCAGTACCCAATACATTTCGCTAGATGGCAGCAGCGCTCCACCAACCGGGCGGCTGCAGTACCCAAGTATATGTCGCTAGATGGCAGCAGCGCTCCACCAACAGCGCCGGCTGCAGTACCCAATTACATTTCGCTAGATGGCAGCAGAGCTCCACCAACAGGGACGGCTGCAATACCCAAGTATATTTCGCTAGATGGCAGCAGCGCTCAACCAAAAGGGCGGCTGCAGTACCCAAATGTATTTCGCTAGACGGCAGCAGCGCTCCACCAACAGGGCCGGCTGCAGTACCCAAATATATTTCGCTAGATGGCAGCAGCGCTCCACCAACAGCGCCGGCTGCAGTACCCAAGTATATTTCGCTAGATGGCAGCAGCGCTCCACCAACAGCGGCGGCTGCAGTACCCAAATATATAGTACTGAGTCTAACCCTAACCCTAAGAGCCTGAGTCTAACCCTAACCCTAACCCTAACATTAAGAGTCTAACCCTAACCCTAAGAGTCTAACCCTAACCCTAACCCTAACCCTAACCCTAAGAGTCTAACCCTAACCCTAAGAGTCTAACCCTAAGAGTCTAACCCTAGCCCTAACCCTAACAGTCTAACCTTAACCCTAACCCTAACCCCGGCGGAAGTACCCAAGTATATTTCGCTAGATGGCAGCAGCGCTCCACCAACAGAGCCGGCTGCAGTACCCAAATATATTTCGCTAGATGGCAGCAGCGCTCCACCAAAAGGGGCCGCCTGCAGTACCCAAATATATTTCGCTAGATGGCAGCAGCGCTCCACCAACCGGTCGGCTGCAGTACCCAAGTATATTTCGCTAGATGGCAGCAGCGCTCCACCAACCGGGCCGGCTGCAGTACCCAAGTATATTTCGCTAGATGGCAGCAGCGCTCCACCAACCGGGCCGCCTGCAGTACCCAAGTATATGTCGCTATATGGCAGCAGCGCTCCACCAACAGCGCCGGCTGCATTAGATAATTACATTTCGCTAGATGGCAGAAGCGCTCCACCAAAAGGGCGGCTGCAGTACCCAATTACATTTCGCTAGATGGCAGCAGCGCTCCACCAGAAGGACGGCTGCAGTACCCAACTACATTTCGCTAGATGGCAGCAGCGCTCCACCAACAGGGCCGGCTGCAGTACCCAATTATATTTCGCTAGATGGCAGCAGCGCTCCACCAACAGCGCCGGCTGCAGTACCCAAATATATTTCGCTAGATGGCAGCAGCGCTCCACCAAAAGGGCGGCTGCAGTACCCAATTACATTTCGCTAGATGGCAGCAGCGCTCCACCAACCGGGCGGCTGCAGTACCCAATTATATTTCGCTAGATGGCAGCAGCGCTCCACCAACCGGCCGGCTGAAGTACCCAAGTATATTTCGCTAGATGGCAGCAGCGCTCCACCAACAGAGCCGGCTGCAGTACCCAAATATATTTCGCTAGATGGCAGCAGCGCTCCACCAAAAGGGGCCGCCTGCAGTACCCAAATATATTTCGCTAGATGGCAGCAGCGCTCCACCAACCGGTCGGCTGCAGTACCCAAGTATATTTCGCTAGATGGCAGCAGCGCTCCACCAACCGGGCGGCTGCAGTACCCAATTACATTTCGCTAGATGGCAGCAGCGCTCCACCAACAGCGCCGGCTGCAGTACCCAAGTATATTTCGCTAGATGGCAGCAGCGCTCCACCAACAGCGCCGGCTGCAGTACCCAAATATATTTCGCTAGATGGCAGCAGCGCTCCACCAACAGGGCGGCTGCAGTACCCAATTACATTTCGCTAGATGGCAGCAGCGCTCCACCAACCGGGCGGCTGCAGTACCCAAGTATATTTCGCTAGATGGCAGCAGCGCTCCACCAACAGGGCCGGCTGCAGTACCCAAGTATATTTCGCTAGATGGCAGCAGCGCTCCACGAACAGGGCCGGCTGCAGTACCCAAATATATTTCGCTAGATGGCAGCAGCGCTCCATCAAAAGGGCGGCTGCAGTACCCAATTACATTTCGCTAGATGGCAGCAGCGCTCCACCAACAGCGCCGGCTGCAGTACCCAACTATATTTCGCTAGATGGCAGCAGCGCTCCACCAACCGGGCGGCCGCAGTACCCAAATATATTTCGCTAGATGGCAGCAGCGCTCCACCAACCGGGCCGCCTGCAGTACCCAAGTATATGTCGCTAGATGGCAGCAGCGCTCCACCAATAGCGCCGGCTGCAGTACCCAAGTATATTTCGCTAGATGGCAGCAGCGCTCCACCAAAAGGGCGGCTGCAGTACCCAATTACATTTCGCTAGATGGCAGCAGCGCTCCACCAGAAGGACGGCTGCAGTACCCAATACATTTCGCTAGATGGCAGCAGCGCTCCACCAACCGGGCGGCTGCAGTACCCAAGTATATGTCGCTAGATGGCAGCAGCGCTCCACCAACAGCGCCGGCTGCAGTACCCAATTACATTTCGCTAGATGGCAGCAGAGCTCCACCAACAGGGACGGCTGCAATACCCAAGTATATTTCGCTAGATGGCAGCAGCGCTCCACCAAAAGGGCGGCTGCAGTACCCAAATGTATTTCGCTAGACGGCAGCAGCGCTCCACCAACAGGGCCGGCTGCAGTACCCAAATATATTTCGCTAGATGGCAGCAGCGCTCCACCAACAGCGCCGGCTGCAGTACCCAAGTATATTTCGCTAGATGGCAGCAGCGCTCCACCAACAGCGGCGGCTGCAGTACCCAAATATATAGTACTGAGTCTAACCCTAACCCTAAGAGCCTGAGTCTAACCCTAACCCTAACCCTAACCCTAAGAGTCTAACCCTAACCCTAAGAGTCTAACCCTAACCCTAACCCTAACCCTAACCCTAAGAGTCTAACCCTAACCCTAAGAGTCTAACCCTAAGAGTCTAACCCTAGCCCTAACCCTAACAGTCTAACCTTAACCCTAACCCTAACCCCGGCGGAAGTACCCAAGTATATTTCGCTAGATGGCAGCAGCGCTCCACCAACAGAGCCGGCTGCAGTACCCAAATATATTTCGCTAGATGGCAGCAGCGCTCCACCAAAAGGGGCCGCCTGCAGTACCCAAATATATTTCGCTAGATGGCAGCAGCGCTCCACCAACCGGTCGGCTGCAGTACCCAAGTATATTTCGCTAGATGGCAGCAGCGCTCCACCAACCGGGCCGGCTGCAGTACCCAAGTATATTTCGCTAGATGGCAGCAGCGCTCCACCAACCGGGCCGCCTGCAGTACCCAAGTATATGTCGCTATATGGCAGCAGCGCTCCACCAACAGCGCCGGCTGCATTAGATAATTACATTTCGCTAGATGGCAGAAGCGCTCCACCAAAAGGGCGGCTGCAGTACCCAATTAAATTTCGCTAGATGGCAGCAGCGCTCCACCAGAAGGACGGCTGCAGTACCCAACTACATTTCGCTAGATGGCAGCAGCGCTCCACCAACCGGGCGGCTGCAGTACCCAATTATATTTCGCTAGATGGCAGCAGCGCTCCACCAACAGCGCCGGCTGCAGTACCCAAATATATTTCGCTAGATGGCAGCAGCGCTCCACCAAAAGGGCGGCTGCAGTACCCAATTACATTTCGCTAGATGGCAGCAGCGCTCCACCAACCGGGCGGCTGCAGTACCCAATTATATTTCGCTAGATGGCAGCAGCGCTCCACCAACCGGCCGGCTGAAGTACCCAAGTATATTTCGCTAGATGGCAGCAGCGCTCCACCAACAGAGCCGGCTGCAGTACCCAAATATATTTCGCTAGATGGCAGCAGCGCTCCACCAAAAGGGGCCGCCTGCAGTACCCAAATATATTTCGCTAGATGGCAGCAGCGCTCCACCAACCGGTCGGCTGCAGTACCCAAGTATATTTCGCTAGATGGCAGCAGCGCTCCACCAACCGGGCGGCTGCAGTACCCAATTACATTTCGCTAGATGGCAGCAGCGCTCCACCAACAGCGCCGGCTGCAGTACCCAAGTATATTTCGCTAGATGGCAGCAGCGCTCCACCAACAGCGCCGGCTGCAGTACCCAAATATATTTCGCTAGATGGCAGCAGCGCTCCACCAACAGGGCGGCTGCAGTACCCAATTACATTTCGCTAGATGGCAGCAGCGCTCCACCAACCGGGCGGCTGCAGTACCCAAGTATATTTCGCTAGATGGCAGCAGCGCTCCACCAACAGGGCCGGCTGCAGTACCCAAGTATATTTCGCTAGATGGCAGCAGCGCTCCACGAACAGGGCCGGCTGCACTACCCAAATATATTTCGCTAGATGGCAGCAGCGCTCCATCAAAAGGGCGGCTGCAGTACCCAATTACATTTCGCTAGATGGCAGCAGCGCTCCACCAACAGCGCCGGCTGCAGTACCCAACTATATTTCGCTAGATGGCAGCAGCGCTCCACCAACCGGGCGGCCGCAGTACCCAAATATATTTCGCTAGATGGCAGCAGCGCTCCACCAACAGCGCCGGCTGCAGTACCCAAGTATATTTCGCTAGATGGCAGCAGCGCTCCACCAAAAGGGCGGCTGCAGTACCCAATTACATTTCGCTAGATGGCAGCAGAGCTCCACCAACAGGGCCGGCTGCAGTACCCAATTACATTTCGCTAGATGGCAGCAGCGCTCCACCAAAAGGGCGGCTGCAGTACCCAATTACATTTCGCTAGATGGCAGCAGCGCTCCACCAACAGGGCCGGCTGCAGTACCCAAATATATTTCGCTAGATGGCAGCAGCGCTCCACCAACAGAGCCGGCTGCAGTACCCAATTACATTTCGCTAGATGGCAGCAGCGCTCCACCAACAGCGCCGGCTGCAGTACCCAAGTATATTTCGCTAGATGGCAGCAGCGCTCCACCAAAAGGGCGGCTGCAGTACCCAATTACATTTCGCTTGATGGCAGCAGCGCTCCACCAAAAGGGCGGCTGCAGTACCCAAGTATATTTCGCTAGATGGCAGCAGAGCTCCACCAACAGGGACGGCTGCAATACCCAAGTATATTTCGCTAGATGGCAGCAGCGCTCCACCAAAAGGGCGGCTGCAGTACCCAAATATATAGTACTGAGTCTAACCCTAACCCTAAGAGCCTGAGTCTAACCCTAACTCTAAGAGCCTGAGTCTAACCCTAACCCTAAGAGCCTGAGTCTAACCCTCACCCTAAGAGCCTGAGTCTAACCCTAAGCCTAAGAGCCTGAGTCTAACCCTCACCCTAAGAGCCTGAGTCTAACCCTAACCCGAAGAGCCTGAGTCTAACCCTAACCCTAAGAGCCTGAGTCTAACCCTCACCCTAAGAGCCTGAGTCTAACCCTCACCCTAAGAGCCTGAGTCTAACCCTAACCCTAAGAGCCTGAGTCTAACCCTAACCCTAAGAGCCTGAGTCTAACCCTCACCCTAAGAGCCTGAGTCTGAGTCTAAGCCTAAGAGCCTGAGTCTGAGTCTAACCCTAAGAGCCTGAGTCTAACCCTCACCCTAAGAGCCTGAGTCTAACCCTCACCCTAAGAGCCTGAGTCTAACCCTCACCCTAAGAGCCTGAGTCTAACCCTCACCCTAAGAGCCTGAGTCTAACCCTAACCCTAAGAGCCTGAGTCTAACCCTAACCCTAAGAGCCTGAATCTAACCCTAACCCTAAGAGCCTGAGTCTAACCCTCACGCTAAGAGCCTGAGTCTAACCCTAACCCTAAGAGCCTGAGTCTAACCCTCACGCTAAAGAGCCTGAGTCTAACCCTAACCCTAAGAGCCTGAGTCTAACCCTAACCCGAAGAGCCTGAGTCTAACCCTAACCCTAAGAGCCTGAGTCTAACCCTAACCCGAAGAGCCTGAGTCTAACCCTAACCCTAAGAGCCTGAGTCTAACCCTAACCCGAAGAGCCTGAGTCTAACCCTAACCCGAAGAGCCTGAGTCTAACCCTCACGCTAAGAGCCTGAGTCTAACCCTAACCCTAAGAGCCTGAGTCTAACCCTAACCCTAAGAGCCTGAGTCTAACCCTAACCCGAAGAGCCTGAGTCTAACCCTAACCCTAAGAGCCTGAGTCTAACCCTCACCCTAAGAGCCTGAGTCTAACCCTAACCCGAAGAGCCTGAGTCTAACCCTCACGCTAAGAGCCTGAGTCTAACCCTAACCCTAAGAGCCTGAGTCTAACCCTAACCCTAAGAGCCTGAGTCTAACCCTAACCCTACGAGTCTAACACTAACCCTAACCTTAACCCTAACAGTCTAACCCTAACCCTAACCCTAATCCTAAGAGTCTAACCCTAACCCTAACCCTAACCCTAAGAGTCTAACCCTAACCATAACCATAACCCTAAGAGTCTAACCCTAACCCTGAGTCTAACCCTAACCCTAACCCTAACCCTAAGAGTCTTACCCTAACCCTAAGTGTCTAACCCTAACCCCAACCCAAACCCTAACAGTCTAACCCTATGATTCTAACCCTAAGAGTCTAACCCTAACCCTAACCCTAACCCGAACCTAACCCTAACCCTAACCCTAACCCTAACCCTAACCCTAACCCTAACCCTAACCCTAACCCTAACCCTAACCCTAAACATAAGAGTTTAACCCTAACAGTCTAACCCTAACCCTAACCCTAACCCTAATCCTAAGAGTCTAACCCTAACCCTAACCCTAACCCTAAGAGTCTAACCCTAACCCTGAGTCTAACCCTAAGAGTCTAACCCTAACCCTGAGTCTAACCCTAACCCTAACCCTAACCCTAAGAGTCTTACCCTAACCCTAAGAGTCTTACCCTAACCCCAACCCTAACCCTAACAGTCTAATCCTAAGATTCTAACCCTAAGAGTCTAACCCTAACCCTAACTCTAACCCTAACAGTCTAACCCTAAGCATAAGAGTTTAACCCTAAGAGTCTAACCCTAACCCTAACCCTAACCCTAACAGTCTAACCCTAACCCTAACCCTAAGAGTCTAACCCTAACACTAAGAGTCTAACCTTAACCCTAACCCTAACCCTAAGAGTCTAACCCTAACCCTAACCCTAACCCTAACCCTGACCCTAACCCTAAGAGTCTAACCCTAACCCTAACCCTAACCCTAACCCTAAGAGTCTAACCCTAACCCTACCCTAACCCTAAGAGTCTAACCCTAACCCTAAGAGTCTAACCCTAACCCTAACCCTAACCCTAAGAGTCTAACCCTAACCCTAAGAGTCTAACCCTAACCCTAACCCTAACCCTAACCCTAAGAGTCTAACCCTAACCCTAAGAGTCTAACCCTAAGAGTCTAACCCTAACCCTAACCCTAACAGTCTAACCTTAACCCTAACCCTAACCCCGGCGGAAGTACCCAAGTATATTTCGCTAGATGGCAGCAGCGCTCCACCAAACGGCCGGCTGCAGTACCCAATTCCATTTCGCTAGATGGCAGCAGCGCTCCACCAACCGGGCGGCTGCAGTACCCAATTACATTTCGCTAGATGGCAGCAGCGCTCCACCAACAGCGCCGGCTGCAGTACCCAAGTATATTTCGCTAGATGGCAGCAGCGCTCCACCAAAAAGGCGGCTGCAGTACCCAATTACATTTCGCTAGATGGCAGCAGCGCTCCACCAAAAGGGCGGCTGCAGTGCCCAAGTATATTTCGCTAGATGGCAGCAGAGCTCCACCAACAGGGACGGCTGCAATACCCAAGTATATTTCGCTAGATGGCAGCAGCGCTCCACCAAAAGGGCGGCTGCAGTACCCAAATGTATTTCGCTAGACGGCAGCAGCGCTCCACCAACAGGGCCGGCTGCAGTACCCAAATATATTTCGCTAGATGGCAGCAGCGCTCCACCAACAGGGCCGGCTGCAGTACCCAAGTATATTTCGCTAGATGGCAGCAGCGCTCCACCAACAGCGGCGGCTGCAGTACCCAAATATATAGTACTGAGTCTAACCCTAACCCTAAGAGCCTGAGTCTAACCCTAACCCTAAGAGCCTGAGTCTAACCCTCACCCTAAGAGCCTGAGTCTAACCCTCACCCTAAGAGCCTGAGTCTAACCCTAACCCTAAGAGCCTGAGTCTAACCCTCACCCTAAGAGCCTGAGTCTAACCCTAACCCGAAGAGCCTGAGTCTAACCCTAACCCTAAGAGCCTGAGTCTAACCCTAACCCGAAGAGCCTGAGTCTAACCCTAACCCTAAGAGCCTGAGTCTAACCCTCACCCTAAGAGCCTGAGTCTAACCCTCACCCTAAGAGCCTGAGTCTAACCCTAACCCTAAGAGCCTGAGTCTAACCCTCACCCTAAGAGCCTGAATCTAACCCTAACCCGAAGAGCCTGAGTCTAACCCTCACGCTAAGAGCCTGAGTCTAACCCTAACCCGAAGAGCCTGAGTCTAACCCTAACCCTAAGAGCCTGAGTCTAACCCTAACCCGAAGAGCCTGAGTCTAACCCTCACCCTAAGAGCCTGAGTCTAACCCTAACCCTAAGAGCCTGAGTCTAACCCTAACCCTAAGAGCCTGAGTCTAACCCTAACCTTAACCCTAAAAGTCTAACCCTAACACTAACCCTAACCCTAACCCTAATCCTAAGAGTCTAACCCTAACCCTAACCCTAACCCTAAGAGTTCAACCCTAACCCTGAGTCTAACCCTAACCCTAACCCTAACCCTAAGAGTCTAACCCTAACCCTAAGAGTCTAACCCTAACCCCAACCCTAACCCTAACAGTCTAACCCTAAGATTCTAACCCTAAGAGTCTAACCCTAACCCTAACTCTAACCCAAACAGTCTAACCGTAAACATAAGAGTTTAACCCTAAGAGTCTAACCCGAACCCTAACCCTAACCCTAACAGTCTAACCCTAACCCTAACCCTAAGAGTCTAACCCTAACCCTAACCCTAACCCTAAGAGTCTAACCCTAACACTAAGAGTCTAACCTTAACCCTAACCCTAACCCTAAGAGTCTAACCCTAACCCTAACCCTGACCCTAACCCTAAGAGTCTAACCCTAACCCTAACCCTAACCCTAAGAGTCTAACCCTAACCCTACCCTAACCCTAAAAGTCTAACCCTAACCCTAAGAGTCTAACCCTAAACCTAACCCTAACCCTAAGAGTCTAACCCTAACCCTAAGAGTCTAACCCTAACCCTAACCCTAACCCTAACCCTAAGAGTCTAACCCTAACCCTAAGAGTCTAACCCTAAGAGTCTAACCCTAACCCTAACCCTAACAGTCTAACCTTAACCCTAACCCGAACCCCGGCTGAAGTACCCAAGTATATTTCGCTAGATGGCAGCAGCGCTCCACCAACAGGGCCGGCTGCAGTACCCAATTACATTTCGCTAGATGGCAGCAGCGCTCCACAAAAAGGGCCGGCTGCAGTACCCAAATATATTTCGCTAGATGGCAGCAGCGCTCCACCAACAGCGCCGGCTGCAGTACCCAAGTATATGTCGCTAGATGGCAGCAGCGCTCCACCAAAAGGGCGGCTGCAGTACCCAATACATTTCGCTAGATGGCAGCAGCGCTCCACCAAAAGGGCGGCTGCAGTACCCAATTACATTTCGCTAGATGGCAGCAGCGCTCCACCAACAGCGCCGGCTGCAGTACCCAAGTATATTTCGCTAGATGGCAGCAGCGCTCCACCAAAAGGGCGGCTGCAGTACCCAATTACATTTCGCTAGATGGCAGCAGCGCTCCACCAACAGGGCCGGCTGCAGTACACAAATATATTTCGCTAGATGGCAGCAGCGCTCCACCAACCGGGCGGCTGCAGTACCCAATTACATTTCGCTAGATGGCAGCAGCGCTCCACCAACAGCGCCGGCTGCAGTACCCAAGTATATTTCGCTAGATGGCAGCAGCGCTCCACCAAAAAGGCGGCTGCAGTACCCAATTACATTTCGCTAGATGGCAGCAGCGCTCCACCAAAAGGGCGGCTGCAGTACCCAAGTATATTTCGCTAGATGGCAGCAGAGCTCCACCAACAGGGACGGCTGCAATACCCAAGTATATTTCGCTAGATGGCAGCAGCGCTCCACCAAAAGGGCGGCTGCAGTACCCAAATGTATTTCGCTAGACGGCAGCAGCGCTCCACCAACAGGGCCGGCTGCAGTACCCAAATATATTTCGCTAGATGGCAGCAGCGCTCCACCAACAGCGCCGGCTGCAGTACCCAAGTATATTTCGCTAGATGGCAGCAGCGCTCCACCAACAGCGGCGGCTGCAGTACCCAAATATATAGTACTGAGTCTAACCCTAACCCTAAGAGCCTGAGTCTAACCCTAACTCTAAGAGCCTGAGTCTAACCCTAAGCCTAAGAGCCTAAGTCTAACCCTCACCCTAAGAGCCTGAGTCTAACCCTAACCCTAAGAGCCTGAGTCTAACCCTAACCCTAAGAGCCTGAGTCTAACCCTAACCCGAAGAGCCTGAGTCTAACCCTCACCCTAAGAGCCTGAGTCTAACCCTAACCCGAAGAGCCTGAGTCTAACCCTAACCCTAAGAGCCTGAGTCTAACCCTAACCCTAAGAGCCTGAGTCTAACCCTAACCCTACGAGTCTAACCCTAACTCTAACCCTAACCCTAACAGTCTAACACTAACCCTAATTCTAACCCTAACCCTAATCCTAAGAGTCTAACCCTAACCCTAACCCTAACCCTAAGAGTCTAACCCTAACCCTAACCCTAACCCGAAGAGTCTAACCCTAACCCTGAGTCTAACCCTAACCCTAACCCTAACCCTAAGAGTCTAACCCTAACCCTAAGAGTCTAACCCTAACCCCAACCCTAACCCTAACAGTCTAACCCTAACCCTAAGATTCTAACCCTAAGAGTCTAACCCTAACCCTAACTCTAACCCTAACAGTCTAACCCTAAACATAAGAGTTTAACCCTAAGAGTCTAACCCTAACCCTAACCCTAACTCTAACAGTCTAACCCTAACCCTAACCCTAAAAGTCTAACCCTAACCCTAACCCTAACCCTAAGAGTCTAACCCTAACACTAAGAGTCTAACCTTAACCCTAACCCTAACCCTAAGAGTCTAACCCTAACCCTAACCCTAACCCTAACCCTAACCCTGACCCTAACCCTAAGAGTCTAACCCTAACCCTAACCCTAACCCTAACCCTAAGAGTCTAACCCTAACCCTACCCTAACCCTAAGAGTCTAACCCTAACCCTAAGAGTCTAACCCTAACCCTAAGAGTCTAACCCTAACCCTAACCCTAACCCTAACCCTAAGAGTCTAACCCTAACCCTAAGAGTCTAACCCTAAGAGTCTAACCCTAACCCTAACCCTAACAGTCTAAACTTAACCCTAACCCTAACCCCGGCGGAAGTACCCAGGTATATTTCGCTAGATGGCAGCAGCGCTACACCAACAGCGCCGGCTGCAGTACCCAAATATATTTCGCTAGATGGCAGCAGCGCTCCACCAAAAGGGCGGCTGCAGTACCCAATTACATTTCGCTAGATGGCAGCAGCGCTCCACCAACCGGGCGGCTGCAGTACCCAATTATATTTCGCTAGATGGCAGCAGCGCTCCACCAACGGGCCGGCTGAAGTACCCAAGTATATTTCGCTAGATGGCAGCAGCGCTCCACCAAAAGGGGCCGCCTGCAGTACCCAAATATATTTCGCTAGATGGCAGCAGCGCTCCACCAACCGGTCGGCTGCAGTACCCAAGTATATTTCGCTAGATGGCAGCAGCGCTCCACCAACCGGGCGGCTGCAGTACCCAAGTATATTTCGCTAGATGGCAGCAGCGCTCCACCAAAAGGGGCCGCCTGCAGTACCCAAGTATATGTCGCTAGATGGCAGCAGCGCTCCACCAACAGCGCCGGCTGCAGTACCCAATTACATTTCGCTAGATGGCAGCAGCGCTCCACCAACAGGGCCGGCTGCAGTACCCAATTATATTTCGCTAGATGGCAGCAGCGCTCCACAAAAAGGGCCGGCTGCAGTACCCAAATATATTTCGCTAGATGGCAGCAGCGCTCCACCAACAGCGCCGGCTGCAGTACCCAAGTATATGTCGCTAGATGGCAGCAGCGCTCCACCAAAAGGGCGGCTGCAGTACCCAATACATTTCGCTAGATGGCAGCAGCGCTCCACCAAAAGGGCGGCTGCAGTACCCAATTACATTTCGCTAGATGGCAGCAGCGCTCCACCAACAGCGCCGGCTGCAGTACCCAAGTATATTTCGCTAGATGGCAGCAGCGCTCCACCAAAAGGGCGGCTGCAGTACCCAATTACATTTCGCTAGATGGCAGCAGCGCTCCACCAACAGGGCCGGCTGCAGTACACAAATATATTTCGCTAGATGGCAGCAGCGCTCCACCAACCGGGCGGCTGCAGTACCCAATTACATTTCGCTAGATGGCAGCAGCGCTCCACCAACAGCGCCGGCTGCAGTACCCAAGTATATTTCGCTAGATGGCAGCAGCGCTCCACCAAAAAGGCGGCTGCAGTACCCAATTACATTTCGCTAGATGGCAGCAGCGCTCCACCAAAAGGGCGGCTGCAGTGCCCAAGTATATTTCGCTAGATGGCAGCAGAGCTCCACCAACAGGGACGGCTGCAATACCCAAGTATATTTCGCTAGATGGCAGCAGCGCTCCACCAAAAGGGCGGCTGCAGTACCCAAATGTATTTCGCTAGACGGCAGCAGCGCTCCACCAACAGGGCCGGCTGCAGTACCCAAATATATTTCGCTAGATGGCAGCAGCGCTCCACCAACAGCGCCGGCTGCAGTACCCAAGTATATTTCGCTAGATGGCAGCAGCGCTCCACCAACAGCGGCGGCTGCAGTACCCAAATATATAGTACTGAGTCTAACCCTAACCCTAAGAGCCTGAGTCTAACCCTAACTCTAAGAGCCTGAGTCTAACCCTAACCCTAAGAGCCTAAGTCTAACCCTCACCCTTAGAGCCTGAGTCTAACCCTAAGCCTAAGAGCCTGAGTCTAACCCTAACCCTAAGAGCCTGAGTCTAACCCTAACCCGAAGAGCCTGAGTCTAACCCTAACCCTAAGAGCCTGAGTCTAACCCTAACCCGAAGAGCCTGAGTCTAACCCTAACCCTACGCGTCTAACCCTAACTCTAACCCTAACCCTAACAGTCTAACCCTAACCCTAACCCTAACCCTAACCCTAATCCTAAGAGTCTAACCCTAACCCTAACCCTAACCCTAAGAGTCTAACCCTAACCCTAAGAGTCTAACCCTAACCCCAACCCTAACCCTAACAGTCTAACCCTAACCCTAAGATTCTAACCCTAAGAGTCTAACCCTAACCCTAACTCTAACCCTAACAGTCTAACCCTAAACATAAGAGTTTAACCCTAAGAGTCTAACCCTAACCCTAACCCTAACCCTAACAGTCTAACCCTAACCCTAACCCTAAGAGTCTAACCCTAACCCTAACCCTAACCCTAAGAGTCTAACCCTAACACTAAGAGTCTAACCTTAACCCTAACCCTAACCCTAAGAGTCTAACCCTAACCCCAACCCTAACCCTAACCCTGACCCTAACCCTAAGAGTCTAACCCTAACCCTAACCCTAACCCTAACCCTAAGAGTCTAACCCTAACCCTACCCTAACCCTAAGAGTCTAACCCTAACCCTAAGAGTCTAACCCTAACCCTAACCCTAACCCTAAGAGTCTAACCCTAACCCTAAGAGTCTAACCCTAAGAGTCTAACCCTAACCCTAACCCTAACAGTCTAACCTTAACCCTAACCCTAACCCCGGCGGAAGTACCCAAGTATATTTCGCTAGATGGCAGCAGCGCTCCACCAACAGCGCCGGCTGCAGTACCCAAATATATTTCGCTAGATGGCAGCAGCGCTCCACCAACCGGGCGGCTGCAGTACCCAATTACATTTCGCTAGATGGCAGCAGCGCTCCACCAACCGGGCGGCTGCAGTACCCAATTATATTTCGCTAGATGGCAGCAGCGCTCCACCAACGGGCCGGCTGAAGTACCCAAGTATATTTCGCTAGATGGCAGCAGCGCTCCACCAAAAGGGGCCGCCTGCAGTACCCAAATATATTTCGCTAGATGGCAGCAGCGCTCCACCAACCGGTCGGCTGCAGTACCCAAGTATATTTCGCTAGATGGCAGCAGCGCTCCACCAACCGGGCGGCTGCAGTACCCAAGTATATTTCGCTAGATGGCAGCAGCGCTCCACCAAAAGGGGCCGCCTGCAGTACCCAAGTATATGTCGCTAGATGGCAGCAGCGCTCCACCAACAGCGCCGGCTGCAGTACCCAATTACATTTCGCTAGATGGCAGCAGCGCTCCACCAACAGGGCCGGCTGCAGTACCCAATTACATTTCGCTAGATGGCAGCAGCGCTCCACAAAAAGGGCCGGCTGCAGTACCCAAATATATTTCGCTAGATGGCAGCAGCGCTCCACCAACAGCGCCGGCTGCAGTACCCAAGTATATGTCGCTAGATGGCAGCAGCGCTCCACCAAAAGGGCGGCTGCAGTACCCAATACATTTCGCTAGATGGCAGCAGCGCTCCACCAAAAGGGCGGCTGCAGTACCCAATTACATTTCGCTAGATGGCAGCAGCGCTCCACCAACAGCGCCGGCTGCAGTACCCAAGTATATTTCGCTAGATGGCAGCAGCGCTCCACCAAAAGGGCGGCTGCAGTACCCAATTACATTTCGCTAGATGGCAGCAGCGCTCCACCAACAGGGCCGGCTGCAGTACACAAATATATTTCGCTAGATGGCAGCAGCGCTCCACCAACCGGGCGGCTGCAGTACCCAATTACATTTCGCTAGATGGCAGCAGCGCTCCACCAACAGCGCCGGCTGCAGTACCCAAGTATATTTCGCTAGATGGCAGCAGCGCTCCACCAAAAAGGCGGCTGCAGTACCCAATTACATTTCGCTAGATGGCAGCAGCGCTCCACCAAAAGGGCGGCTGCAGTTCCCAAGTATATTTCGCTAGATGGCAGCAGAGCTCCACCAACAGGGACGGCTGCAATACCCAAGTATATTTCGCTAGATGGCAGCAGCGCTCCACCAAAAGGGCGGCTGCAGTACCCAAATGTATTTCGCTAGACGGCAGCAGCGCTCCACCAACAGGGCCGGCTGCAGTACCCAAATATATTTCGCTAGATGGCAGCAGCGCTCCACCAACAGCGCCGGCTGCAGTACCCAAGTATATTTCGCTAGATGGCAGCAGCGCTCCACCAACAGCGGCGGCTGCAGTACCCAAATATATAGTACTGAGTCTAACCCTAACCCTAAGAGCCTGAGTCTAACCCTAACTCTAAGAGCCTGAGTCTAACCCTAACCCTAAGAGCCTAAGTCTAACCCTCACCCTAAAAGCCTGAGTCTAACCCTAACCCTAAGAGCCTGAGTCTAACCCTAACCCTAAGAGCCTGAGTCTAACCCTAACCCGAAGAGCCTGAGTCTAACCCTAACCCTAAGAGCCTGAGTCTAACCCTAACCCGAAGAGCCTGAGTCTAACCCTAACCCTACGCGTCTAACCCTAACTCTAACCCTAACCCTAACAGTCTAACCCTAACCCTAACCCTAACCCTAACCCTAATCCTTAGAGTCTAACCCTAACCCTAACCCTAACCCTAAGAGTCTAACCCTAACCCTAAGAGTCTAACCCTAACCCCAACCCTAACCCTAACAGTCTAACCCTAACCCTAAGATTCTAACCCTAAGAGTCTAACCCTAACCCTAACTCTAACCCTAACAGTCTAACCCTAAACATAAGAGTTTAACCCTAAGAGTCTAACCCTAACCCTAACCCTAACCCTAACAGTCTAACCCTAACCCTAACCCTAAGAGTCTAACCCTAACCCTAACCCTAACCCTAAGAGTCTAACCCTAACACTAAGAGTCTAACCTTAACCCTAACCCTAACCCTAAGAGTCTAACCCTAACCCCAACCCTAACCCTAACCCTGACCCTAACCCTAAGAGTCTAACCCTAACCCTAACCCTAACCCTAACCCTAAGAGTCTAACCCTAACCCTACCCTAACCCTAAGAGTCTAACCCTAACCCTAAGAGTCTAACCCTAACCCTAACCCTAACCCGAAGAGTCTAACCCTAACCCTAAGAGTCTAACCCTAACCCTAACCCTAACCCTAACCCTAAGAGTCTAACCCTAACCCTAAGAGTCTAACCCTAAGAGTCTAACCCTAACCCTAACCCTAACAGTCTAACCTTAACCCTAACCCTAACCCCGGCGGAAGTACCCAAGTATATTTCGCTAGATGGCAGCAGCGCTCCACCAAACGGCCGGCTGCAGTACCCAATTACATTTCGCTAGATGGCAGCAGCGCTCCACCAACCGGGCGGCTGCAGTACCCAATTACATTTCGCTAGATGGCAGCAGCGCTCCACCAACAGCGCCGGCTGCAGTACCCAAGTATATTTCGCTAGATGGCAGCAGCGCTCCACCAACAGGGCCGGCTGCAGTACCCAAGTATATTTCGCTAGATGGCAGCAGCGCTCCACCAAAAGGGCGGCTGCAGTACCCAATTACATTTCGCTAGATGGCAGCAGAGCTCCACCAAAAAGGCGGCTGCAGTACCCAATTATATTTCGCTAGATGGCAGCAGCGCTCCACCAACCGGCCGGCTGAGGTACCCAAGTATATTTCGCTAGTTGGCAGCAGCGCTCCACCAACAGAGCCGGCTGCAGTACCCAAATATATTTCGCTAGATGGCAGCAGCGCTCCACCAAAAGGGGCCGCCTGCAGTACCCAAATATATTTCGCTAGATGGCAGCAGCGCTCCACCAACCGGTCGGCTGCAGTACCCAAGTATATTTCGCTAGATGGCACGAGCGCTCCACCAACCGGGCGGCTGCAGTACCCAAGTATATTTCGCTAGATGGCAGCAGCGCTCCACCAACCGGGCCGCCTGCAGTACCCAAGTATATGTCGCTAGATGGCAGCAGCGCTCCACCAATAGCGCCGGCTGCAGTACCCAAGTATATTTCGCTAGATGGCAGCAGCGCTCCACCAAAAGGGCGGCTGCAGTACCCAATTACATTTCGCTAGATGGCAGCAGCGCTCCACCAGAAGGACGGCTGCAGTACCCAATACATTTCGCTAGATGGCAGCAGCGCTCCACCAACCGGGCGGCTGCAGTACCCAAGTATATGTCGCTAGATGGCAGCAGCGCTCCACCAACAGCGCCGGCTGCAGTACCCAATTACATTTCGCTAGATGGCAGCAGCGCTCCACCAAAAGGGCGGCTGCAGTACCCAATTACATTTCGCTAGATGGCAGCAGAGCTCCACCAACAGGGACGGCTGCAATACCCAAGTATATTTCGCTAGATGGCAGCAGCGCTCCACCAAAAGGGCGGCTGCAGTACCCAAATGTATTTCGCTAGACGGCAGCAGCGCTCCACCAACAGGGCCGGCTGCAGTACCCAAATATATTTCGCTAGATGGCAGCAGCGCTCCACCAACAGCGCCGGCTGCAGTACCCAAGTATATTTCGCTAGATGGCAGCAGCGCTCCACCAACAGCGGCGGCTGCAGTACCCAAATATATAGTACTGAGTCTAACCCTAACCCTAAGAGCCTGAGTCTAACCCTAACCCTAACCCTAACCCTAAGAGTCTAACCCTAACCCTAAGAGTCTAACCCTAACCCTAACCCTAACCCTAACCCTAAGAGTCTAACCCTAACCCTAAGAGTCTAACCCTAAGAGTCTAACCCTAGCCCTAACCCTAACAGTCTAACCTTAACCCTAACCCTAACCCCGGCGGAAGTACCCAAGTATATTTCGCTAGATGGCAGCAGCGCTCCACCAACAGAGCCGGCTGCAGTACCAAAATATATTTCGCTAGATGGCAGCAGCGCTCCACCAAAAGGGGCCGCCTGCAGTACCCAAATATATTTCGCTAGATGGCAGCAGCGCTCCACCAACCGGTCGGCTGCAGTACCCAAGTATATTTCGCTAGATGGCAGCAGCGCTCCACCAACCGGGCCGGCTGCAGTACCCAAGTATATTTCGCTAGATGGCAGCAGCGCTCCACCAACCGGGCCGCCTGCAGTACCCAAGTATATGTCGCTATATGGCAGCAGCGCTCCACCAACAGCGCCGGCTGCAGTAGATAATTACATTTCGCTAGATGGCAGAAGCGCTCCACCAAAAGGGCGGCTGCAGTACCCAATTACATTTCGCTAGATGGCAGCAGCGCTCCACCAGAAGGACGGCTGCAGTACCCAACTACATTTCGCTAGATGGCAGCAGCGCTCCACCAACAGCGCCGGCTGCAGTACCCAAATATATTTCGCTAGATGGCAGCAGCGCTCCACCAAAAGGGCGGCTGCAGTACCCAATTACATTTCGCTAGATGGCAGCAGCGCTCCACCAACCGGGCGGCTGCAGTACCCAATTATATTTCGCTAGATGGCAGCAGCGCTCCACCAACCGGCCGGCTGAAGTACCCAAGTATATTTCGCTAGATGGCAGCAGCGCTCCACCAACAGAGCCGGCTGCAGTACCCAAATATATTTCGCTAGATGGCAGCAGCGCTCCACCAAAAGGGGCCGCCTGCAGTACCCAAATATATTTCGCTAGATGGCGGCAGCGCTCCACCAAAAGGGCGGCTGCAGTACCCAAGTATATTTCGCTAGATGGCAGCAGCGCTCCACCAACCGGGCGGCTGCAGTACCCAATTACATTTCGCTAGATGGCAGCAGCGCTCCACCAACAGCGCCGGCTGCAGTACCCAAGTATATTTCGCTAGATGGCAGCAGCGCTCCACCAACAGCGCCGGCTGCAGTACCCAAATATATTTCGCTAGATGGCAGCAGCGCTCCACCAAAAGGGCGGCTGCAGTACCCAATTACATTTCGCTAGATGGCAGCAGCGCTCCACCAACCGGGCGGCTGCAGTACCCAAGTATATTTCGCTAGATGGCAGCAGCGCTCCACCAACAGGGCCGGCTGCACTACCCAAATATATTTCGCTAGATGGCAGCAGCGCTCCATCAAAAGGGCGGCTGCAGTACCCAATTACATTTCGCTAGATGGCAGCAGCGCTCCACCAACAGCGCCGGCTGCAGTACCCAACTATATTTCGCTAGATGGCAGCAGCGCTCAACCAACCGGGCGGCCGCAGTACCCAAATATATTTCGCTAGATGGCAGCAGCGCTCCACCAACAGCGCCGGCTGCAGTACCCAAGTATATTTCGCTAGATGGCAGCAGCGCTCCACCAAAAGGGCGGCTGCAGTACCCAATTACATTTCGCTAGATGGCAGCAGCGCTCCACCAACAGCGCCGGCTGCAGTACCCAATTACATTTCGCTAGATGGCAGCAGCGCTCCACCAAAAGGGCGGCTGCAGTACCCAATTACATTTCGCTAGATGGCAGCAGCGCTCCACCAACAGGGCCGGCTGCAGTACCCAAATATATTTCGCTAGATGGCAGCAGCGCTCCACCAACAGAGCCGGCTGCAGTACCCAATTACATTTCGCTAGATGGCAGCAGCGCTCCACCAACAGCGCCGGCTGCAGTACCCAAGTATATTTCGCTAGATGGCAGCAGCGCTCCACCAAAAGGGCGGCTGCAGTACCCAATTACATTTCGCTTGATGGCAGCAGCGCTCCACCAAAAGGGCGGCTGCAGTACCCAAGTATATTTCGCTAGATGGCAGCAGAGCTCCACCAACAGGGACGGCTGCAATACCCAAGTATATTTCGCTAGATGGCAGCAGCGCTCCACCAAAAGGGCGGCTGCAGTACCCAAATATATAGTACTGAGTCTAACCCTAACCCTAAGAGCCTGAGTCTAACCCTAACTCTAAGAGCCTGAGTCTAACCCTAACCCTAAGAGCCTGAGTCTAACCCTCACCCTAAGAGCCTGAGTCTAACCCTAAGCCTAAGAGCCTGAGTCTAACCCTCACCCTAAGAGCCTGAGTCTAACCCTAACCCGAAGAGCCTGAGTCTAACCCTAACCCTAAGAGCCTGAGTCTAACCCTCACCCTAAGAGCCTGAGTCTAACTCTCACCCTAAGAGCCTGAGTCTAACCCTAACCCTAAGAGCCTGAGTCTAACCCTAACCCTAAGAGCCTGAATCTAACCCTAACCCGAAGAGCCTGAGTCTAACCCTCACGCTGAGAGCCTGAGTCTAACCCTAACCCTAAGAGCCTGAGTCTAACCCTAACCCTAAGAGCCTGAGTCTAACCCTAACCCTAAGAGCCTGAGTCTAACCCTAACCCGAAGAGCCTGAGTCTAACCCTCACCCTAAGAGCCTGAGTCTAACCCTAACCCTAAGAGCCTGAGTCTAACCCTAACCCTAAGAGCCTGAGTCTAACCCTAACCCTACGAGTCTAACACTAACCCTAACCTTAACCCTAACAGTCTAACCCTAACCCTAATCCTAAGAGTCTAACCCTAACCCTAACCCTAACCCTAAGAGTCTAACCCTAACCCTAACCATAACCCTAAGAGTCTAACCCTAACCCTGAGTCTAACCCTAACCCTAACCCTAAGAGTCTTACCCTAACCCTAAGTGTCTAACCCTAACCCCAACCCAAACCCTAACAGTCTAACCCTATGATTCTAACCCTAAGAGTCTAACCCTAACCCTAACCCTAACCCGAACCTAACCCTAACCCTAACCCTAACCCTAACCCTAACCCTAACCCTAACCCTAACCCTAACCCTAAACATAAGAGTTTAACCCTAAGAGTCTAACCCTAACCCTAACCCTAACCCTAACAGTCTAACCCTAACCCTAACCCTAAGAGTCTAACCCTAACCCTAACCCTAAGAGTCTAACCCTAACACTAAGAGTCTAACCTTAACCCTAACCCTAACACTAAGAGTCTAACCCTAACCCTAACCCTAACCCTGACCCTAACCCTAAGAGTCTAACCCTAACCCTAACCCTAACCCTAAGAGTCTAACCCTAACCCTACCCTAACCCTAAGAGTCTAACCCTAACCCTAAGAGTCTAACCCTAACCCTAACCCTAAGAGTCTAACCATAACCCTAAGAGTCTAACCCTAACCCTAACCCTAACCCTAAGAGTCTAACCCTAACCCTAAGAGTCTAACCCTAAGAGTCTAACCCTAACCATAACCCTAACAGTCTAACCTTAACCCTAACCCTAACCCCGGCGGAAGTACCCAAGAATATTTCGCTAGATGGCAGCAGCGCTCCACCAACAGCGCCGGCTGCAGTACCCAAATATATTTCGCTAGATGGCAGCAGCGCTCCACCAAAAGGGCGGCTGCAGTACCCAATTACATTTCGCTAGATGGCAGCAGCGCTCCACCAAAAGGGCGGCTGCAGTACCCAATTATATTTCGCTAGATGGCAGCAGCGCTCCACCAACCGGCCGGCTGAAGTACCCAAGTATATTTCGCTAGATGGCAGCAGCGCTCCACCAACAGAGCCGGCTGCAGTACCCAAATATATTTCGCTAGATGGCAGCAGCGCTCCACCAAAAGGGGCCGCCTGCAGTACCCAAATATATTTCGCTAGATGGCAGCAGCGCTCCACCAACCGGTCGGCTGCAGTACCCAAGTATATTTCGCTAGATGGCAGCAGCGCTCCACCAACCGGGCGGCTGCAGTACCCAAGTATATTTCGCTAGATGGCAGCAGCGCTCCACCAAAAGGGGCCGCCTGCAGTACCCAAGTATATTTCGCTAGATGGCAGCAGCGCTCCACCAACAGCGCCGGCTGCAGTACCCAATTACATTTCGCTAGATGGCAGCAGCGCTCCACCAACAGCGCCGGCTGCAGTACCCAATTACATTTCGCTAGATGGCAGCAGCGCTCCATAAAAAGGGCGGCTGCAGTACCCAAATATATTTCGCTAGATGGCAGCAGCGCTCCACCAACAGGGCCTGTTGCAGTACCCAAGTATATTTCGCTAGATGGCAGCAGCGCTCCACCAAAAGGGCGGCTGCAGTACCCAATTACATTTCGCTAGATGGCAGCAGCGCTCCACCAACCGGGCGGCTGCAGTACCCAATTATATTTCGCTAGATGGCAGCAGCGCTCCACCAACCGGCCGGCTGAAGTACCCAAGTATATTTCGCTAGATGGCAGCAGCGCTCCACCAACAGAGCCGGCTGCAGTACCCAAATATATTTCGCTAGATGGCAGCAGCGCTCCACCAAAAGGGGCCGCCTGCAGTACCCAAATATATTTCGCTAGATGGCAGCAGCGCTCCACCAACCGGCCGGCTGCAGTACCCAAGTATATTTCGCTAGATGGCAGCAGCGCTCCACCAACCGGGCGGCTGCAGTACCCAAGTATATTTCGCTAGATGGCAGCAGCGCTCCACCAAAAGGGGCCGCCTGCAGTACCCAAGTATATGTCGCTAGATGGCAGCAGCGCTCCACCAACCGGGCCGCCTGCAGTACCCAATTACATTTCGCTAGATGGCAGCAGCGCTCCACCAACAGCGCCGGCTGCAGTACCCAATTACATTTCGCTAGATGGCAGCAGCGCTCCACAAAAAGGGCGGCTGCAGTACCCAAATATATTTCGCTAGATGGCAGCAGCGCTCCACCAACAGGGCCTGTTGCAGTACCCAAGTATATTTCGCTAGATGGCAGCAGCGCTACACCAAAAGGGCGGCTGCAGTACCCAATTACATTTCGCTAGATGGCAGCAGCGCTCCACCAACAGGGCGGCTGCAGTACCCAATACATTTCGCTAGATGGCAGCAGCGCTCCACCAAAAGGGCGGCTGCAGTACCCAATTACATTTCGCTAGATGGCAGCAGCGCTCCACCAACAGCGCCGGCTGCAGTACCCAATTATATTTCGCTAGATGGCAGCAGCGCTACACCAAAAGGGCGGCTGCAGTACCCAATTACATTTCGCTAGATGGCAGCAGCGCTCCACCAACCGGGCCGGCTGCAGTACCCAAATATATTTCGCTAGATGGCAGCAGCGCTCCACCAACCGGGCGGCTGCAGTACCCAATTACATTTCGCTAGATGGCAGCAGCGCTCCACCAACAGCGCCGGCTGCAGTACCCAAGTATATTTCGCTAGATGGCAGCAGCGCTCCACCAAATGGGCGGCTGCAGTACCCAATTACATTTCGCTAGATGGCAGCAGCGCTCCACCAACAGAGCCGGCTGCAGTACCCAAGTATATTTCGCTAGATGGCAGCAGAGCTCCACCAACAGGGACGGCTGCAATACCCAAGTATATTTCGCTAGATGGCAGCAGCGCTCCACCAACAGCGGCGGCTGCAGTACCCAAATATATAGTACTGAGTCTAACCCTAACCCTAAGAGCCTGAGTCTAACCCTAACTCTAAGAGCCTGAGTCTAACCCTAACCCTAAAGCCTGAGTCTAACCCTCACCCTAAGAGCCTGAGTCTAACCCTAACCCTACCCTAACCCTAAGAGTCTAACCATAACCCTAAGAGTCTAACCCTAACCCTAACCCTAACCCTAACCCTAAGAGTCTAACCCTAACCCTAAGAGTCTAACCCTAAGAGTCTAACCCTAACCCTAACCCTAACAGTCTAACCTTAACCCTAACCCTAACCCCGGCTGAAGTACCCAAGTATATTTCGCTAGATGGCAGCAGCGCTCCACCAACAGAGCCAGCTGCAGTACCCAAATATATTTCGCTAGATGGCAGCAGCGCTCCACCAAAAGGGGCCGCCTGCAGTACCCAAATATATTTCGCTAGATGGCAGCAGCGCTCCACCAACCGGTCGGCTGCAGTACCCAAGTATATGTCGCTAGATGGCAGCAGCGTTCCACCAACAGCGCCGGCTGCAGTACATAATTACATTTCGCTAGATGGCAGCAGCGCTCCACCAACCGGGCGGCTGCAGTACCCAATTACATTTCGCTAGATGGCAGCAGCGCTCCACCAACAGAGCCGGCTGCAGTACCCAACTATATTTCGCTAGATGGCAGCAGCGCTCCACCAACAGGGCCGGCTGCAGTACCCAAGTATATTTCGCTAGATGGCAGCAGCGCTCCACCAAAAGGGCGGCTGCGGTACCCAATTACATTTCGCTAGATGGCAGCAGCGCTCCACCAAAAGGGCGGCTGCAGTACCCAAGTATATTTCGCTAGATGGCAGCAGAGCTCCACCAACAGGGACGGCTGCAATACCCAAGTATATTTCGCTAGATGGCAGCAGCGCTCCACCAAAAGGGCGGCTGCAGTACCCAAATGTATTTCGCTAGACGGCAGCAGCGCTCCACCAACAGGGCCGGCTGCAGTACCCAAATATATTTCGCTAGATGGCAGCAGCGCTCCACCAACAGCGCCGGCTGCAGTACCCAATTATATTTCGCTAGATGGCAGCAGCGCTCCACCAAAAGGGCCGCCTGCAGTACCCAAGTATATGTCGCTAGATGGCAGCAGCGCTCCACCAACAGGGCGGCTGCAGTACCCAATACATTTCGCTAGATGGCAGCAGCGCTCCACCAAAAGGGCGGCTGCAGTACCCAATTACATTTCGCTAGATGGCAGCAGCGCTCCACCAACAGCGCCGGCTGCAGTACCCAATTATATTTCGCTAGATGGCAGCAGCGCTACACCAAAAGGGCGGCTGCAGTACCCAATTACATTTCGCTAGATGGCAGCAGCGCTCCACCAACCGGGCCGGCTGCAGTACCCAAAAATATTTCGCTAGATGGCAGCAGCGCTCCACCAACCGGGCGGCTGCAGTACCCAATTACATTTCGCTAGATGGCAGCAGCGCTCCACCAACAGCGCCGGCTGCAGTACCCAAGTATATTTCGCTAGATGGCAGCAGCGCTCCACCAAAAGGGCGGCTGCAGTACCCAATTACATTTCGCTAGATGGCAGCAGCGCTCCACCAACAGAGCCGGCTGCAGTACCCAAGTATATTTCGCTAGATGGCAGCAGAGCTCCACCAACAGGGACGGCTGCAATACCCAAGTATATTTCGCTAGATGGCAGCAGCGCTCCACCAACAGCGGTGGCTGCAGTACCCAAATATATAGTACTGAGTCTAACCCTAACCCTAAGAGCCTGAGTCTAACCCTAACTCTAAGAGCCTGAGTCTAACCCTAACCCTAAAGCCTGAGTCTAACCCTCACCCTAAGAGCCTGAGTCTAACCCTAACCCTACCCTAACCCTAAGAGTCTAACCCTAACCCTAACCCTAACCCTAACCCTAAGAGTCTAACCCTAACCCTAAGAATCTAACCCTAAGAGTCTAACCCTAACCCTAACCCTAACAGTCTAACCTTAACCCTAACCCTAACCCCGGCTGAAGTACCCAAGTATATTTCGCTAGATGGCAGCAGCGCTCCACCAACAGAGCCAGCTGCAGTACCCAAATATATTTCGCTAGATGGCAGCAGCGCTCCACCAAAAGGGGCCGCCTGCAGTACCCAAATATATTTCGCTAGATGGCAGCAGCGCTCCACCAACCGGTCGGCTGCAGTACCCAAGTATATGTCGCTAGATGGCAGCAGCGCTCCACCAACAGCGCCGGCTGCAGTACATAATTACATTTCGCTAGATGGCAGCAGCGCTCCACCAACAGCGCCGGCTGCAGTACCCAAGTATATTTCGCTAGATGGCAGCAGCGCTCCACCAAGCGGGCCGCCTGCAGTACCCAAGTATATGTCGCTAGATGGCAGCAGCGCTCCACCAACAGCGCCGGCTGCAGTAGATAATTACATTTCGCTAGATGGCAGCAGCGCTCCATCAAAAGGGCGGCTGCAGTACCCAATTACATTTCGCTAGAGGGCAGCAGCGCTCCACCAGAAGGACGGCTGCAGTACCCAACTACATTTCGCTAGATGGCAGCAGCGCTCCACCAACAGGGCCGGCTGCAGTACAAAAATATATTTCGCTAGATGGCAGCAGCGCTCCACCAACCGGGCGGCTGCAGTACCCAATTACATTTCGCTAGATGGCAGCAGCGCTCCACCAACAGCGCCGGCTGCAGTACCCAAGTATATTTCGCTAGATGGCAGCAGCGCTCCACCAAAAGGGAGGCTGCAGTACCCAATTACATTTCGCTAGATGGCAGCAGCGCTCCACCAAAAGGGCGGCTGCAGTACCCAAGTATATTTCGCTAGATGGCAGCAGAGCTCCACCAACAGGGACGGCTGCAATACCCAAGTATATTTCGCTAGATGGCAGCAGCGCTCCACCAAAAGGGCGGCTGCAGTACCCAAATGTATTTCGCTAGACGGCAGCAGCGCTCCACCAACAGGGCCGGCTGCAGTACCCAAATATATTTAGCTAGATGGCAGCAGCGCTCCACCAACAGCGCCGGCTGCAGTACCCAATTATATTTCGCTAGATGGCAGCAGCGCTCCACCAAAAGGGGCCGCCTGCAGTACCCAAATATATAGTACTGAGTCTAACCCTAACCCTAAGAGCCTGAGTCTAACCCTAACTCTAAGAGCCTGAGTCTAACCCTCACCCTAAGAGCCTGAGTCTAACCCTAACCCTAAGAGCCTGAGTCTAACCCTCACCCTAAGAGCCTGAGTCTAACCCTAACCCTAAGAGCCTGAGTCTAACCCTAACCCGAAGAGCCTGAGTCTAACCCTAACCCTAAGAGCCTGAGTCTAACCCTCACCCTAAGAGCCTGAGTCTAACCCTCACCCTAAGAGCCTGAGTCTAACCCTAACCCTAAGAGCCTGAGTCTAACCCTAACCCTAAGAGCCTGAATCTAACCCTAACCCGAAGAGCCTGAGTCTAACCCTCACGCTAAGAGCCTGAGTCTAACCCTAACCCTAAGAGCCTGAGTCTAACCCTAACCCTAAGAGCCTGAGTCTAACCCTAACCCTAACCCTAACCCTGACCCTAACCCTAAGAGTCTAACCCTAACCCTAACCCTAAGAGTCTAACCCTAACCCTACCCTAACCCTAAGAGTCTAACCCTAACCCTAACCCTAACCCTAAGAGTCTAACCATAACCCTAAGAGTCTAACCCTAACCCTAACCCTAACCCTAAGAGTCTAACCCTAACCCTAAGAGTCTAACCCTAACCCTAAGAGTCTAACCCTAAGAGTCTAACCCTAACCCTAACCCTAACAGTCTAACCTTAACCCTAACCCTAACCCCGGCTGAAGTACCCAAGTATATTTCGCTAGATGGCAGCAGCGCTCCACCAACAGCGCCGGCTGCAGTACCCAAATATATTTCGCTAGATGGCAGCAGCGCTCCACCAAAAGGGCGGCTGCAGTACCCAATTACATTTCGCTAGATGGCAGCAGCGCTCCACCAACCGGGCGGCTGCAGTACCCAATTATATTTCGCTAGATGGCAGCAGCGCTCCACCAACCGGCCGGCTGAAGTACCCAAGTATATTTCGCTAGATGGCAGCAGCGCTCCACCAACAGAGCCGGCTGCAGTACCCAAATATATTTCGCTAGATGGCAGCAGCGCTCCACCAAAAGGGGCCGCCTGCAGTACCCAAATATATTTCGCTAGATGGCAGCAGCGCTCCACCAACCGGCCGGCTGCAGTACCCAAGTATATTTCGCTAGATGGCAGCAGCGCTCCACCAACCGGGCGGCTGCAGTACCCAAGTATATTTCGCTAGATGGCAGCAGCGCTCCACCAAAAGGGGCCGCCTGCAGTACCCAAGTATATGTCGCTAGATGGCAGCAGCGCTCCACCAACCGGGCCGCCTGCAGTACCCAATTACATTTCGCTAGATGGCAGCAGCGCTCCACCAACAGCGCCGGCTGCAGTACCCAATTACATTTCGCTAGATGGCAGCAGCGCTCCACAAAAAGGGCGGCTGCAGTACCCAAATATATTTCGCTAGATGGCAGCAGCGCTCCACCAACAGGGCCTGTTGCAGTACCCAAGTATATTTCGCTAGATGGCAGCAGCGCTACACCAAAAGGGCGGCTGCAGTACCCAAATATATTTCGCTAGATGGCAGCAGCGCTCCACCAACAGGGCGGCTGCAGTACCCAATACATTTCGCTAGATGGCAGCAGCGCTACACCAAAAGGGCGGCTGCAGTACCCAATTACATTTCGCTAGATGGCAGCAGCGCTCCACCAACAGCGCCGGCTGCAGTACCCAATTATATTTCGCTAGATGGCAGCAGCGCTACACCAAAAGGGCGGCTGCAGTACCCAATTACATTTCGCTAGATGGCAGCAGCGCTCCACCAACAGGGCCGGCTGCAGTACCCAAATATATTTCGCTAGATGGCAGCAGCGCTCCACCAACCGGGCGGCTGCAGTACCCAATTACATTTCGCTAGATGGCAGCAGCGCTCCACCAACAGCGCCGGCTGCAGTACCCAAGTATATTTCGCTAGATGGCAGCAGCGCTCCACCAAATGGGCGGCTGCAGTACCCAATTACATTTCGCTAGATGGCAGCAGCGCTCCACCAACAGAGCCGGCTGCAGTACCCAAGTATATTTCGCTAGATGGCAGCAGAGCTCCACCAACAGGGACGGCTGCAATACCCAAGTATATTTCGCTAGATGGCAGCAGCGCTCCACCAACAGCGGCGGCTGCAGTACCCAAATATATAGTACTGAGTCTAACCCTAACCCTAAGAGCCTGAGTCTAACCCTAACTCTAAGAGCCTGAGTCTAACCCTAACCCTAAAGCCTGAGTCTAACCCTCACCCTAAGAGCCTGAGTCTAACCCTAACCCTACCCTAACCCTAAGAGTCTAACCATAACCCTAAGAGTCTAACCCTAACCCTAACCCTAACCCTAACCCTAAGAGTCTAACCCTAACCCTAAGAGTCTAACCCTAAGAGTCTAACCCTAACCCTAACCCTAACAGTCTAACCTTAACCCTAACCCTAACCCCGGCTGAAGTACCCAAGTATATTTCGCTAGATGGCAGCAGCGCTCCACCAACAGAGCCAGCTGCAGTACCCAAATATATTTCGCTAGATGGCAGCAGCGCTCCACCAAAAGGGGCCGCCTGCAGTACCCAAATATATTTCGCTAGATGGCAGCAGCGCTCCACCAACCGGTCGGCTGCAGTACCCAAGTATATGTCGCTAGATGGCAGCAGCGCTCCACCAACAGCGCCGGCTGCAGTACATAATTACATTTCGCTAGATGGCAGCAGCGCTCCACCAAAAGGGCGGCTGCAGTACCCAATTACATTTCGCTAGATGGCAGCAGCGCTCCACCAACAGAGCCGGCTGCAGTACCCAACTATATTTCGCTAGATGGCAGCAGCGCTCCACCAACAGGGCCGGCTGCAGTACCCAAGTATATTTCGCTAGATGGCAGCAGAGCTCCACCAACAGGGACGGCTGCAATACCCAAGTATATTTCGCTAGATGGCAGCAGCGCTCCACCAAAAGGGCGGCTGCAGTACCCAAATGTATTTCGCTAGACGGCAGCAGCGCTCCACCAACAGGGCCGGCTGCAGTACCCAAATATATTTCGCTAGATGGCAGCAGCGCTCCACCAACAGCGCCGGCTGCAGTACCCAATTATATTTCGCTAGATGGCAGCAGCGCTCCACCAAAAGGGGCCGCCTGCAGTACCCAAATATATAGTACTGAGTCTAACCCTAACCCTAAGAGCCTGAGTCTAACCCTAACTCTAAGAGCCTGAGTCTAACCCTCACCCTAAGAGCCTGAGTCTAACCCTAACCCTAAGAGCCTGAGTCTAACCCTCACCCTAAGAGCCTGAGTCTAACCCTAACCCTAAGAGCCTGAGTCTAACCCTAACCCGAAGAGCCTGAGTCTAACCCTAACCCTAAGAGCCTGAGTCTAACCCTCACCCTAAGAGCCTGAGTCTAACCCTCACGCTAAGAGCCTGAGTCTAACCCTAACCCTAAGAGCCTGAGTCTAACCCTAACCCTAAGAGCCTGAATCTAACCCTAACCCGAAGAGCCTGAGTCTAACCCTCACGCTAAGAGCCTGAGTCTAACCCTAACCCTAAGAGCCTGAGTCTAACCCTAACCCTAAGAGCCTGAGTCTAACCCTAACCCTAACCCTAACCCTGTCCCTAACCCTAAGAGTCTAACCCTAACCCTAACCCTAAGAGTCTAACCCTAACCCTACCCTAACCCTAAGAGTCTAACCCTAACCCTAACCCTAACCCTAAGAGTCTAACCATAACCCTAAGAGTCTAACCCTAACCCTAACCCTAACCCTAAGAGTCTAACCCTAACCCTAAGAGTCTAACCCTAACCCTAAGAGTCTAACCCTAAGAGTCTAACCCTAACCCTAACCCTAACAGTCTAACCTTAACCCTAACCCTAACCCCGGCTGAAGTACCCAAGTATATTTCGCTAGATGGCAGCAGCGCTCCACCAACAGCGCCGGCTGCAGTACCCAAATATATTTCGCTAGATGGCAGCAGCGCTCCACCAAAAGGGCGGCTGCAGTACCCAATTACATTTCGCTAGATGGCAGCAGCGCTCCACCAACCGGGCGGCTGCAGTACCCAATTATATTTCGCTAGATGGCAGCAGCGCTCCACCAACCGGCCGGCTGAAGTACCCAAGTATATTTCGCTAGATGGCAGCAGCGCTCCACCAACAGAGCCGGCTGCAGTACCCAAATATATTTCGCTAGATGGCAGCAGCGCTCCACCAAAAGGGGCCGCCTGCAGTACCCAAATATATTTCGCTAGATGGCAGCAGCGCTCCACCAACCGGCCGGCTGCAGTACCCAAGTATATTTCGCTAGATGGCAGCAGCGCTCCACCAACCGGGCGGCTGCAGTACCCAAGTATATTTCGCTAGATGGCAGCAGCGCTCCACCAAAAGGGGCCGCCTGCAGTACCCAAGTATATGTCGCTAGATGGCAGCAGCGCTCCACCAACCGGGCCGCCTGCAGTACCCAATTACATTTCGCTAGATGGCAGCAGCGCTCCACCAACAGCGCCGGCTGCAGTACCCAATTACATTTCGCTAGATGGCAGCAGCGCTCCACAAAAAGGGCGGCTGCAGTACCCAAATATATTTCGCTAGATGGCAGCAGCGCTCCACCAACAGGGCCTGTTGCAGTACCCAAGTATATTTCGCTAGATGGCAGCAGCGCTACACCAAAAGGGCGGCTGCAGTACCCAATTACATTTCGCTAGATGGCAGCAGCGCTCCACCAACAGGGCGGCTGCAGTACCCAATACATTTCGCTAGATGGCAGCAGCGCTCCACCAAAAGGGCGGCTGCAGTACCCAATTACATTTCGCTAGATGGCAGCAGCGCTCCACCAACAGCGCCGGCTGCAGTACCCAATTATATTTCGCTAGATGGCAGCAGCGCTACACCAAAAGGGCGGCTGCAGTACCCAATTACATTTCGCTAGATGGCAGCAGCGCTCCACCAACCGGGCCGGCTGCAGTACACAAATATATTTCGCTAGATGGCAGCAGCGCTCCACCAACCGGGCGGCTGCAGTACCCAATTACATTTCGCTAGATGGCAGCAGCGCTCCACCAACAGCGCCGGCTGCAGTACCCAAGTATATTTCGCTAGATGGCAGCAGCGCTCCACCAAATGGGCGGCTGCAGTACCCAATTACATTTCGCTAGATGGCAGCAGCGCTCCACCAACAGCGCCGGCTGCAGTACCCAATTACATTTCGCTAGATGGCAGCAGAGCTCCACCAACAGGGACGGCTGCAATACCCAAGTATATTTCGCTAGATGGCAGCAGCGCTCCACCAAAAGGGCGGCTGCAGTACCCAAATGTATTTCGCTAGACGGCAGCAGCGCTCCACCAACAGGGCCGGCTGCAGTACCCAAATATATTTCGCTAGATGGCAGCAGCGCTCCACCAACAGCGCCGGCTGCAGTACCCAAGTATATTTCGCTAGATGGCAGCAGCGCTCCACCAACAGCGGCGGCTGCAGTACCCAAATATATAGTACTGAGTCTAACCCTAACCCTAAGAGCCTGAGTCTAACCCTAACCCTAACCCTAACCCTAAGAGTCTAACCCTAACCCTAAGAGTCTAACCCTAACCCTAACCCTAACCCTAACCCTAAGAGTCTAACCCTAACCCTAAGAGTCTAACCCTAAGAGTCTAACCCTAGCCCTAACCCTAACAGTCTAACCTTAACCCTAACCCTAACCCCGGCGGAAGTACCCAAGTATATTTCGCTAGATGGCAGCAGCGCTCCACCAACAGAGCCGGCTGCAGTACCCAAATATATTTCGCTAGATGGCAGCAGCGCTCCACCAAAAGGGGCCGCCTGCAGTACCCAAATATATTTCGCTAGATGGCAGCAGCGCTCCACCAACCGGTCGGCTGCAGTACCCAAGTATATTTCGCTAGATGGCAGCAGCGCTCCACCAACCGGGCCGGCTGCAGTACCCAAGTATATTTCGCTAGATGGCAGCAGCGCTCCACCAACCGGGCCGCCTGCAGTACCCAAGTATATGTCGCTATATGGCAGCAGCGCTCCACCAACAGCGCCGGCTGCATTAGATAATTACATTTCGCTAGATGGCAGAAGCGCTCCACCAAAAGGGCGGCTGCAGTACCCAATTACATTTCGCTAGATGGCAGCAGCGCTCCACCAGAAGGACGGCTGCAGTACCCAACTACATTTCGCTAGATGGCAGCAGCGCTCCACCAACAGGGCCGGCTGCAGTACCCAATTATATTTCGCTAGATGGCAGCAGCGCTCCACCAACAGCGCCGGCTGCAGTACCCAAATATATTTCGCTAGATGGCAGCAGCGCTCCACCAAAAGGGCGGCTGCAGTACCCAATTACATTTCGCTAGATGGCAGCAGCGCTCCACCAACCGGGCGGCTGCAGTACCCAATTATATTTCGCTAGATGGCAGCAGCGCTCCACCAACCGGCCGGCTGAAGTACCCAAGTATATTTCGCTAGATGGCAGCAGCGCTCCACCAACAGAGCCGGCTGCAGTACCCAAATATATTTCGCTAGATGGCAGCAGCGCTCCACCAAAAGGGGCCGCCTGCAGTACCCAAATATATTTCGCTAGATGGCAGCAGCGCTCCACCAACCGGTCGGCTGCAGTACCCAAGTATATTTCGCTAGATGGCAGCAGCGCTCCACCAACCGGGCGGCTGCAGTACCCAATTACATTTCGCTAGATGGCAGCAGCGCTCCACCAACAGCGCCGGCTGCAGTACCCAAGTATATTTCGCTAGATGGCAGCAGCGCTCCACCAACAGCGCCGGCTGCAGTACCCAAATATATTTCGCTAGATGGCAGCAGCGCTCCACCAACAGGGCGGCTGCAGTACCCAATTACATTTCGCTAGATGGCAGCAGCGCTCCACCAACCGGGCGGCTGCAGTACCCAAGTATATTTCGCTAGATGGCAGCAGCGCTCCACCAACAGGGCCGGCTGCAGTACCCAAGTATATTTCGCTAGATGGCAGCAGCGCTCCACGAACAGGGCCGGCTGCACTACCCAAATATATTTCGCTAGATGGCAGCAGCGCTCCATCAAAAGGGCGGCTGCAGTACCCAATTACATTTCGCTAGATGGCAGCAGCGCTCCACCAACAGCGCCGGCTGCAGTACCCAACTATATTTCGCTAGATGGCAGCAGCGCTCCACCAACCGGGCGGCCGCAGTACCCAAATATATTTCGCTAGATGGCAGCAGCGCTCCACCAACAGCGCCGGCTGCAGTACCCAAGTATATTTCGCTAGATGGCAGCAGCGCTCCACCAAAAGGGCGGCTGCAGTACCCAATTACATTTCGCTAGATGGCAGCAGCGCTCCACCAACAGCGCCGGCTGCAGTACCCAATTACATTTCGCTAGATGGCAGCAGCGCTCCACCAAAAGGGCGGCTGCAGTACCCAATTACATTTCGCTAGATGGCAGCAGCGCTCCACCAACAGGGCCGGCTGCAGTACCCAAATATATTTCGCTAGATGGCAGCAGCGCTCCACCAACAGAGCCGGCTGCAGTACCCAATTACATTTCGCTAGATGGCAGCAGCGCTCCACCAACAGCGCCGGCTGCAGTACCCAAATATATTTCGCTAGATGGCAGCAGCGCTCCACCAACAGCGCCGGCTGCAGTACCCAAGTATATTTCGCTAGATGGCAGCAGCGCTCCACCAACAGCGGCGGCTGCAGTACCCAAATATATAGTACTGAGTCTAACCCTAACCCTAAGAGCCTGAGTCTAACCCTAACCCTAACCCTAACCCTAAGAGTCTAACCCTAACCCTAAGAGTCTAACCCTAACCCTAACCCTAACCCTAACCCTAAGAGTCTAACCCTAACCCTAAGAGTCTAACCCTAAGAGTCTAACCCTAGCCCTAACCCTAACAGTCTAACCTTAACCCTAACCCTAACCCCGGCGGAAGTACCCAAGTATATTTCGCTAGATGGCAGCAGCGCTCCACCAAAAGGGCGGCTGCAGTACCCAATTACATTTCGCTTGATGGCAGCAGCGCTCCACCAAAAGGGCGGCTGCAGTACCCAAGTATATTTCGCTAGATGGCAGCAGAGCTCCACCAACAGGGACGGCTGCAATACCCAAGTATATTTCGCTAGATGGCAGCAGCGCTCCACCAAAAGGGCGGCTGCAGTACCCAAATATATAGTACTGAGTCTAACCCTAACCCTAAGAGCCTGAGTCTAACCCTAACTCTAAGAGCCTGAGTCTAACCCTAACCCTAAGAGCCTGAGTCTAACCCTCACCCTAAGAGCCTGAGTCTAACCCTAAGCCTAAGAGCCTGAGTCTAACCCTCACCCTAAGAGCCTGAGTCTAACCCTAACCCGAAGAGCCTGAGTCTAACCCTAACCCTAAGAGCCTGAGTCTAACCCTCACCCTAAGAGCCTGAGTCTAACCCTCACCCTAAGAGCCTGAGTCTAACCCTAACCCTAAGAGCCTGAGTCTAACCCTAAGCCTAAGAGCCTGAGTCTAACCCTAACCCGAAGAGCCTGAGTCTAACCCTCACCCTAAGAGCCTGAGTCTAACCCTAACCCTAAGAGCCTGAGTCTAACCCTAACCCTAAGAGCCTGAGTCTAACCCTAACCCTACGAGTCTAACACTAACCCTAACCTTAACCCTAACAGTCTAACCCTAACCCTAATCCTAAGAGTCTAACCCTAACCCTAACCCTAACCCTAAGAGTCTAACCCTAACCCTAACCATAACCCTAAGAGTCTAACCCTAACCCTGAGTCTAACCCTAACCCTAACCCTAACCCTAAGAGTCTTACCCTAACCCTAAGTGTCTAACCCTAACCCCAACCCAAACCCTAACAGTCTAACCCTATGATTCTAACCCTAAGAGTCTAACCCTAACCCTAACCCTAACCCGAACCTAACCCTAACCCTAACCCTAACCCTAACCCTAACCCTAACCCTAACCCTAACCCTAACCCTAACCCTAAACATAAGAGTTTAACCCTAACAGTCTAACCCTAACCCTAACCCTAACCCTAATCCTAAGAGTCTAACCCTAACCCTAACCCTAACCCTAAGAGTCTAACCCTAACCCTGAGTCTAACCCTAAGAGTCTAACCCTAACCCTGAGTCTAACCCTAACCCTAACCCTAACCCTAAGAGTCTTACCCTAACCCTAAGAGTCTAACCCTAACCCCAACCCTAACCCTAACAGTCTAACCCTATGATTCTAACCCTAAGAGTCTAACCCTAACCCTAACCTAACCCTAACCCTAACCCTAACCCTAACCCTAACCTTAACCCTAACCCTAACCCTAAACATAAGAGTTTAACCCTAAGAGTCTAACCCTAACCCTAACCCTAACCCTAACAGTCTAACCCTAACCCTAACCCTAAGAGTCTAACCCTAACCCTAACCCTAAGAGTCTAACCCTAACACTAAGAGTCTAACCTTAACCCTAACCCTAACCCTAAGAGTCTAACCCTAACCCTAACCCTAACCCTAACCCTAAGAGTCTAACCCTAACCCTAACCCTAACCCTAAGAGTCTAACCCTAACCCTACCCTAACCCTAAGAGTCTAACCCTAACCCTAAGAGTCTAACCCTAACCCTAACCCTAACCCTAAGAGTCTAACCATAACCCTAAGAGTCTAACCCTAACCCTAACCCTAACCCTAAGAGTCTAACCCTAACCCTAAGAGTCTAACCCTAAGAGTCTAACCCTAACCCTAACCCTAACAGTCTAACCTTAACCCTAACCCTAACCCCGGCGGAAGTACCCAAGTATATTTCGCTAGATGGCAGCAGCGCTCCACCAAACGGCCGGCTGCAGTACCCAATTCCATTTCGCTAGATGGCAGCAGCGCTCCACCAACCGGGCGGCTGCAGTACCCAATTACATTTCGCTAGATGGCAGCAGCGCTCCACCAACAGCGCCGGCTGCAGTACCCAAGTATATTTCGCTAGATGGCAGCAGCGCTCCACCAACAGGGCCGGCTGCAGTACCCAAGTATATTTCGCTAGATGGCAGCAGCGCTCCACCAAAAGGGCGGCTGCAGTACCCAATTACATTTCGCTAGATGGCAGCAGAGCTCCACCAACCGGGCGGCTGCAGTACCCAATTATATTTCGCTAGATGGCAGCAGCGCTCCACCAACCGGCCGGCTGAGGTACCCAAGTATATTTCGCTAGATGGCAGCAGCGCTCCACCAACCGGGCCGCCTGCAGTACCCAAGTATATGTCGCTAGATGGCAGCAGCGCTCCACCAATAGCGCCGGCTGCAGTACCCAAGTATATTTCGCTAGATGGCAGCAGCGCTCCACCAAAAGGGCGGCTGCAGTACCCAATTACATTTCGCTAGATGGCAGCAGCGCTCCACCAGAAGGACGGCTGCAGTACCCAATACATTTCGCTAGATGGCAGCAGCGCTCCACCAACCGGGCGGCTGCAGTACCCAAGTATATGTCGCTAGATGGCAGCAGCGCTCCACCAACAGCGCCGGCTGCAGTACCCAATTACATTTCGCTAGATGGCAGCAGAGCTCCACCAACAGGGACGGCTGCAATACCCAAGTATATTTCGCTAGATGGCAGCAGCGCTCCACCAAAAGGGCGGCTGCAGTACCCAAATGTATTTCGCTAGACGGCAGCAGCGCTCCACCAACAGGGCCGGCTGCAGTACCCAAATATATTTCGCTAGATGGCAGCAGCGCTCCACCAACAGCGCCGGCTGCAGTACCCAAGTATATTTCGCTAGATGGCAGCAGCGCTCCACCAACAGCGGCGGCTGCAGTACCCAAATATATAGTACTGAGTCTAACCCTAACCCTAAGAGCCTGAGTCTAACCCTAACCCTAACCCTAACCCTAAGAGTCTAACCCTAACCCTAAGAGTCTAACCCTAACCCTAACCCTAACCCTAACCCTAAGAGTCTAACCCTAACCCTAAGAGTCTAACCCTAAGAGTCTAACCCTAGCCCTAACCCTAACAGTCTAACCTTAACCCTAACCCTAACCCCGGCGGAAGTACCCAAGTATATTTCGCTAGATGGCAGCAGCGCTCCACCAACAGAGCCGGCTGCAGTACCCAAATATATTTCGCTAGATGGCAGCAGCGCTCCACCAAAAGGGGCCGCCTGCAGTACCCAAATATATTTCGCTAGATGGCAGCAGCGCTCCACCAACCGGTCGGCTGCAGTACCCAAGTATATTTCGCTAGATGGCAGCAGCGCTCCACCAACCGGGCCGGCTGCAGTACCCAAGTATATTTCGCTAGATGGCAGCAGCGCTCCACCAACCGGGCCGCCTGCAGTACCCAAGTATATGTCGCTATATGGCAGCAGCGCTCCACCAACAGCGCCGGCTGCATTAGATAATTACATTTCGCTAGATGGCAGAAGCGCTCCACCAAAAGGGCGGCTGCAGTACCCAATTACATTTCGCTAGATGGCAGCAGCGCTCCACCAGAAGGACGGCTGCAGTACCCAACTACATTTCGCTAGATGGCAGCAGCGCTCCACCAACAGGGCCGGCTGCAGTACCCAATTATATTTCGCTAGATGGCAGCAGCGCTCCACCAACAGCGCCGGCTGCAGTACCCAAATATATTTCGCTAGATGGCAGCAGCGCTCCACCAAAAGGGCGGCTGCAGTACCCAATTACATTTCGCTAGATGGCAGCAGCGCTCCACCAACCGGGCGGCTGCAGTACCCAATTATATTTCGCTAGATGGCAGCAGCGCTCCACCAACCGGCCGGCTGAAGTACCCAAGTATATTTCGCTAGATGGCAGCAGCGCTCCACCAACAGAGCCGGCTGCAGTACCCAAATATATTTCGCTAGATGGCAGCAGCGCTCCACCAAAAGGGGCCGCCTGCAGTACCCAAATATATTTCGCTAGATGGCAGCAGCGCTCCACCAACCGGTCGGCTGCAGTACCCAAGTATATTTCGCTAGATGGCAGCAGCGCTCCACCAACCGGGCGGCTGCAGTACCCAATTACATTTCGCTAGATGGCAGCAGCGCTCCACCAACAGCGCCGGCTGCAGTACCCAAGTATATTTCGCTAGATGGCAGCAGCGCTCCACCAACAGCGCCGGCTGCAGTACCCAAATATATTTCGCTAGATGGCAGCAGCGCTCCACCAACAGGGCGGCTGCAGTACCCAATTACATTTCGCTAGATGGCAGCAGCGCTCCACCAACCGGGCGGCTGCAGTACCCAAGTATATTTCGCTAGATGGCAGCAGCGCTCCACCAACAGGGCCGGCTGCAGTACCCAAGTATATTTCGCTAGATGGCAGCAGCGCTCCACGAACAGGGCCGGCTGCACTACCCAAATATATTTCGCTAGATGGCAGCAGCGCTCCATCAAAAGGGCGGCTGCAGTACCCAATTACATTTCGCTAGATGGCAGCAGCGCTCCACCAACAGCGCCGGCTGCAGTACCCAACTATATTTCGCTAGATGGCAGCAGCGCTCCACCAACCGGGCGGCCGCAGTACCCAAATATATTTCGCTAGATGGCAGCAGCGCTCCACCAACCGGCCGGCTGAGGTACCCAAGTATATTTCGCTAGATGGCAGCAGCGCTCCACCAACCGGGCCGCCTGCAGTACCCAAGTATATGTCGCTAGATGGCAGCAGCGCTCCACCAATAGCGCCGGCTGCAGTACCCAAGTATATTTCGCTAGATGGCAGCAGCGCTCCACCAAAAGGGCGGCTGCAGTACCCAATTACATTTCGCTAGATGGCAGCAGCGCTCCACCAGAAGGACGGCTGCAGTACCCAATACATTTCGCTAGATGGCAGCAGCGCTCCACCAACCGGGCGGCTGCAGTACCCAAGTATATGTCGCTAGATGGCAGCAGCGCTCCACCAACAGCGCCGGCTGCAGTACCCAATTACATTTCGCTAGATGGCAGCAGAGCTCCACCAACAGGGACGGCTGCAATACCCAAGTATATTTCGCTAGATGGCAGCAGCGCTCCACCAAAAGGGCGGCTGCAGTACCCAAATGTATTTCGCTAGACGGCAGCAGCGCTCCACCAACAGGGCCGGCTGCAGTACCCAAATATATTTCGCTAGATGGCAGCAGCGCTCCACCAACAGCGCCGGCTGCAGTACCCAAGTATATTTCGCTAGATGGCAGCAGCGCTCCACCAACAGCGGCGGCTGCAGTACCCAAATATATAGTACTGAGTCTAACCCTAACCCTAAGAGCCTGAGTCTAACCCTAACCCTAACCCTAACCCTAAGAGTCTAACCCTAACCCTAAGAGTCTAACCCTAACCCTAACCCTAACCCTAACCCTAAGAGTCTAACCCTAACCCTAAGAGTCTAACCCTAAGAGTCTAACCCTAGCCCTAACCCTAACAGTCTAACCTTAACCCTAACCCTAACCCCGGCGGAAGTACCCAAGTATATTTCGCTAGATGGCAGCAGCGCTCCACCAACAGAGCCGGCTGCAGTACCCAAATATATTTCGCTAGATGGCAGCAGCGCTCCACCAAAAGGGGCCGCCTGCAGTACCCAAATATATTTCGCTAGATGGCAGCAGCGCTCCACCAACCGGTCGGCTGCAGTACCCAAGTATATTTCGCTAGATGGCAGCAGCGCTCCACCAACCGGGCCGGCTGCAGTACCCAAGTATATTTCGCTAGATGGCAGCAGCGCTCCACCAACCGGGCCGCCTGCAGTACCCAAGTATATGTCGCTATATGGCAGCAGCGCTCCACCAACAGCGCCGGCTGCATTAGATAATTACATTTCGCTAGATGGCAGAAGCGCTCCACCAAAAGGGCGGCTGCAGTACCCAATTACATTTCGCTAGATGGCAGCAGCGCTCCACCAGAAGGACGGCTGCAGTACCCAACTACATTTCGCTAGATGGCAGCAGCGCTCCACCAACCGGGCGGCTGCAGTACCCAATTATATTTCGCTAGATGGCAGCAGCGCTCCACCAACAGCGCCGGCTGCAGTACCCAAATATATTTCGCTAGATGGCAGCAGCGCTCCACCAAAAGGGCGGCTGCAGTACCCAATTACATTTCGCTAGATGGCAGCAGCGCTCCACCAACCGGGCGGCTGCAGTACCCAATTATATTTCGCTAGATGGCAGCAGCGCTCCACCAACCGGCCGGCTGAAGTACCCAAGTATATTTCGCTAGATGGCAGCAGCGCTCCACCAACAGAGCCGGCTGCAGTACCCAAATATATTTCGCTAGATGGCAGCAGCGCTCCACCAAAAGGGGCCGCCTGCAGTACCCAAATATATTTCGCTAGATGGCAGCAGCGCTCCACCAACCGGTCGGCTGCAGTACCCAAGTATATTTCGCTAGATGGCAGCAGCGCTCCACCAACCGGGCGGCTGCAGTACCCAATTACATTTCGCTAGATGGCAGCAGCGCTCCACCAACAGCGCCGGCTGCAGTACCCAAGTATATTTCGCTAGATGGCAGCAGCGCTCCACCAACAGCGCCGGCTGCAGTACCCAAATATATTTCGCTAGATGGCAGCAGCGCTCCACCAACAGGGCGGCTGCAGTACCCAATTACATTTCGCTAGATGGCAGCAGCGCTCCACCAACCGGGCGGCTGCAGTACCCAAGTATATTTCGCTAGATGGCAGCAGCGCTCCACCAACAGGGCCGGCTGCAGTACCCAAGTATATTTCGCTAGATGGCAGCAGCGCTCCACGAACAGGGCCGGCTGCACTACCCAAATATATTTCGCTAGATGGCAGTAGCGCTCCATCAAAAGGGCGGCTGCAGTACCCAATTACATTTCGCTAGATGGCAGCAGCGCTCCACCAACAGCGCCGGCTGCAGTACCCAACTATATTTCGCTAGATGGCAGCAGCGCTCCACCAACCGGGCGGCCGCAGTACCCAAATATATTTCGCTAGATGGCAGCAGCGCTCCACCAACAGCGCCGGCTGCAGTACCCAAGTATATTTCGCTAGATGGCAGCAGCGCTCCACCAAAAGGGCGGCTGCAGTACCCAATTACATTTCGCTAGATGGCAGCAGAGCTCCACCAACAGGGCCGGCTGCAGTACCCAATTACATTTCGCTAGATGGCAGCAGCGCTCCACCAAAAGGGCGGCTGCAGTACCCAATTACATTTCGCTAGATGGCAGCAGCGCTCCACCAACAGGGCCGGCTGCAGTACCCAAATATATTTCGCTAGATGGCAGCAGCGCTCCACCAACAGAGCCGGCTGCAGTACCCAATTACATTTCGCTAGATGGCAGCAGCGCTCCACCAACAGCGCCGGCTGCAGTACCCAAGTATATTTCGCTAGATGGCAGCAGCGCTCCACCAAAAGGGCGGCTGCAGTACCCAATTACATTTCGCTTGATGGCAGCAGCGCTCCACCAAAAGGGCGGCTGCAGTACCCAAGTATATTTCGCTAGATGGCAGCAGAGCTCCACCAACAGGGACGGCTGCAATACCCAAGTATATTTCGCTAGATGGCAGCAGCGCTCCACCAAAAGGGCGGCTGCAGTACCCAAATATATAGTACTGAGTCTAACCCTAACCCTAAGAGCCTGAGTCTAACCCTAACTCTAAGAGCCTGAGTCTAACCCTAACCCTAAGAGCCTGAGTCTAACCCTCACCCTAAGAGCCTGAGTCTAACCCTAAGCCTAAGAGCCTGAGTCTAACCCTCACCCTAAGAGCCTGAGTCTAACCCTAACCCGAAGAGCCTGAGTCTAACCCTAACCCTAAGAGCCTGAGTCTAACCCTCACCCTAAGAGCCTGAGTCTAACCCTCACCCTAAGAGCCTGAGTCTAACCCTAACCCTAAGAGCCTGAGTCTAACCCTAACCCTAAGAGCCTGAGTCTAACCCTCACCCTAAGAGCCTGAGTCTGAGTCTAAGCCTAAGAGCCTGAGTCTGAGTCTAACCCTAAGAGCCTGAGTCTAACCCTCACCCTAAGAGCCTGAGTCTAACCCTCACCCTAAGAGCCTGAGTCTAACCCTCACCCTAAGAGCCTGAGTCTAACCCTCACCCTAAGAGCCTGAGTCTAACCCTAACCCTAAGAGCCTGAGTCTAACCCTAACCCTAAGAGCCTGAATCTAACCCTAACCCTAAGAGCCTGAGTCTAACCCTCACGCTAAGAGCCTGAGTCTAACCCTAACCCTAAGAGCCTGAGTCTAACCCTCACGCTAAAGAGCCTGAGTCTAACCCTAACCCTAAGAGCCTGAGTCTAACCCTAACCCGAAGAGCCTGAGTCTAACCCTAACCCTAAGAGCCTGAGTCTAACCCTAACCCGAAGAGCCTGAGTCTAACCCTAACCCTAAGAGCCTGAGTCTAACCCTAACCCGAAGAGCCTGAGTCTAACCCTAACCCGAAGAGCCTGAGTCTAACCCTCACGCTAAGAGCCTGAGTCTAACCCTAACCCTAAGAGCCTGAGTCTAACCCTAACCCTAAGAGCCTGAGTCTAACCCTAACCCGAAGAGCCTGAGTCTAACCCTAACCCTAAGAGCCTGAGTCTAACCCTCACCCTAAGAGCCTGAGTCTAACCCTAACCCGAAGAGCCTGAGTCTAACCCTCACGCTAAGAGCCTGAGTCTAACCCTAACCCTAAGAGCCTGAGTCTAACCCTAACCCTAAGAGCCTGAGTCTAACCCTAACCCTACGAGTCTAACACTAACCCTAACCTTAACCCTAACAGTCTAACCCTAACCCTAACCCTAATCCTAAGAGTCTAACCCTAACCCTAACCCTAACCCTAAGAGTCTAACCCTAACCATAACCATAACCCTAAGAGTCTAACCCTAACCCTGAGTCTAACCCTAACCCTAACCCTAACCCTAAGAGTCTTACCCTAACCCTAAGTGTCTAACCCTAACCCCAACCCAAACCCTAACAGTCTAACCCTATGATTCTAACCCTAAGAGTCTAACCCTAACCCTAACCCTAACCCGAACCTAACCCTAACCCTAACCCTAACCCTAACCCTAACCCTAACCCTAACCCTAACCCTAAACATAAGAGTTTAACCCTAACAGTCTAACCCTAACCCTAACCCTAACCCTAATCCTAAGAGTCTAACCCTAACCCTAACCCTAACCCTAAGAGTCTAACCCTAACCCTGAGTCTAACCCTAAGAGTCTAACCCTAACCCTGAGTCTAACCCTAACCCTAACCCTAACCCTAAGAGTCTTACCCTAACCCTAAGAGTCTTACCCTAACCCCAACCCTAACCCTAACAGTCTAATCCTAAGATTCTAACCCTAAGAGTCTAACCCTAACCCTAACTCTAACCCTAACAGTCTAACCCTAAGCATAAGAGTTTAACCCTAAGAGTCTAACCCTAACCCTAACCCTAACCCTAACAGTCTAACCCTAACCCTAACCCTAAGAGTCTAACCCTAACACTAAGAGTCTAACCTTAACCCTAACCCTAACCCTAAGAGTCTAACCCTAACCCTAACCCTAACCCTAACCCTGACCCTAACCCTAAGAGTCTAACCCTAACCCTAACCCTAACCCTAAGAGTCTAACCCTAACCCTACCCTAACCCTAAGAGTCTAACCCTAACCCTAAGAGTCTAACCCTAACCCTAACCCTAACCCTAAGAGTCTAACCCTAACCCTAAGAGTCTAACCCTAACCCTAACCCTAACCCTAACCCTAAGAGTCTAACCCTAACCCTAAGAGTCTAACCCTAAGAGTCTAACCCTAACCCTAACCCTAACAGTCTAACCTTAACCCTAACCCTAACCCCGGCGGAAGTACCCAAGTATATTTCGCTAGATGGCAGCAGCGCTCCACCAAACGGCCGGCTGCAGTACCCAATTCCATTTCGCTAGATGGCAGCAGCGCTCCACCAACCGGGCGGCTGCAGTACCCAATTACATTTCGCTAGATGGCAGCAGCGCTCCACCAACAGCGCCGGCTGCAGTACCCAAGTATATTTCGCTAGATGGCAGCAGCGCTCCACCAAAAAGGCGGCTGCAGTACCCAATTACATTTCGCTAGATGGCAGCAGCGCTCCACCAAAAGGGCGGCTGCAGTGCCCAAGTATATTTCGCTAGATGGCAGCAGAGCTCCACCAACAGGGACGGCTGCAATACCCAAGTATATTTCGCTAGATGGCAGCAGCGCTCCACCAAAAGGGCGGCTGCAGTACCCAAATGTATTTCGCTAGACGGCAGCAGCGCTCCACCAACAGGGCCGGCTGCAGTACCCAAATATATTTCGCTAGATGGCAGCAGCGCTCCACCAACAGGGCCGGCTGCAGTACCCAAGTATATTTCGCTAGATGGCAGCAGCGCTCCACCAACAGCGGCGGCTGCAGTACCCAAATATATAGTACTGAGTCTACCCCTAACCCTAAGAGCCTGAGTCTAACCCTAACCCTAAGAGCCTGAGTCTAACCCTCACCCTAAGAGCCTGAGTCTAACCCTCACCCTAAGAGCCTGAGTCTAACCCTAACCCTAAGAGCCTGAGTCTAACCCTCACCCTAAGAGCCTGAGTCTAACCCTAACCCGAAGAGCCTGAGTCTAACCCTAACCCTAAGAGCCTGAGTCTAACCCTAACCCGAAGAGCCTGAGTCTAACCCTAACCCTAAGAGCCTGAGTCTAACCCTCACCCTAAGAGCCTGAGTCTAACCCTCACCCTAAGAGCCTGAGTCTAACCCTAACCCTAAGAGCCTGAGTCTAACCCTCACCCTAAGAGCCTGAATCTAACCCTAACCCTAAGAGCCTGAGTCTAACCCTCACGCTAAGAGCCTGAGTCTAACCCTAACCCGAAGAGCCTGAGTCTAACCCTAACCCTAAGAGCCTGAGTCTAACCCTAACCCGAAGAGCCTGAGTCTAACCCTCACCCTAAGAGCCTGAGTCTAACCCTAACCCTAAGAGCCTGAGTCTAACCCTAACCCTAAGAGCCTGAGTCTAACCCTAACCTTAACCCTAAAAGTCTAACCCTAACACTAACCCTAACCCTAACCCTAATCCTAAGAGTCTAACCCTAACCCTAACCCTAACCCTAAGAGTTCAACCCTAACCCTGAGTCTAACCCTAACCCTAACCCTAACCCTAAGAGTCTAACCCTAACCCTAAGAGTCTAACCCTAACCCCAACCCTAACCCTAACAGTCTAACCCTAAGATTCTAACCCTAAGAGTCTAACCCTAACCCTAACTCTAACCCAAACAGTCTAACCGTAAACATAAGAGTTTAACCCTAAGAGTCTAACCCGAACCCTAACCCTAACCCTAACAGTCTAACCCTAACCCTAACCCTAAGAGTCTAACCCTAACCCTAACCCTAACCCTAAGAGTCTAACCCTAACACTAAGAGTCTAACCTTAACCCTAACCCTAACCCTAAGAGTCTAACCCTAACCCTAACCCTGACCCTAACCCTAAGAGTCTAACCCTAACCCTAACCCTAACCCTAACCCTAAGAGTCTAACCCTAACCCTACCCTAACCCTAAAAGTCTAACCCTAACCCTAAGAGTCTAACCCTAAACCTAACCCTAACCCTAAGAGTCTAACCCTAACCCTAAGAGTCTAACCCTAACCCTAACCCTAACCCTAACCCTAAGAGTCTAACCCTAACCCTAAGAGTCTAACCCTAAGAGTCTAACCCTAACCCTAACCCTAACAGTCTAACCTTAACCCTAACCCGAACCCCGGCTGAAGTACCCAAGTATATTTCGCTAGATGGCAGCAGCGCTCCACCAACAGGGCCGGCTGCAGTACCCAATTACATTTCGCTAGATGGCAGCAGCGCTCCACAAAAAGGGCCGGCTGCAGTACCCAAATATATTTCGCTAGATGGCAGCAGCGCTCCACCAACAGCGCCGGCTGCAGTACCCAAGTATATGTCGCTAGATGGCAGCAGCGCTCCACCAAAAGGGCGGCTGCAGTACCCAATACATTTCGCTAGATGGCAGCAGCGCTCCACCAAAAGGGCGGCTGCAGTACCCAATTACATTTCGCTAGATGGCAGCAGCGCTCCACCAACAGCGCCGGCTGCAGTACCCAAGTATATTTCGCTAGATGGCAGCAGCGCTCCACCAAAAGGGCGGCTGCAGTACCCAATTACATTTCGCTAGATGGCAGCAGCGCTCCACCAACAGGGCCGGCTGCAGTACACAAATATATTTCGCTAGATGGCAGCAGCGCTCCACCAACCGGGCGGCTGCAGTACCCAATTACATTTCGCTAGATGGCAGCAGCGCTCCACCAACAGCGCCGGCTGCAGTACCCAAGTATATTTCGCTAGATGGCAGCAGCGCTCCACCAAAAAGGCGGCTGCAGTACCCAATTACATTTCGCTAGATGGCAGCAGCGCTCCACCAAAAGGGCGGCTGCAGTACCCAAGTATATTTCGCTAGATGGCAGCAGAGCTCCACCAACAGGGACGGCTGCAATACCCAAGTATATTTCGCTAGATGGCAGCAGCGCTCCACCAAAAGGGCGGCTGCAGTACCCAAATGTATTTCGCTAGACGGCAGCAGCGCTCCACCAACAGGGCCGGCTGCAGTACCCAAATATATTTCGCTAGATGGCAGCAGCGCTCCACCAACAGCGCCGGCTGCAGTACCCAAGTATATTTCGCTAGATGGCAGCAGCGCTCCACCAACAGCGGCGGCTGCAGTACCCAAATATATAGTACTGAGTCTAACCCTAACCCTAAGAGCCTGAGTCTAACCCTAACTCTAAGAGCCTGAGTCTAACCCTAACCCTAAGAGCCTAAGTCTAACCCTCACCCTAAGAGCCTGAGTCTAACCCTAACCCTAAGAGCCTGAGTCTAACCCTAACCCTAAGAGCCTGAGTCTAACCCTAACCCGAAGAGCCTGAGTCTAACCCTCACCCTAAGAGCCTGAGTCTAACCCTAACCCGAAGAGCCTGAGTCTAACCCTAACCCTAAGAGCCTGAGTCTAACCCTAACCCTAAGAGCCTGAGTCTAACCCTAACCCTACGAGTCTAACCCTAACTCTAACCCTAACCCTAACAGTCTAACACTAACCCTAATTCTAACCCTAACCCTAATCCTAAGAGTCTAACCCTAACCCTAACCCTAACCCTAAGAGTCTAACCCTAACCCTAACCCTAACCCTAAGAGTCTAACCCTAACACTAAGAGTCTAACCTTAACCCTAACCCTAACCCTAAGAGTCTAACCCTAACCCTAACCCTAACCCTAACCCTAACCCTGACCCTAACCCTAAGAGTCTAACCCTAACCCTAACCCTAACCCTAACCCTAAGAGTCTAACCCTAACCCTACCCTAACCCTAAGAGTCTAACCCTAACCCTAAGAGTCTAACCCTAACCCTAAGAGTCTAACCCTAACCCTAACCCTAACCCTAACCCTAAGAGTCTAACCCTAACCCTAAGAGTCTAACCCTAAGAGTCTAACCCTAACCCTAACCCTAACAGTCTAAACTTAACCCTAACCCTAACCCCGGCGGAAGTACCCAGGTATATTTCGCTAGATGGCAGCAGCGCTACACCAACAGCGCCGGCTGCAGTACCCAAATATATTTCGCTAGATGGCAGCAGCGCTCCACCAAAAGGGCGGCTGCAGTACCCAATTACATTTCGCTAGATGGCAGCAGCGCTCCACCAACCGGGCGGCTGCAGTACCCAATTATATTTCGCTAGATGGCAGCAGCGCTCCACCAACGGGCCGGCTGAAGTACCCAAGTATATTTCGCTAGATGGCAGCAGCGCTCCACCAAAAGGGGCCGCCTGCAGTACCCAAATATATTTCGCTAGATGGCAGCAGCGCTCCACCAACCGGTCGGCTGCAGTACCCAAGTATATTTCGCTAGATGGCAGCAGCGCTCCACCAACCGGGCGGCTGCAGTACCCAAGTATATTTCGCTAGATGGCAGCAGCGCTCCACCAAAAGGGGCCGCCTGCAGTACCCAAGTATATGTCGCTAGATGGCAGCAGCGCTCCACCAACAGCGCCGGCTGCAGTACCCAATTACATTTCGCTAGATGGCAGCAGCGCTCCACCAACAGGGCCGGCTGCAGTACCCAATTATATTTCGCTAGATGGCAGCAGCGCTCCACAAAAAGGGCCGGCTGCAGTACCCAAATATATTTCGCTAGATGGCAGCAGCGCTCCACCAACAGCGCCGGCTGCAGTACCCAAGTATATGTCGCTAGATGGCAGCAGCGCTCCACCAAAAGGGCGGCTGCAGTACCCAATACATTTCGCTAGATGGCAGCAGCGCTCCACCAAAAGGGCGGCTGCAGTACCCAATTACATTTCGCTAGATGGCAGCAGCGCTCCACCAACAGCGCCGGCTGCAGTACCCAAGTATATTTCGCTAGATGGCAGCAGCGCTCCACCAAAAGGGCGGCTGCAGTACCCAATTACATTTCGCTAGATGGCAGCAGCGCTCCACCAACAGGGCCGGCTGCAGTACACAAATATATTTCGCTAGATGGCAGCAGCGCTCCACCAACCGGGCGGCTGCAGTACCCAATTACATTTCGCTAGATGGCAGCAGCGCTCCACCAACAGCGCCGGCTGCAGTACCCAAGTATATTTCGCTAGATGGCAGCAGCGCTCCACCAAAAAGGCGGCTGCAGTACCCAATTACATTTCGCTAGATGGCAGCAGCGCTCCACCAAAAGGGCGGCTGCAGTGCCCAAGTATATTTCGCTAGATGGCAGCAGAGCTCCACCAACAGGGACGGCTGCAATACCCAAGTATATTTCGCTAGATGGCAGCAGCGCTCCACCAAAAGGGCGGCTGCAGTACCCAAATGTATTTCGCTAGACGGCAGCAGCGCTCCACCAACAGGGCCGGCTGCAGTACCCAAATATATTTCGCTAGATGGCAGCAGCGCTCCACCAACAGCGCCGGCTGCAGTACCCAAGTATATTTCGCTAGATGGCAGCAGCGCTCCACCAACAGCGGCGGCTGCAGTACCCAAATATATAGTACTGAGTCTAACCCTAACCCTAAGAGCCTGAGTCTAACCCTAACTCTAAGAGCCTGAGTCTAACCCTAACCCTAAGAGCCTAAGTCTAACCCTCACCCTTAGAGCCTGAGTCTAACCCTAAGCCTAAGAGCCTGAGTCTAACCCTAACCCTAAGAGCCTGAGTCTAACCCTAACCCGAAGAGCCTGAGTCTAACCCTAACCCTAAGAGCCTGAGTCTAACCCTAACCCGAAGAGCCTGAGTCTAACCCTAACCCTACGCGTCTAACCCTAACTCTAACCCTAACCCTAACAGTCTAACCCTAACCCTAACCCTAACCCTAACCCTAATCCTAAGAGTCTAACCCTAACCCTAACCCTAACCCTAAGAGTCTAACCCTAACCCTAAGAGTCTAACCCTAACCCCAACCCTAACCCTAACAGTCTAACCCTAACCCTAAGATTCTAACCCTAAGAGTCTAACCCTAACCCTAACTCTAACCCTAACAGTCTAACCCTAAACATAAGAGTTTAACCCTAAGAGTCTAACCCTAACCCTAACCCTAACCCTAACAGTCTAACCCTAACCCTAACCCTAAGAGTCTAACCCTAACCCTAACCCTAACCCTAAGAGTCTAACCCTAACACTAAGAGTCTAACCTTAACCCTAACCCTAACCCTAAGAGTCTAACCCTAACCCCAACCCTAACCCTAACCCTGACCCTAACCCTAAGAGTCTAACCCTAACCCTAACCCTAACCCTAACCCTAAGAGTCTAACCCTAACCCTACCCTAACCCTAAGAGTCTAACCCTAACCCTAAGAGTCTAACCCTAACCCTAACCCTAACCCGAAGAGTCTAACCCTAACCCTAAGAGTCTAACCCTAACCCTAACCCTAACCCTAACCCTAAGAGTCTAACCCTAACCCTAAGAGTCTAACCCTAAGAGTCTAACCCTAACCCTAACCCTAACAGTCTAACCTTAACCCTAACCCTAACCCCGGCGGAAGTACCCAAGTATATTTCGCTAGATGGCAGCAGCGCTCCACCAAACGGCCGGCTGCAGTACCCAATTACATTTCGCTAGATGGCAGCAGCGCTCCACCAACCGGGCGGCTGCAGTACCCAATTACATTTCGCTAGATGGCAGCAGCGCTCCACCAACAGCGCCGGCTGCAGTACCCAAGTATATTTCGCTAGATGGCAGCAGCGCTCCACCAACAGGGCCGGCTGCAGTACCCAAGTATATTTCGCTAGATGGCAGCAGCGCTCCACCAAAAGGGCGGCTGCAGTACCCAATTACATTTCGCTAGATGGCAGCAGAGCTCCACCAAAAAGGCGGCTGCAGTACCCAATTATATTTCGCTAGATGGCAGCAGCGCTCCACCAACCGGCCGGCTGAGGTACCCAAGTATATTTCGCTAGATGGCAGCAGCGCTCCACCAACAGAGCCGGCTGCAGTACCCAAATATATTTCGCTAGATGGCAGCAGCGCTCCACCAAAAGGGGCCGCCTGCAGTACCCAAATATATTTCGCTAGATGGCAGCAGCGCTACACCAACCGGTCGGCTGCAGTACCCAAGTATATTTCGCTAGATGGCACGAGCGCTCCACCAACCGGGCGGCTGCAGTACCCAAGTATATTTCGCTAGATGGCAGCAGCGCTCCACCAACCGGGCCGCCTGCAGTACCCAAGTATATGTCGCTAGATGGCAGCAGCGCTCCACCAATAGCGCCGGCTGCAGTACCCAAGTATATTTCGCTAGATGGCAGCAGCGCTCCACCAAAAGGGCGGCTGCAGTACCCAATTACATTTCGCTAGATGGCAGCAGCGCTCCACCAGAAGGACGGCTGCAGTACCCAATACATTTCGCTAGATGGCAGCAGCGCTCCACCAACCGGGCGGCTGCAGTACCCAAGTATATGTCGCTAGATGGCAGCAGCGCTCCACCAGCAGCGCCGGCTGCAGTACCCAATTACATTTCGCTAGATGGCAGCAGCGCTCCACCAAAAGGGCGGCTGCAGTACCCAATTACATTTCGCTAGATGGCAGCAGAGCTCCACCAACAGGGACGGCTGCAATACCCAAGTATATTTCGCTAGATGGCAGCAGCGCTCCACCAAAAGGGCGGCTGCAGTACCCAAATGTATTTCGCTAGACGGCAGCAGCGCTCCACCAACAGGGCCGGCTGCAGTACCCAAATATATTTCGCTAGATGGCAGCAGCGCTCCACCAACAGCGCCGGCTGCAGTACCCAAGTATATTTCGCTAGATGGCAGTAGCGCTCCACCAACAGCGGCGGCTGCAGTACCCAAATATATAGTACTGAGTCTAACCCTAACCCTAAGAGCCTGAGTCTAACCCTAACCCTAACCCTAACCCTAAGAGTCTAACCCTAACCCTAAGAGTCTAACCCTAACCCTAACCCTAACCCTAACCCTAAGAGTCTAACCCTAACCCTAAGAGTCTAACCCTAAGAGTCTAACCCTAGCCCTAACCCTAACAGTCTAACCTTAACCCTAACCCTAACCCCGGCGGAAGTACCCAAGTATATTTCGCTAGATGGCAGCAGCGCTCCACCAACAGAGCCGGCTGCAGTACCAAAATATATTTCGCTAGATGGCAGCAGCGCTCCACCAAAAGGGGCCGCCTGCAGTACCCAAATATATTTCGCTAGATGGCAGCAGCGCTCCACCAACCGGTCGGCTGCAGTACCCAAGTATATTTCGCTAGATGGCAGCAGCGCTCCACCAACCGGGCCGGCTGCAGTACCCAAGTATATTTCGCTAGATGGCAGCAGCGCTCCACCAACCGGGCCGCCTGCAGTACCCAAGTATATGTCGCTATATGGCAGCAGCGCTCCACCAACAGCGCCGGCTGCAGTAGATAATTACATTTCGCTAGATGGCAGAAGCGCTCCACCAAAAGGGCGGCTGCAGTACCCAATTACATTTCGCTAGATGGCAGCAGCGCTCCACCAGAAGGACGGCTGCAGTACCCAACTACATTTCGCTAGATGGCAGCAGCGCTCCACCAACAGCGCCGGCTGCAGTACCCAAATATATTTCGCTAGATGGCAGCAGCGCTCCACCAAAAGGGCGGCTGCAGTACCCAATTACATTTCGCTAGATGGCAGCAGCGCTCCACCAACCGGGCGGCTGCAGTACCCAATTATATTTCGCTAGATGGCAGCAGCGCTCCACCAACCGGCCGGCTGAAGTACCCAAGTATATTTCGCTAGATGGCAGCAGCGCTCCACCAACAGAGCCGGCTGCAGTACCCAAATATATTTCGCTAGATGGCAGCAGCGCTCCACCAAAAGGGGCCGCCTGCAGTACCCAAATATATTTCGCTAGATGGCGGCAGCGCTCCACCAAAAGGGCGGCTGCAGTACCCAAGTATATTTCGCTAGATGGCAGCAGCGCTCCACCAACCGGGCGGCTGCAGTACCCAATTACATTTCGCTAGATGGCAGCAGCGCTCCACCAACAGCGCCGGCTGCAGTACCCAAGTATATTTCGCTAGATGGCAGCAGCGCTCCACCAACAGCGCCGGCTGCAGTACCCAAATATATTTCGCTAGATGGCAGCAGCGCTCCACCAAAAGGGCGGCTGCAGTACCCAATTACATTTCGCTAGATGGCAGCAGCGCTCCACCAACCGGGCGGCTGCAGTACCCAAGTATATTTCGCTAGATGGCAGCAGCGCTCCACCAACAGGGCCGGCTGCACTACCCAAATATATTTCGCTAGATGGCAGCAGCGCTCCATCAAAAGGGCGGCTGCAGTACCCAATTACATTTCGCTAGATGGCAGCAGCGCTCCACCAACAGCGCCGGCTGCAGTACCCAACTATATTTCGCTAGATGGCAGCAGCGCTCAACCAACCGGGCGGCCGCAGTACCCAAATATATTTCGCTAGATGGCAGCAGCGCTCCACCAACAGCGCCGGCTGCAGTACCCAAGTATATTTCGCTAGATGGCAGCAGCGCTCCACCAAAAGGGCGGCTGCAGTACCCAATTACATTTCGCTAGATGGCAGCAGCGCTCCACCAACAGCGCCGGCTGCAGTACCCAATTACATTTCGCTAGATGGCAGCAGCGCTCCACCAAAAGGGCGGCTGCAGTACCCAATTACATTTCGCTAGATGGCAGCAGCGCTCCACCAACAGGGCCGGCTGCAGTACCCAAATATATTTCGCTAGATGGCAGCAGCGCTCCACCAACAGAGCCGGCTGCAGTACCCAATTACATTTCGCTAGATGGCAGCAGCGCTCCACCAACAGCGCCGGCTGCAGTACCCAAGTATATTTCGCTAGATGGCAGCAGCGCTCCACCAAAAGGGCGGCTGCAGTACCCAATTACATTTCGCTTGATGGCAGCAGCGCTCCACCAAAAGGGCGGCTGCAGTACCCAAGTATATTTCGCTAGATGGCAGCAGAGCTCCACCAACAGGGACGGCTGCAATACCCAAGTATATTTCGCTAGATGGCAGCAGCGCTCCACCAAAAGGGCGGCTGCAGTACCCAAATATATAGTACTGAGTCTAACCCTAACCCTAAGAGCCTGAGTCTAACCCTAACTCTAAGAGCCTGAGTCTAACCCTAACCCTAAGAGCCTGAGTCTAACCCTCACCCTAAGAGCCTGAGTCTAACCCTAAGCCTAAGAGCCTGAGTCTAACCCTCACCCTAAGAGCCTGAGTCTAACCCTAACCCGAAGAGCCTGAGTCTAACCCTAACCCTAAGAGCCTGAGTCTAACCCTCACCCTAAGAGCCTGAGTCTAACTCTCACCCTAAGAGCCTGAGTCTAACCCTAACCCTAAGAGCCTGAGTCTAACCCTAACCCTAAGAGCCTGAATCTAACCCTAACCCGAAGAGCCTGAGTCTAACCCTCACGCTGAGAGCCTGAGTCTAACCCTAACCCTAAGAGCCTGAGTCTAACCCTAACCCTAAGAGCCTGAGTCTAACCCTAACCCTAAGAGCCTGAGTCTAACCCTAACCCGAAGAGCCTGAGTCTAACCCTCACCCTAAGAGCCTGAGTCTAACCCTAACCCTAAGAGCCTGAGTCTAACCCTAACCCTAAGAGCCTGAGTCTAACCCTAACCCTACGAGTCTAACACTAACCCTAACCTTAACCCTAACAGTCTAACCCTAACCCTAATCCTAAGAGTCTAACCCTAACCCTAACCCTAACCCTAAGAGTCTAACCCTAACCCTAACCATAACCCTAAGAGTCTAACCCTAACCCTGAGTCTAACCCTAACCCTAACCCTAAGAGTCTTACCCTAACCCTAAGTGTCTAACCCTAACCCCAACCCAAACCCTAACAGTCTAACCCTATGATTCTAACCCTAAGAGTCTAACCCTAACCCTAACCCTAACCCGAACCTAACCCTAACCCTAACCCTAACCCTAACCCTAACCCTAACCCTAACCCTAACCCTAACCCTAAACATAAGAGTTTAACCCTAAGAGTCTAACCCTAACCCTAACCCTAACCCTAACAGTCTAACCCTAACCCTAACCCTAAGAGTCTAACCCTAACCCTAACCCTAAGAGTCTAACCCTAACACTAAGAGTCTAACCTTAACCCTAACCCTAACACTAAGAGTCTAACCCTAACCCTAACCCTAACCCTGACCCTAACCCTAAGAGTCTAACCCTAACCCTAACCCTAACCCTAAGAGTCTAACCCTAACCCTACCCTAACCCTAAGAGTCTAACCCTAACCCTAAGAGTCTAACCCTAACCCTAACCCTAAGAGTCTAACCATAACCCTAAGAGTCTAACCCTAACCCTAACCCTAACCCTAAGAGTCTAACCCTAACCCTAAGAGTCTAACCCTAAGAGTCTAACCCTAACCATAACCCTAACAGTCTAACCTTAACCCTAACCCTAACCCCGGCGGAAGTACCCAAGTATATTTCGCTAGATGGCAGCAGCGCTCCACCAACAGCGCCGGCTGCAGTACCCAAATATATTTCGCTAGATGGCAGCAGCGCTCCACCAAAAGGGCGGCTGCAGTACCCAATTACATTTCGCTAGATGGCAGCAGCGCTCCACCAACCGGGCGGCTGCAGTACCCAATTATATTTCGCTAGATGGCAGCAGCGCTCCACCAACCGGCCGGCTGAAGTACCCAAGTATATTTCGCTAGATGGCAGCAGCGCTCCACCAACAGAGCCGGCTGCAGTACCCAAATATATTTCGCTAGATGGCAGCAGCGCTCCACCAAAAGGGGCCGCCTGCAGTACCCAAATATATTTCGCTAGATGGCAGCAGCGCTCCACCAACAGGGCGGCTGCAGTACCCAAGTATATTTCGCTAGATGGCAGCAGCGCTCCACCAACCGGGCGGCTGCAGTACCCAAGTATATTTCGCTAGATGGCAGCAGCGCTCCACCAAAAGGGGCCGCCTGCAGTACCCAAGTATATTTCGCTAGATGGCAGCAGCGCTCCACCAACAGCGCCGGCTGCAGTACCCAATTACATTTCGCTAGATGGCAGCAGCGCTCCACCAACAGCGCCGGCTGCAGTACCCAATTACATTTCGCTAGATGGCAGCAGCGCTCCATAAAAAGGGCGGCTGCAGTACCCAAATATATTTCGCTAGATGGCAGCAGCGCTCCACCAACAGGGCCTGTTGCAGTACCCAAGTATATTTCGCTAGATGGCAGCAGCGCTCCACCAAAAGGGCGGCTGCAGTACCCAATTACATTTCGCTAGATGGCAGCAGCGCTCCACCAACCGGGCGGCTGCAGTACCCAATTATATTTCGCTAGATGGCAGCAGCGCTCCACCAACCGGCCGGCTGAAGTACCCAAGTATATTTCGCTAGATGGCAGCAGCGCTCCACCAACAGAGCCGGCTGCAGTACCCAAATATATTTCGCTAGATGGCAGCAGCGCTCCACCAAAAGGGGCCGCCTGCAGTACCCAAATATATTTCGCTAGATGGCAGCAGCGCTCCACCAACCGGCCGGCTGCAGTACCCAAGTATATTTCGCTAGATGGCAGCAGCGCTCCACCAACCGGGCGGCTGCAGTACCCAAGTATATTTCGCTAGATGGCAGCAGCGCTCCACCAAAAGGGGCCGCCTGCAGTACCCAAGTATATGTCGCTAGATGGCAGCAGCGCTCCACCAACCGGGCCGCCTGCAGTACCCAATTACATTTCGCTAGATGGCAGCAGCGCTCCACCAACAGCGCCGGCTGCAGTACCCAATTACATTTCGCTAGATGGCAGCAGCGCTCCACAAAAAGGGCGGCTGCAGTACCCAAATATATTTCGCTAGATGGCAGCAGCGCTCCACCAACAGGGCCTGTTGCAGTACCCAAGTATATTTCGCTAGATGGCAGCAGCGCTACACCAAAAGGGCGGCTGCAGTACCCAATTACATTTCGCTAGATGGCAGCAGCGCTCCACCAACAGGGCGGCTGCAGTACCCAATACATTTCGCTAGATGGCAGCAGCGCTCCACCAAAAGGGCGGCTGCAGTACCCAATTACATTTCGCTAGATGGCAGCAGCGCTCCACCAACAGCGCCGGCTGCAGTACCCAATTATATTTCGCTAGATGGCAGCAGCGCTACACCAAAAGGGCGGCTGCAGTACCCAATTACATTTCGCTAGATGGCAGCAGCGCTCCACCAACCGGGCCGGCTGCAGTACCCAAATATATTTCGCTAGATGGCAGCAGCGCTCCACCAACCGGGCGGCTGCAGTACCCAATTACATTTCGCTAGATGGCAGCAGCGCTCCACCAACAGCGCCGGCTGCAGTACCCAAGTATATTTCGCTAGATGGCAGCAGCGCTCCACCAAATGGGCGGCTGCAGTACCCAATTACATTTCGCTAGATGGCAGCAGCGCTCCACCAACAGAGCCGGCTGCAGTACCCAAGTATATTTCGCTAGATGGCAGCAGAGCTCCACCAACAGGGACGGCTGCAATACCCAAGTATATTTCGCTAGATGGCAGCAGCGCTCCACCAACAGCGGCGGCTGCAGTACCCAAATATATAGTACTGAGTCTAACCCTAACCCTAAGAGCCTGAGTCTAACCCTAACTCTAAGAGCCTGAGTCTAACCCTAACCCTAAAGCCTGAGTCTAACCCTCACCCTAAGAGCCTGAGTCTAACCCTAACCCTACCCTAACCCTAAGAGTCTAACCATAACCCTAAGAGTCTAACCCTAACCCTAACCCTAACCCTAACCCTAAGAGTCTAACCCTAACCCTAAGAGTCTAACCCTAAGAGTCTAACCCTAACCCTAACCCTAACAGTCTAACCTTAACCCTAACCCTAACCCCGGCTGAAGTACCCAAGTATATTTCGCTAGATGGCAGCAGCGCTCCACCAACAGAGCCAGCTGCAGTACCCAAATATATTTCGCTAGATGGCAGCAGCGCTCCACCAAAAGGGGCCGCCTGCAGTACCCAAATATATTTCGCTAGATGGCAGCAGCGCTCCACCAACCGGTCGGCTGCAGTACCCAAGTATATGTCGCTAGATGGCAGCAGCGCTCCACCAACAGCGCCGGCTGCAGTACATAATTACATTTCGCTAGATGGCAGCAGCGCTCCACCAACCGGGCGGCTGCAGTACCCAATTACATTTCGCTAGATGGCAGCAGCGCTCCACCAACAGAGCCGGCTGCAGTACCCAACTATATTTCGCTAGATGGCAGCAGCGCTCCACCAACAGGGCCGGCTGCAGTACCCAAGTATATTTCGCTAGATGGCAGCAGCGCTCCACCAAAAGGGCGGCTGCGGTACCCAATTACATTTCGCTAGATGGCAGCAGCGCTCCACCAAAAGGGCGGCTGCAGTACCCAAGTATATTTCGCTAGATGGCAGCAGAGCTCCACCAACAGGGACGGCTGCAATACCCAAGTATATTTCGCTAGATGGCAGCAGCGCTCCACCAAAAGGGCGGCTGCAGTACCCAAATGTATTTCGCTAGACGGCAGCAGCGCTCCACCAACAGGGCCGGCTGCAGTACCCAAATATATTTCGCTAGATGGCAGCAGCGCTCCACCAACAGCGCCGGCTGCAGTACCCAATTATATTTCGCTAGATGGCAGCAGCGCTCCACCAAAAGGGCCGCCTGCAGTACCCAAGTATATGTCGCTAGATGGCAGCAGCGCTCCACCAACAGGGCGGCTGCAGTACCCAATACATTTCGCTAGATGGCAGCAGCGCTCCACCAAAAGGGCGGCTGCAGTACCCAATTACATTTCGCTAGATGGCAGCAGCGCTCCACCAACAGCGCCGGCTGCAGTACCCAATTATATTTCGCTAGATGGCAGCAGCGCTACACCAAAAGGGCGGCTGCAGTACCCAATTACATTTCGCTAGATGGCAGCAGCGCTCCACCAACCGGGCCGGCTGCAGTACCCAAAAATATTTCGCTAGATGGCAGCAGCGCTCCACCAACCGGGCGGCTGCAGTACCCAATTACATTTCGCTAGATGGCAGCAGCGCTCCACCAACAGCGCCGGCTGCAGTACCCAAGTATATTTCGCTAGATGGCAGCAGCGCTCCACCAAAAGGGCGGCTGCAGTACCCAATTACATTTCGCTAGATGGCAGCAGCGCTCCACCAACAGAGCCGGCTGCAGTACCCAAGTATATTTCGCTAGATGGCAGCAGAGCTCCACCAACAGGGACGGCTGCAATACCCAAGTATATTTCGCTAGATGGCAGCAGCGCTCCACCAACAGCGGCGGCTGCAGTACCCAAATATATAGTACTGAGTCTAACCCTAACCCTAAGAGCCTGAGTCTAACCCTAACTCTAAGAGCCTGAGTCTAACCCTAACCCTAAAGCCTGAGTCTAACCCTCACCCTAAGAGCCTGAGTCTAACCCTAACCCTACCCTAACCCTAAGAGTCTAACCATAACCCTAAGAGTCTAACCCTAACCCTAACCCTAACCCTAACCCTAAGAGTCTAACCCTAACCCTAAGAATCTAACCCTAAGAGTCTAACCCTAACCCTAACCCTAACAGTCTAACCTTAACCCTAACCCTAACCCCGGCTGAAGTACCCAAGTATATTTCGCTAGATGGCAGCAGCGCTCCACCAACAGAGCCAGCTGCAGTACCCAAATATATTTCGCTAGATGGCAGCAGCGCTCCACCAAAAGGGGCCGCCTGCAGTACCCAAATATATTTCGCTAGATGGCAGCAGCGCTCCACCAACCGGTCGGCTGCAGTACCCAAGTATATGTCGCTAGATGGCAGCAGCGCTCCACCAACAGCGCCGGCTGCAGTACATAATTACATTTCGCTAGATGGCAGCAGCGCTCCACCAACAGCGCCGGCTGCAGTACCCAAGTATATTTCGCTAGATGGCAGCAGCGCTCCACCAAGCGGGCCGCCTGCAGTACCCAAGTATATGTCGCTAGATGGCAGCAGCGCTCCACCAACAGCGCCGGCTGCAGTACATAATTACATTTCGCTAGATGGCAGCAGCGCTCCATCAAAAGGGCGGCTGCAGTACCCAATTACATTTCGCTAGAGGGCAGCAGCGCTCCACCAGAAGGACGGCTGCAGTACCCAACTACATTTCGCTAGATGGCAGCAGCGCTCCACCAACAGGGCCGGCTGCAGTACAAAAATATATTTCGCTAGATGGCAGCAGCGCTCCACCAACCGGGCGGCTGCAGTACCCAATTACATTTCGCTAGATGGCAGCAGCGCTCCACCAACAGCGCCGGCTGCAGTACCCAAGTATATTTCGCTAGATGGCAGCAGCGCTCCACCAAAAGGGAGGCTGCAGTACCCAATTACATTTCGCTAGATGGCAGCAGCGCTCCACCAAAAGGGCGGCTGCAGTACCCAAGTATATTTCGCTAGATGGCAGCAGAGCTCCACCAACAGGGACGGCTGCAATACCCAAGTATATTTCGCTAGATGGCAGCAGCGCTCCACCAAAAGGGCGGCTGCAGTACCCAAATGTATTTCGCTAGACGGCAGCAGCGCTCCACCAACAGGGCCGGCTGCAGTACCCAAATATATTTAGCTAGATGGCAGCAGCGCTCCACCAACAGCGCCGGCTGCAGTACCCAATTATATTTCGCTAGATGGCAGCAGCGCTCCACCAAAAGGGGCCGCCTGCAGTACCCAAATATATAGTACTGAGTCTAACCCTAACCCTAAGAGCCTGAGTCTAACCCTAACTCTAAGAGCCTGAGTCTAACCCTCACCCTAAGAGCCTGAGTCTAACCCTAACCCTAAGAGCCTGAGTCTAACCCTCACCCTAAGAGCCTGAGTCTAACCCTAACCCTAAGAGCCTGAGTCTAACCCTAACCCGAAGAGCCTGAGTCTAACCCTAACCCTAAGAGCCTGAGTCTAACCCTCACCCTAAGAGCCTGAGTCTAACCCTAACCCTAAGAGCCTGAGTCTAACCCTAACCCTAAGAGCCTGAATCTAACCCTAACCCGAAGAGCCTGAGTCTAACCCTCACGCTAAGAGCCTGAGTCTAACCCTAACCCTAAGAGCCTGAGTCTAACCCTAACCCTAAGAGCCTGAGTCTAACCCTAACCCTAACCCTAACCCTGACCCTAACCCTAAGAGTCTAACCCTAACCCTAACCCTAAGAGTCTAACCCTAACCCTACCCTAACCCTAAGAGTCTAACCCTAACCCTAACCCTAACCCTAAGAGTCTAACCATAACCCTAAGAGTCTAACCCTAACCCTAACCCTAACCCTAAGAGTCTAACCCTAACCCTAAGAGTCTAACCCTAACCCTAAGAGTCTAACCCTAAGAGTCTAACCCTAACCCTAACCCTAACAGTCTAACCTTAACCCTAACCCTAACCCCGGCTGAAGTACCCAAGTATATTTCGCTAGATGGCAGCAGCGCTCCACCAACAGCGCCGGCTGCAGTACCCAAATATATTTCGCTAGATGGCAGCAGCGCTCCACCAAAAGGGCGGCTGCAGTACCCAATTACATTTCGCTAGATGGCAGCAGCGCTCCACCAACCGGGCGGCTGCAGTACCCAATTATATTTCGCTAGATGGCAGCAGCGCTCCACCAACCGGCCGGCTGAAGTACCCAAGTATATTTCGCTAGATGGCAGCAGCGCTCCACCAACAGAGCCGGCTGCAGTACCCAAATATATTTCGCTAGATGGCAGCAGCGCTCCACCAAAAGGGGCCGCCTGCAGTACCCAAATATATTTCGCTAGATGGCAGCAGCGCTCCACCAACCGGCCGGCTGCAGTACCCAAGTATATTTCGCTAGATGGCAGCAGCGCTCCACCAACCGGGCGGCTGCAGTACCCAAGTATATTTCGCTAGATGGCAGCAGCGCTCCACCAAAAGGGGCCGCCTGCAGTACCCAAGTATATGTCGCTAGATGGCAGCAGCGCTCCACCAACCGGGCCGCCTGCAGTACCCAATTACATTTCGCTAGATGGCAGCAGCGCTCCACCAACAGCGCCGGCTGCAGTACCCAATTACATTTCGCTAGATGGCAGCAGCGCTCCACAAAAAGGGCGGCTGCAGTACCCAAATATATTTCGCTAGATGGCAGCAGCGCTCCACCAACAGGGCCTGTTGCAGTACCCAAGTATATTTCGCTAGATGGCAGCAGCGCTCCACCAAAAGGGCGGCTGCAGTACCCAATTACATTTCGCTAGATGGCAGCAGCGCTCCACCAACAGGGCGGCTGCAGTACCCAATACATTTCGCTAGATGGCAGCAGCGCTCCACCAAAAGGGCGGCTGCAGTACCCAATTACATTTCGCTAGATGGCAGCAGCGCTCCACCAACAGCGCCGGCTGCAGTACCCAATTATATTTCGCTAGATGGCAGCAGCGCTACACCAAAAGGGCGGCTGCAGTACCCAATTACATTTCGCTAGATGGCAGCAGCGCTCCATCAACAGGGCCGGCTGCAGTACCCAAATATATTTCGCTAGATGGCAGCAGCGCTCCACCAACCGGGCGGCTGCAGTACCCAATTACATTTCGCTAGATGGCAGCAGCGCTCCACCAACAGCGCCGGCTGCAGTACCCAAGTATATTTCGCTAGATGGCAGCAGCGCTCCACCAAATGGGCGGCTGCAGTACCCAATTACATTTCGCTAGATGGCAGCAGCGCTCCACCAACAGAGCCGGCTGCAGTACCCAAGTATATTTCGCTAGATGGCAGCAGAGCTCCACCAACAGGGACGGCTGCAATACCCAAGTATATTTCGCTAGATGGCAGCAGCGCTCCACCAACAGCGGCGGCTGCAGTACCCAAATATATAGTACTGAGTCTAACCCTAACCCTAAGAGCCTGAGTCTAACCCTAACTCTAAGAGCCTGAGTCTAACCCTAACCCTAAAGCCTGAGTCTAACCCTCACCCTAAGAGCCTGAGTCTAACCCTAACCCTACCCTAACCCTAAGAGTCTAACCATAACCCTAAGAGTCTAACCCTAACCCTAACCCTAACCCTAACCCTAAGAGTCTAACCCTAACCCTAAGAGTCTAACCCTAAGAGTCTAACCCTAACCCTAACCCTAACAGTCTAACCTTAACCCTAACCCTAACCCCGGCTGAAGTACCCAAGTATATTTCGCTAGATGGCAGCAGCGCTCCACCAACAGAGCCAGCTGCAGTACCCAAATATATTTCGCTAGATGGCAGCAGCGCTCCACCAAAAGGGGCCGCCTGCAGTACCCAAATATATTTCGCTAGATGGCAGCAGCGCTCCACCAACCGGTCGGCTGCAGTACCCAAGTATATGTCGCTAGATGGCAGCAGCGCTCCACCAACAGCGCCGGCTGCAGTACATAATTACATTTCGCTAGATGGCAGCAGCGCTCCACCAAAAGGGCGGCTGCAGTACCCAATTACATTTCGCTAGATGGCAGCAGCGCTCCACCAACAGAGCCGGCTGCAGTACCCAACTATATTTCGCTAGATGGCAGCAGCGCTCCACCAACAGGGCCGGCTGCAGTACCCAAGTATATTTCGCTAGATGGCAGCAGCGCTCCACCAAAAGGGCGGCTGCGGTACCCAATTACATTTCGCTAGATGGCAGCAGCGCTCCACCAAAAGGGCGGCTGCAGTACCCAAGTATATTTCGCTAGATGGCAGCAGAGCTCCACCAACAGGGACGGCTGCAATACCCAAGTATATTTCGCTAGATGGCAGCAGCGCTCCACCAAAAGGGCGGCTGCAGTACCCAAATGTATTTCGCTAGACGGCAGCAGCGCTCCACCAACAGGGCCGGCTGCAGTACCCAAATATATTTCGCTAGATGGCAGCAGCGCTCCACCAACAGCGCCGGCTGCAGTACCCAATTATATTTCGCTAGATGGCAGCAGCGCTCCACCAAAAGGGGCCGCCTGCAGTACCCAAATATATAGTACTGAGTCTAACCCTAACCCTAAGAGCCTGAGTCTAACCCTAACTCTAAGAGCCTGAGTCTAACCCTCACCCTAAGAGCCTGAGTCTAACCCTAACCCTAAGAGCCTGAGTCTAACCCTCACCCTAAGAGCCTGAGTCTAACCCTAACCCTAAGAGCCTGAGTCTAACCCTAACCCGAAGAGCCTGAGTCTAACCCTAACCCTAAGAGCCTGAGTCTAACCCTCACCCTAAGAGCCTGAGTCTAACCCTCACGCTAAGAGCCTGAGTCTAACCCTAACCCTAAGAGCCTGAGTCTAACCCTAACCCTAAGAGCCTGAATCTAACCCTAACCCGAAGAGCCTGAGTCTAACCCTCACGCTAAGAGCCTGAGTCTAACCCTAACCCTAAGAGCCTGAGTCTAACCCTAACCCTAAGAGCCTGAGTCTAACCCTAACCCTAACCCTAACCCTGTCCCTAACCCTAAGAGTCTAACCCTAACCCTAACCCTACGAGTCTAACCCTAACCCTACCCTAACCCTAAGAGTCTAACCCTAACCCTAACCCTAACCCTAAGAGTCTAACCATAACCCTAAGAGTCTAACCCTAACCCTAACCCTAACCCTAAGAGTCTAACCCTAACCCTAAGAGTCTAACCCTAACCCTAAGAGTCTAACCCTAAGAGTCTAACCCTAACCCTAACCCTAACAGTCTAACCTTAACCCTAACCCTAACCCCGGCTGAAGTACCCAAGTATATTTCGCTAGATGGCAGCAGCGCTCCACCAACAGCGCCGGCTGCAGTACCCAAATATATTTCGCTAGATGGCAGCAGCGCTCCACCAAAAGGGCGGCTGCAGTACCCAATTACATTTCGCTAGATGGCAGCAGCGCTCCACCAACCGGGCGGCTGCAGTACCCAATTATATTTCGCTAGATGGCAGCAGCGCTCCACCAACCGGCCGGCTGAAGTACCCAAGTATATTTCGCTAGATGGCAGCAGCGCTCCACCAACAGAGCCGGCTGCAGTACCCAAATATATTTCGCTAGATGGCAGCAGCGCTCCACCAAAAGGGGCCGCCTGCAGTACCCAAATATATTTCGCTAGATGGCAGCAGCGCTCCACCAACCGGCCGGCTGCAGTACCCAAGTATATTTCGCTAGATGGCAGCAGCGCTCCACCAACCGGGCGGCTGCAGTACCCAAGTATATTTCGCTAGATGGCAGCAGCGCTCCACCAAAAGGGGCCGCCTGCAGTACCCAAGTATATGTCGCTAGATGGCAGCAGCGCTCCACCAACCGGGCCGCCTGCAGTACCCAATTACATTTCGCTAGATGGCAGCAGCGCTCCACCAACAGCGCCGGCTGCAGTACCCAATTACATTTCGCTAGATGGCAGCAGCGCTCCACAAAAAGGGCGGCTGCAGTACCCAAATATATTTCGCTAGATGGCAGCAGCGCTCCACCAACAGGGCCTGTTGCAGTACCCAAGTATATTTCGCTAGATGGCAGCAGCGCTACACCAAAAGGGCGGCTGCAGTACCCAATTACATTTCGCTAGATGGCAGCAGCGCTCCACCAACAGGGCGGCTGCAGTACCCAATACATTTCGCTAGATGGCAGCAGCGCTCCACCAAAAGGGCGGCTGCAGTACCCAATTACATTTCGCTAGATGGCAGCAGCGCTCCACCAACAGCGCCGGCTGCAGTACCCAATTATATTTCGCTAGATGGCAGCAGCGCTACACCAAAAGGGCGGCTGCAGTACCCAATTACATTTCGCTAGATGGCAGCAGCGCTCCACCAACCGGGCCGGCTGCAGTACACAAATATATTTCGCTAGATGGCAGCAGCGCTCCACCAACCGGGCGGCTGCAGTACCCAATTACATTTCGCTAGATGGCAGCAGCGCTCCACCAACAGCGCCGGCTGCAGTACCCAAGTATATTTCGCTAGATGGCAGCAGCGCTCCACCAAATGGGCGGCTGCAGTACCCAATTACATTTCGCTAGATGGCAGCAGCGCTCCACCAACAGAGACGGCTGCAGTACCCAAGTATATTTCGCTAGATGGCAGCAGAGCTCCACCAACAGGGACGGCTGCAATACCCAAGTATATTTCGCTAGATGGCAGCAGCGCTCCACCAACAGCGCCGGCTGCAGTACCCAAATATATAGTACTGAGTCTAACCCTAACCCTAAGAGCCTGAGTCTAACCCTAACTCTAAGAGCCTGAGTCTAACCCTAACCCTAAAGCCTGAGTCTAACCCTCACCCTAAGAGCCTGAGTCTAACCCTAACCCTACCCTAACCCTAAGAGTCTAACCATAACCCTAAGAGTCTAACCCTAACCCTAACCCTAACCCTAACCCTAAGAGTCTAACCCTAACCCTAAGAGTCTAACCCTAAGAGTCTAACCCTAACCCTAACCCTAACAGTCTAACCTTAACCCTAACCCTAACCCCGGCTGAAGTACCCAAGTATATTTCGCTAGATGGCAGCAGCGCTCCACCAACAGAGCCAGCTGCAGTACCCAAATATATTTCGCTAGATGGCAGCAGCGCTCCACCAAAAGGGGCCGCCTGCAGTACCCAAATATATTTCGCTAGATGGCAGCAGCGCTCCACCAACCGGTCGGCTGCAGTACCCAAGTATATGTCGCTAGATGGCAGCAGCGCTCCACCAACAGCGCCGGCTGCAGTACATAATTACATTTCGCTAGATGGCAGCAGCGCTCCACCAAAAGGGCGGCTGCAGTACCCAATTACATTTCGCTAGATGGCAGCAGCGCTCCACCAACAGAGCCGGCTGCAGTACCCAACTATATTTCGCTAGATGGCAGCAGCGCTCCACCAACAGGGCCGGCTGCAGTACCCAAGTATATTTCGCTAGATGGCAGCAGCGCTCCACCAAAAGGGGCCGCCTGCAGTACCCAAGTATATGTCGCTAGATGGCAGCAGCGCTCCACCAAAAGGGCGGCTGCAGTACCCAATACATTTCGCTAGATGGCAGCAGCGCTCCACCAACAGCGCCGGCTGCAGTACCCAAGTATATTTCGCTAGATGGCAGCAGCGCTACACCAAAAGGGCGGCTGCAGTACCCAATTACATTTCGCTAGATGGCAGCAGCGCTCCACCAACAGGGCCGGCTGCAGTACCCAAATATATTTCGCTAGATGGCAGCAGCGCTCCACCAACCGGGCGGCTGCAGTACCCAATTACATTTCGCTAGATGGCAGCAGCGCTCCACCAACAGCGCCGGCTGCAGTACCCAAGTATATTTCGCTAGATGGCAGCAGCGCTCCACCAAAAGGGCGGCTGCGGTACCCAATTACATTTCGCTAGATGGCAGCAGCGCTCCACCAAAAGGGCGGCTGCAGTACCCAAGTATATTTCGCTAGATGGCAGCAGAGCTCCACCAACAGGGACGGCTGCAATACCCAAGTATATTTCGCTAGATGGCAGCAGCGCTCCACCAAAAGGGCGGCTGCAGTACCCAAATGTATTTCGCTAGACGGCAGCAGCGCTCCACCAACAGGGCCGGCTGCAGTACCCAAATATATTTCGCTAGATGGCAGCAGCGCTCCACCAACAGCGCCGGCTGCAGTACCCAATTATATTTCGCTAGATGGCAGCAGCGCTCCACCAAAAGGGGCCGCCTGCAGTACCCAAATATATAGTACTGAGTCTAACCCTAACCCTAAGAGCCTGAGTCTAACCCTAACTCTAAGAGCCTGAGTCTAACCCTCACCCTAAGAGCCTGAGTCTAACCCTAACCCTAAGAGCCTGAGTCTAACCCTCACCCTAAGAGCCTGAGTCTAACCCTAACCCTAAGAGCCTGAGTCTAACCCTAACCCGAAGAGCCTGAGTCTAACCCTAACCCTAAGAGCCTGAGTCTAACCCTCACCCTAAGAGCCTGAGTCTAACCCTCACCCTAAGAGCCTGAGTCTAACCCTAACCCTAAGAGCCTGAGTCTAACCCTAACCCTAAGAGCCTGAATCTAACCCTAACCCGAAGAGCCTGAGTCTAACCCTCACGCTAAGAGCCTGAGTCTAACCCTAACCCTAATAGCCTGAGTCTAACCCTCACGCTAAGAGCCTGAGTCTAACCCTAACCCTAAGAGCCTGAGTCTAACCCTAACCCTAAGAGCCTGAGTCTAACCGCAACCCTACGAGTCTAACACTAACCCTAACCTTAACCCTAACAGTCTAACCCTAACCCTAACCCTAATCCTAAGAGTCTAACCCTAACCCTAACCCTAACCCTAAGAGTCTAACCCTAACCCTGAGTCTAACCCTAAGAGTCTAACCCTAACCCTGAGTCTAACCCTAACCCTAACCCTAACCCTAAGAGTCTTACCCTAACCCTAAGAGTCTTACCCTAACCCCAACCCTAACCCTAACAGTCTAATCCTAAGATTCTAACCCTAAGAGTCTAACCCTAACCCTAACTCTAACCCTAACAGTCTAACCTTAAACATAAGAGTTTAACCCTAAGAGTCTAACCCTAACCATAACCCTAACCCTAACAGTCTAACCCTAACCCTAACCCTAAGAGTTTAACCCTAACCCTAACCCTAACCCTAAGAGTCTAACCCTAACACTAAGAGTCTAACCTTAACCCTAACCCTAACCCTAAGAGTCTAACCCTAACCCTAACCCTAACCCTGACCCTAACCCTAAGAGTCTAACCCTAACCCTAACCCTAACCCTAACCCTAACCCTAAGAGTCTAACCCTAACCCTACCCTAACCCTAAGAGTCTAACCCTAACCCTAAGAGTCTAACCCTAACCCTAACCCTAACCCTAAGAGTCTAACCCTAACCCTAAGAGTCTAACCCTAACCCTAACCCTAACCCTAACCCTAAGAGTCTAACCCTAACCCTAAGAGTCTAACCCTAAGAGTCTAACCCTAACCCTAACCCTAACAGTCTAACCTTAACCCTAACCCTAACCCCGGCGGAAGTACCCAAGTATATTTCGCTAGATGGCAGCAGCGCTCCACCAACAGCGCCGGCTGCAGTACCCAAATATATTTCGCTAGATGGCAGCAGCGCTCCACCAAAAGGGCGGCTGCAGTACCCAATTACATTTCGCTAGATGGCAGCAGCGCTCCACCAACCGGGCGGCTGCAGTACCCAATTATATTTCGCTAGATGGCAGCAGCGCTCTACCAACCGGCCGGCTGAAGTACCCAAGTATATTTCGCTAGATGGCAGCAGCGCTCCACCAACAGCGGCGGCTGCAGTACCCAAAATATATAGTACTGAGTCTAACCCTAACCCTAAGAGCCTGAGTCTAACCCTAACCCTAAGAGCCTGAGTCTAACCCTAACCCTAAGAGCCTGAGTCTAACCCTCACCCTAAGAGCCTGAGTCTAACCCTAACCCTAAGAGCCTGAGTCTAACCCTAACTCTAAGAGCCTGAGTCTAACCCTAACCCTAAGAGCCTGAGTCTAACCCTAACCCTACGAGTCTAACACTAACCCTAACCTTAACCCTAACAGTCTAACCCTAACCCTAACCCTAACCCTAACCCTAATCCTAAGAGTCTAACCCTAACCCTAACCCTAACCCTAAGAGTCTAACCCTAACCCTGAGTCTAACCCTAACCCTAACCCTAACCCTAAGAGTCTAACCCTAACCCTAAGAGTCTAACCCTAACCCCAACCCTAACCCTAACAGTCTAACCCTAAGATTCTAACCCTAACCCTAACTCTAACCCTAACAGTCTAACCGTAAACATAAGAGTTTAACCCTAAGAGTCTAACCCTAACCATAACCCTAACCCTAACAGTCTAACCCTAACCCTAACCCTAAGAGTCTAACCCTAACCCTAACCCTAAGAGTCTAACCCTAACACTAAGAGTCTAACCTTAACCCTAACCCTAACCCTAAGAGTCTAACCCTAACCCTAACCCTAACCCTAACCCTGACCCTAACCCTAAGAGTCTAACCCTAACCCTAACCCTAACCCTAACCCTAAGAGTCTAACCCTAACCCTACCCTAACCCTAAGAGTCTAACCCTAACCCTAAGAGTCTAACCCTAACCCTAACCCTAACCCTAAGAGTCTAACCCTAACCCTAAGAGTCTAACCCTAACCCTAACCCTAACCCTAACCCTAAGAGTCTAACCCTAACCCTAAGAGTCTAACCCTAAGAGTTTAACCCTAACCCTAACCCTAACAGTCTAACCTTAACCCTAACCCGAACCCCGGCTGAAGTACCCAAGTATATTTCGCTAGATGGCAGCAGCGCTCCACCAACAGAGCCGGCTGCAGTACCCAAATATATTTCGCTAGATGGCAGCAGCGCTCCACCAAAAGGGGCCGGCTGCAGTACCCAAATATATTTCGCTAGATGGCAGCAGCGCTCCACCAACCGGCCGGCTGCAGTACCCAAGTATATTTCGCTAGATGGCAGCAGCGCTCCACCAAAAGGGCGGCTGCAGTACCCACGTATATTTCGCTAGATGGCAGCAGCGCTCCACCAACCGGGCCGCCTGCAGTACCCAAGTATATGTCGCTAGATGGCAGCAGCGCTCCACCAACAGCGCCGGCTGCAGTACATAATTACATTTCGCTAGATGGCAGCAGCGCTCCACCAAAAGGGCGGCTGCAGTACCCAATTACATTTCGCTAGATGGCAGCAGCGCTCCACCAGAAGGACGGCTGCAGTACCCAACTACATTTCGCTAGATGGCAGCAGCGCTCCACCAACAGGGCCGGCTGCAGTACCCAAGTATATTTCGCTAGATGGCAGCAGCGCTCCACCAAAAGGGCGGCTGCAGTACCCAATTACATTTCGCTAGATGGCAGCAGCGCTCCACCAGAAGGACGGCTGCAGTACCCAAGTATATTTCGCTAGATGGCAGCAGCGCTCCACCAAAAGGGCGGCTGCAGTACCCAATTACATTTCGCTAGATGGCAGCAGCGCTCCACCAAAAGGGCGGCTGCAGTACCCAAGTATATTTCGCTAGATGGCAGCAGAGCTCCACCAACAGGGACGGCTGCAATACCCAAATATATTTCGCTAGATGGCAGCAGCGCTCCACCAAAAGGGCGGCTGCAGTACCCAAATGTATTTCGCTAGACGGCAGCAGCGCTCCACCAACAGGGCCGGCTGCAGTACCCAAATATATTTCGCTAGATGGCAGCAGCGCTACACCAACAGCGCCGGCTGCAGTACGCAAATATATTTCGCTAGATGGCAGAAGCGCTCCACCAAAAGGGCGGCTGCTGTACCCAATTACATTTCGCTAGATGGCAGCAGCGCTCCACCAAAAGGGCGGCTGCAGTACCCAATTATATTTCGCTAGATGGCAGCAGCGCTCCACCAAGGGGCCGGCTGAAGTACCCAAGTATATTTCGCTAGATGGCAGCAGCGCTCCACCAAAAGGGGCCGCCTGCAGTACCCAAATATATTTCGCTAGATGGCAGCAGCGCTCCACCAACCGGTCGGCTGCAGTACCCAAGTATATTTCGCTAGATGGCAGCAGCGCTCCACCAACCGGGCGGCTGCAGTACCCAAGTATATTTCGCTAGATGGCAGCAGCGCTCCACCAAAAGGGGCCGCCTGCAGTACCCAAGTATATGTCGCTAGATGGCAGCAGCGCTCCACCAACAGCGCCGGCTGCAGTACCCAATTACATTTCGCTAGATGGCAGCAGCGCTCCACAAAAAGGGCCGGCTGCAGTACCCAAATATATTTCGCTAGATGGCAGCAGCGCTCCACCAACAGCGCCGGCTGCAGTACCCAATTACATTTCGCTAGATGGCAGCAGCGCTCCACAAAAAGGGCCGGCTGCAGTACCCAAGTATATGTCGCTAGATGGCAGCAGCGCTCCACCAAAAGGGCGGCTGCAGTACCCAATACATTTCGCTAGATGGCAGCAGCGCTCCACCAAAAGGGCGGCTGCAGTACCCAATTACATTTCGCTAGATGGCAGCAGCGCTCCACCAACAGCGCCGGCTGCAGTACCCAACTACATTTCGCTAGATGGCAGCAGCGCTCCACCAAAAGGGCGGCTGCAGTACCCAGTTACATTTCGCTAGATGGCAGCAGCGCTCCACCAACAGGGCCGGCTGCAGTACACAAATATATTTCGCTAGATGGCAGCAGCGCTCCACCAACCGGGCGGCTGCAGTACCCAATTACATTTCGCTAGATGGCAGCAGCGCTCCACCAACAGGGCCGGCTGCAGTACCCAAGTATATTTCGCTAGATGGCAGCAGCGCTCCACCAAAAGGGCGGCTGCAGTACCCAATTACATTTCGCTAGATGGCAGCAGCGCTCCACCAAAAGGGCGGCTGCAGTACCCAAGTATATTTCGCTAGATGGCAGCAGAGCTCCACCAACAGGGACGGCTGCAATACCCAAGTATATTTCGCTAGATGGCAGCAGCGCTCCACCAAAAGGGCGGCTGCAGTACCCAAATGTATTTCGCTAGACGGCAGCAGCGCTCCACCAACAGGGCCGGCTGCAGTACCCAAATATATTTCGCTAGATGGCAGCAGCGCTCCACCAAGAGCGCCGGCTGCAGTACCCAAGTATATTTCGCTAGATGGCAGCAGCGCTCCACCAACAGCGGCGGCTGCAGTACCCAAATATATAGTACTGAGTCTAACCCTAACCCTAAGAGCCTGAGTCTAACCCTAACTCTAAGAGCCTGAGTCTAACCCTAACCCTAAGAGCCTAAGTCTAACCCTAACCCTAAGAGCCTGAGTCTAACCCTAACCCTAAGAGCCTGAGTCTAACCATAACCCTAAGAGCCTGAGTCTAACCCTAACCCGAAGAGCCTGAGTCTAACCCTAACCCTAAGAGCCTGAGTCTAACCCTAACCCTAAGAGCCTGAGTCTAACCCTAACCCGAAGAGCCTGAGTATAACCCTAACCCTAAGAGCCTGAGTCTAACCCTAACCCTACGAGTCTAACCCTAACCCTAACAGTCTAACCCTAACCCTAACCCTAACCCTAACCCTAATCCTAAGAGTCTAACCCTAACCCTAACCCTAACCCTAAGAGTGTAACCCTAACCATAACCCTAACCCTAAGAGTCTAACCCTAACCCTGAGTCTAACCCTAACCCTAACCCTAACCCTAAGAGTCTAACCCTAACCCTAAGAGTCTAACCCTAACCCCAACCCTAACCCTAACAGTCTAACCCTAACCCTAAGATTCTAACCCTAAGAGTCTAACCCTAACCCTAACTCTAACCCTAACAGTCTAACCCTAAACATAAGAGTTTAACCCTAAGAGTCTAACCCTAACCCTAACCCTAACCCTAACAGTCTAACCCTAACCCTAACCCTAAGAGTCTAACCCTAACCCTAACCCTAACCCTAAGAGTCTAACCCTAACACTAAGAGTCTAACCTTAACCCTAACCCTAACCCTAAGAGTCTAACCCTAACCCTAACCCTAACCCTGACCCTAACCCTAAGAGTCTAACCCTAACCCTAACCCTAACCCTAAGAGTCTAACCCTAACCCTACCCTAACCCTAAGAGTCTAACCCTAACCCTAAGAGTCTAACCCTAACCCTAAACCTAACCCTAAGAGTCTAACCCTAACCCTAAGAGTCTAACCCTAACCCTAACCCTAACCCTAAGAGTCTAACCCTAACCCTAAGAGTCTAACCCTAAGAGTCTAACCCTAACCCTAACCCTAACAGTCTAAACTTAACCCTAACCCTAACCCCGGCGGAAGTACCCAAGTATATTTCGCTAGATGGCAGCAGCGCTCCACCAACAGGGCCGGCTGCAGTACCCAAGTATATTTCGCTAGATGGCAGCAGCGCTCCACCAAAAGGGCGGCTGCAGTACCCAATTACATTTCGCTAGATGGCAGCAGCGCTCCACCAACCGGCCGGCTGAGGTACCCAAGTATATTTCGCTAGATGGCAGCAGCGCTCCACCAACAGAGCCGGCTGCAGTACCCAAATATATTTCGCTAGATGGCAGCAGCGCTCCACCAAAAGGGGCCGCCTGCAGTACCCAAATATATTTCGCTAGATGGCAGCAGCGCTCCACCAACCGGTCGGCTGCAGTACCCAAGTATATTTCGCTAGATGGCAGCAGCGCTCCACCAACCGGGCGGCTGCAGTACCCAAGTATATTTCGCTAGATGGCAGCAGCGCTCCACCAACCGGGCCGCCTGCAGTACCCAAGTATGTCGCTAGATGGCAGCAGTGCTCCACCAATAGCGCCGGCTGCAGTACCCAAGTATATTTCGCTAGATGGCAGCAGCGCTCCACCAAAAGGGCGGCTGCAGTACCCAATTACATTTCGCTAGATGGCAGCAGAGCTCCACCAACAGGGACGGCTGCAATACCCAAGTATATTTCGCTAGATGGCAGCAGCGCTCCACCAAAAGGGCGGCTGCAGTACCCAAATGTATTTCGCTAGACGGCAGCAGCGCTCCACCAACAGGGCCGGCTGCAGTACCCAAATATATTTCGCTAGATGGCAGCAGCGCTCCACCAACAGCGCCGGCTGCAGTACCCAAGTATATTTCGCTAGATGGCAGCAGCGCTCCACCAACAGCGGCGGCTGCAGTACCCAAATATATAGTACTGAGTCTAACCCTAACCCTAAGAGCCTGAGTCTAACCCTAACCCTAACCCTAACCCTAAGAGTCTAACCCTAACCCTAAGAGTCTAACCCTAACCCTAACCCTAACCCTAACCCTAAGAGTCTAACCCTAACCCTAAGAGTCTAACCCTAAGAGTCTAACCCTAACCCTAACCCTAACAGTCTAACCTTAACCCTAACCCTAACCCCGGCGGAAGTACCCAAGTATATTTCGCTAGATGGCAGCAGCGCTCCACCAACAGAGCCGGCTGCAGTACCCAAATATATTTCGCTAGATGGCAGCAGCGCTCCACCAAAAGTGGCCGCCTGCAGTACCCAAATATATTTCGCTAGATGGCAGCAGCGCTCCACCAACCGGTCGGCTGCAGTACCCAAGTATATTTCGCTAGATGGCAGCAGCGCTCCACCAACCGGGCGGCTGCAGTACCCAAGTATATTTCGCTAGATGGCAGCAGCGCTCCACCAACCGGGATGCTGCAGTACCCACATTTTTTCGCTAGATGGCAGCAGCGCTCCACCAACAGGGCGGCTGCAGTACCCAAGTATATGTCGCTAGATGGCAGCAGTGCTCCACAAACCGGGCGGCTGCAGTACCAATTTTTTTTCGCTAGATGGCAGCAGCGCTCCACCAAAAGGGCGGCTGCAGTACCCATTTACATTTCGCTAGATGGCAGCAGCGCTCCACCAACAGGGCGGCTGCAGTACCCAATTACATTTCGCTAGATGGCAGCAGCGCTCCACCAATCCCGCTGCTGCAATACCCACATTTTTTCGCTAGATGGCAGCAGCGCTCCACCAAACGGGCGGCTGCAGTACCCAAGTATATTTTGCTAGATGGCAGCAGCGCTCCACAAACCGGGATGCTGCAGTACCAATTTTTTTTCGCTAGATGGCAGCAGCGCTCCACCAACGGGGCCGGCTGCAGTACCAAATATTTTTCGCTAGATGGCAGCAGCGCTCCACCAAAAGGGCGGTTGCAGTACCCAATTATATTTCGCTAGATGGCAGCAGCGCTCCACAAACCGGGATGCTGCAATACCAATTTTTTTTTTCGCCAGATGGCAGCAGCGCTCCACCAAGCCCGCAGAGACCCGGGGGCGAGCTCAGAGGAGCCCGCGGCGGCACCGAGCCCCTTCTCGGCCCAACGCAGAACGGGAGCCCCAGCCCCTCCTCGGCCGGCTCCACCCACGCCCGCCGGCCCCGCGGGCCTGGAGATAACCCTGACCCTAACCCTAGCCCTAACACGCACGCGCAGTAGCGTTTCTGGCAAACTAAGGGCAGCGCATGGGCAGAATAGGGTTGCCGCAGCGGGTCGGGGTTTCCGGCAGCCCATACACGTTACGAATTCGACTTTCAGGCGCAGCAGCGTTTCTGGCAGAACTAAGGGCAGCGCGTGCGCATAACCGGCTGAAGCCCCGGGGCGTGATTTCCGTCGGCGCATGCGTATTACAAAAACGCATCTACGCATGCGCAGGAGCCTTTCTGGCAAAAATAAGAGCAGCGCATGCGCAGAAGCAGCCCGGGAACTAATTCGCCAGTTAGCCCCGCCGTTTGCTGAATTTGACCGGCGCCGAGCACCCGGGTTCGAACCCCGCTGTCGGCAGAATCGGTCCGGCGCGGAGGACCCCGGTCGAGCCCCACACGGGCAGAGGCGTGGCGTTTCCCTGTAGGGGTGCAGCCATTCCGCACCCGCACCGTCTCCATGTGCGGGGGCTTGTCGCTGGGGCGGGGCCCATGGAGCAGCAGCGAGCACCGGCAGGCTGCGTTTGTCCCGGGGCTGCAGCGGCGCTGCAGTTTCGTACTCCCTTGCCAAGCGCGCGCTGGCAACACGCTCGGGGGTCGGCTGCGGCGCCTCCTTACCGGAGGGCAGCAGCGGGCGCAGCGGTCCCACCCTGCAGGCAGCGCGGGAATCGCAATGCCGTTAACAACGGCCACCAACGACGAGTAGGGAGGCGCCACCTGCATGCGCGGCGCCAGGCCTGCAGTACCGATTGTTAGCCGCCAGGTGGCAGCAAGAGCAAGCTTTGGTCTCAAGGGAGCAGCAGCGCCCCCACCTACCTGACGGCTGCAGTACCCAATTGTGGAAGCAAGGCGGCAGCAGCTGCACGCCACCAACCGAGTAGTTGCGGTACCGACTTTTCGTCGCTAGATGGCAGCAGCGCTCCACGGACCCTGTGCTGAGCAGTCGTTGGGCGAGCCTGGCCGGGATCTCAGCCCAGTTCCCAGCGCCCGACCGCAGGAGCTGCTCGCTGCGGCTGAAGGGTGCGCAGTGCTCTGCCCTTTGCCCACTCCCGCCTGTCTCGCATTGCCTGTTTCACACATCGCGTGTCTCACATCGCGTGTTTCACACGTCGCGTGTCTCACGTCGTGTCGCATGTCTCGTGTTGCGTGTCTCGCATCGCATGTCTCGCGCATCACGTGTCTCGCGTCACGTGTCTCGCACATCGCGTGTCTCGCGCCAGCGCCCACAAAGGACTCACACCAACAGTTCACGGAATAACACTCTTTATTAATAGGAAATTCTGACAAATTCAGGTTGGTGATTGCCAGTGATAGGGCCTGTCTGCAAATCAAGCTTTGAATTATATACAACTAAACTACATACAACTAAATTATAATTGCTAATAACAGCTAGCATGAGTTAGTTATTTAGCGTGCATAAAACAAAGTTCTTACCTGATAGGTGTCCCTATGGGGGAGAAGACAGGTTCAGCCCATCGACGGATCCCAGAAGTTCCGATGGAGTCTTCCCTAATTTCTCCCTTCATCTTTCCACTTTTTATGCTTCATAGTACATTGCATATTCATTTTCATACACAGGATTAGTTACAAGTTTCTGGCTTCTAATACAAATTAGTACGTATCCCCAGATAGCACTGCTGAAGTTCTCTGCTGACTACGCATGCTCCTCAGGCGGGGTTTTGCCCTCCTTTGGGGGGGCTGTTTGAGTTGGAGGTTGTGATCTCCCGCTAAGAATAAGGCAATTATCTTTGTCTTATTTTCAACTAATTTTCTGTTGATGCCAGTGGATCGCAACACCTTATCATCCCGTTTCCTCTCGTAGCTGGAACTTCCCTCACTTGCAGGTTTCTTTCTGCATAACATAGGTAACGGCATTGTTCTCACTACCTGTTCTTTGTTTCTCATCCTCCCCAAGGCTGACTACCTTGGTGAGAAGTCCCTGCACAACAACTGTAGAGAGTGAGTCAGCTTGACCCACCTTTGTGAACACTGAATCAGAGGTGGGTAATCCTGGAGTTTAGACAATTCCCTTCCCCACCCCCCCACCCACCCCAAAACGAGGGGCCCCGCATCCGGACTTATTTCAGTCCAGGACCAGTCCATTTCCATCGCATTTAGGTGGAGCTTGAGTGACTTTAGTCATGCATTTTGTTGTTACTAACTGGTGTTGTGTGCCCAGTGAGGTGTAGTAGTACCTTGGAGGCAGGCAGCTTTGAGGTGGAGGTGTGCATTAGCATTACAATGCGATTATTTCAGCTGAGGAAAGTAATTTCACCATAATGGTTGGCTCAGCCACAGACATCTCCTGGATTCTTCGCGTGACAACTGGTGTGCAGCTTATCAGCTGTGTGGTGCAATGGAGCTACCTGTTTTCTGGACTGAGATGGGGAACCGCTGATTTTTGGACTCGACCGGAGACAAAATGTTCAAATTCATACCCCATGCACAACTCCACCGGGGAAGATGCTAGGAAGGAGTTCTGTTGGTAGTTCTCACACTGCCCCGGTATCCAGTGTAAAGACACCACAAAAGTTGTTCTACCTGCTTTCTGGGCTGAGATGGGTTCCCCCTCTCAGTGTGAGATCCCGAACCCTAACGCTAACCCTAACTCTAACCCTAACCCTAACCCTAACCCTAACCCTAACCCTAACCCTAACCCTAACGCTAACGCTAACCCTAACCCTAACCCTAACGCTAACGCTAACCCTAACGCTAACCCTAACCCTAACCCTAACCCTAACGCTAACCCTAACTCTAACCCTAACCCTAACGCTAACCCTAACCCTAACACTAACCCTAACCCTAACCCTAACGCTAACCCTAACTCTAACCCTAACGCTAACGCTAACCCTAATGCTAACCCTAACCCTAACCCTAACGCTAACCCTAACTCTAACCCTAACGCTAACCCTAACCCTAACGCTAACCCTAACCCTAACCCTAACGCTAACCCTAACCCTAACCCTAACGCTAACCCTAACTCTAACCCTAACCCTAACGCTAACCCTAACCCTAACACTAACCCTAACCCTAACCCTAACGCTAACCCTAACGCTAACCCTAACCCTCACCTAAAGTTTCTCTCTCCTGCCTGCACACAACTGAGGGCTGGGTGTGAGGTCCAGGCTGTTGGTTCGAAAAAGCGAGAAAGCAGAATTGTGCTGAAGAAGGGAAACTGCCGTGGAAACCATCGGAGGGCGCAGGACTGGGCCAGGCTGGGGGGTTTCTCCTTTCTGAGGCCCTCGATCCCTCCGGTCCGTGTCTCAGAGCCCTGCCTCGCTCGCACCCCGCGTCTCAAAGGGAGCACAGCCCAAAGGACGACATCAAGGGTGATCAGTGTATGATCGCTGCCTCCCTTCTATTAATGGGGGTAGTGGTTTGCTGGTGGGTATTGATTTATGGTGTTTATGAAAGCAATCGTATTCATCACAGGGTGAGTCCCAGTGTTGGTTTGCACCACCCGGGCCCGTAACCGGTGAATCGGATTCCCCGCTCTGGGTAGCAGGTGGCAAGCCTGATGGATCACAACAGTTGGGCAGGGATGTGCAGCACGCAGCAGCCCGTGACTCCTCATGCCATACCAGCTCCCCCCCCCCCCCAATGATTCCCCATCCTGCTGATGATTCCTTGTCCTCCATGCTGATTTCCCATCCCCTCCATGGTTTCCCATCCCAGCGATGGTTTCTCAGCCCCGTGATGGTTTCCTATCCCAATGGTCTCCAGTCCCCGCCATTCCCACCCCAAGCCATATTTTGAGAGGGAGGTGAATTTCCTGTCCAAGGGGAAGGGATGGGGCCAGCACACAAGTTTGTGCACTTGTGAGCACAAGCTCCTTTTTCAGTCTCTCTTCCTGCCCCACCATCTAAGGTGGGCTTCTGTTCAGTCTAGGGTGAGCTCAACACCTTGGACTGCCACCTCCCAGCTTACCTAGCCTAGGCTACGGCAAAGAAATAAAAATAAATAAAATAAAATAAATAAATAAAAATAAATAAAAATAAAGGTGGAAGAGCTCAGCCTACAGCTTGGGAGGTAGAGACCAACCTACACTTTTATGCCTGATCTACCTCCTCTAGGATCTCTCCCAAAAGTCAAACCCAACTTACCCCTGAGACAGGATGCAAGAATTCAGCAGTAAATGATAAATGCTTGGCAAGAGGTAGCCAGGCAACGAGCCAGAGAAGGGGCAGAGTTATCCCGAAAGGCAGCTCAGCCCAGCTGGCTTTCGCTGGCCCACTGTTCAGGATGTCCAGCCCTGGCCAGGTGAGGTGACAAGTCCCGGGTGGTGCCACATCACTGCCCTTTTGTGATGACACGGGGATGCACTGAGGGGACATACTGCGGCCACGCAGCTGCTACAGCCTGGGCACCTCCCCTGCAGCCGGCTGCCGCTGGCGAAGGGCTGTTTGTCCGCCGGCACAGCTCCCACCTCTTCCCCGTGCCGCACAGCCAGAGGAGCAAACAGCTGCCCCGGGCTGGAAGCTGCCTGTGCACAGCTTTGGCTGGCACTGTCGCGTTGCGGAGGGCTTCTTTCACACTCTTCCCAGGTACAGGACGGTGTCCATGACACTCGTGTAGCAAAGCACCTGGGCTCCGACAGGTTCACTGCTGATGAATTTCATCTGCCCCCCCAAGATACACCCTCTGCTTGGGGCCTCCAGTTTGGCCACGGCCTCGCGTGGGTGGCTTTTGTTCATCGCGTGCCTCTGGGGATGGCTGGTGTTTCCCCTCCCAGCCCTGGGGAGGCAGATTTTGCCCCTTGTCCACACAGGGGACCTGGATTGACTCCTGCCCTGCTCAAGGGACTCTCTGTGCCACTGCTCAAATATGGGTGGCGAGCTTTGCTTCTGCCCCATGTCGGGGGCATTGACTTTTGTCCCTGTCCTGTTCAGGGCATCTCGCCTTGCCCCTGCCCTGCTGGGAGCAGCCAGTTTTGCCCCTGCCACAGCAGGACCACCGGGGCTTCAGCACCATTTCCCTGGCACCAGCTGCCAGTTCCTCCAGCTGGCATCTGACAGGCGTAGGCGCAAAGTTCCCTCCCGGCTGAGCTGGCTGCAGGGCCCGGCCACAGCAGCTGGCAGCACCCAGTGCCACCCTGGGAATGAAGGATCCCGGCAGCTGGATGTCAAGCAGGGTCTGCCTCTGCCTCCCGTTCCTCACTCACACGCTTCAGCTACAGCTCCTGTGCTTGGGCACGTGGCATTCTGTTACGCTTCCCCAAATGCCGCAGTCAGCAGCTGGGTTGGGGGAACGTGGCTGAAGAGTTCCTGTGCCCCGAGAGGCTCCTTTTACAAAGGCATCTTGTCCATAAGATGCCTGGCCAGAGTGGTTTGATTATTTGAATGGTAATACTCTTATCTGAAGATGCTGGGGAGGATGGCGAGAAGATGGAAACGGAAAGAAAAAAAAAAGAGAAACCTGTGCATACCACATCTGCCCTCGTGAGACATACTTAATATGGCAAACAGCTCTTGCTTGGCTGATGATTGCATGCTGTGATGCCAAAAATTGTGTGAAATGCCATGGAAGTAACAAACACCCTTGCTCCAACCTGCAAGCAAGATGCGTGCACCCATGGGCCTGGTGGAGGTTTGGGGTGATGGGGTGAACCGAGGCTGGGAGAAGTCATAACGGCAGTGGGCAGCTCTAACCTGGTATTGCAGTGTGATATTGCACAGACCCCGCTGTGCCAGGCACAGAGTCCCCAGAACACGCCGTCCCCCCCACACAAGGCTTCTGGCCAAACCTCCAGACCCCAGGCACATGGCCATGGGGCAGTGCAGCACCAGGGGACCCTCCTGGGGCCCAGGCAGGTGCCACCCTCCAGGACATCCCCAGCTGTCGTTCACACGCTGTCCCCAGCCCACCAATGGGGGACGGTCGGAGACATGCAATTTCAGGATGCAAGTGATGATGGAGATGCTATTGAAGATGCAGGTGCCATCGCAGGCGCAGGCACCTTCAGCAGATACCTGCTAACACGGCACGCACCTTGGTCTACCTGCTGATCCTGATCCATTAGCTGGCTCCTGTCCCAGCGCAAGCAGGAGGCAAGCCCACCTCCTCGCCTTCCTGCAGAGCCCACGTCCCCCCACCACAGCCCTCCCGCTGTGCCAGCCACCCACCGCACCGCTGTGGCGCCAGTGCAGTCACAGCCCTGGAAACACACAGACTTGTGGCCCTGCTGATGGTTCCCCACGCTGCATGCAGGCACGTGAGGGAGGCACCAGCTCTGCTGCTTTCCTGGGAAGAGGGTGAGACCCTCCCCTGTCGTGCTGCCTGTGTGTTGGGAAGTGCCAGAACGTTCACGCTGTGGAGCGTGTGTGCACTTTATTCCCTCCTGCCCCTACAAGCAGATGTGAGATCACACATGGGGTGCGTATAATGCCTGTAGAACAATCCATCACCAGGATCGCCTCCGTAGCAAAAAGCACCCATGTGGCTCAAGCGTTTCAATCCTTTGCATCTTTAACGGTTTTAACAGTTGGGTGGTTCTTACTGTCCATGCCCACACCCCATTACTGAGAAACAGCAACACAAGGAACCTGTGGAGGGGGGGTGGGGGTGGGGGTGTCCCTATGGATAAGCCCCAGCAATTGCTGCTATTAAAGGATGAATTTCACATAGACGTGGGTACCACCAGGTTTGCTTTAATCACAACTCAGAGCTGGGCCACCACCCCAGCGAGTGGCAGAAAACCAAGGGATGCAGCACAGCTTATATACGCTTACCAGATCATTAGTCAGCACCTGAAGTTCTTAGGAGTTTCCTCTGGTCTTGTCAGTTCTGCAGATCCATCACCTGACCCTGTCCCTGTTGATTCACCTCCTCGGTTCCAGTCTCTGCCTCGGTTCCCAGCTCCTTCTCAGATCACAATCTCCTTTCTGCTGCTTTAACTCACACAATCCTTTGAGCACGCTTAGTCTTTGAACAAGCAGTACCCATCCACATATACTGGATTTTTTACAGACACCTGCATTACTGAGAGCTCCTGTGTGCACAAATGGGTCGTCTATTGTTTCTCTGTTCTCCCACTGATTAACCGGACTACATTTTAAACCAGCCTTGTGTTAGGGCTACACAAGGGATGAGGCTGGGTTCTGCCATTTAGCAGCTTCAGCACTTTAAATTTCTTAATTCAAAATATATTTTCTTTAGCACATTGTGTCGTGTCAGTGAAACACATAGGACTAGCTAGAAGAGACACTGCTCTTAGTGGGGGGGGGGGTGTTGGTAGCGGCTCTTGCTTCAACTCACAGATGGGTCTTGGTTGGACACACGGATGGGTCTTGGTTGGACACACGGATGGGTCTTGGTTGGACTCACGGATGGGTCTTGGTTGGACACACGGATGGGTCTTGGTTGGAGTCACGGATGGGTCTTGGTTGGACACACGGATGGGTCTTGGTTGGACACACGGATGGGTCTTGGTTGGAGTCACGGATGGGTCTTGGTTGGAGTCACGGATGGGTCTTGGTTGGACACACGGATGGGTCTTGGTTGGAGTCATGGATGGGTCTTGGTTGGACACACGGATGGGTCTTGGTTGGAGTCACGGATGGGTCTTGGTTGGACACACGGATGGGTCTTGGTTGGACACACGGATGGGTCTTGGTTAGACACACGGATGGGTCTTGGTTGGAGTCACGGATGGGTCTTGGTTGGACACACGGATGGGTCTTGGTTGGAGTCACGGATGGGTCTTGGTTGGACTCACGGATGGGTCTTGGTTGGACACACGGATGGGTCTTGGTTGGAGTCACGGATGGGTCTTGGTTGGAGTCACGGATGGGTCTTGGTTGGAGTCACGGATGGGTCTTGGTTGGACACACGGATGGGTCTTGGTTGGAGTCACGGATGGGTCTTGGTTGGACACACGGATGGGTCTTGGTTGGAGTCACGGATGGGTCTTGGTTGGAGTCACGGATGGGTCTTGGTTGGACACACGGATGGGTCTTGGTTGGAGTCACGGATGGGTCTTGGTTGGAGTCACGGATGGGTCTTGGTTGGACACACGGATGGGTCTTGGTTGGAGTCACGGATGGGTCTTGGTTGGACACACGGATGGGTCTTGGTTGGAGTCACGGATGGGTCTTGGTTGGAGTCACGGATGGGTCTTGGTTGGACACACGGATGGGTCTTGGTTGGAGTCACGGATGGGTCTTGGTTGGAGTCACGGATGGGTCTTGGTTGGAGTCACGGATGGGTCTTGGTTGGACACACGGATGGGTCTTGGTTGGAGTCACGGATAGGTCTTGGTTGGACACACGGATGGGTCTTGGTTGGAGTCACGGATGGGTCTTGGTTGGAGTCACGGATGGGTCTTGGTTGGACACACGGATGGGTCTTGGTTGGAGTCACGGATGGGTCTTGGTTGGAGTCACGGATGGGTCTTGGTTGGAGTCACGGATGGGTCTTGGTTGGACACACGGATGGGTCTTGGTTGGAGTCACGGATGGGTCTTGGTTGGAGTCACGGATGGGTCTTGGTTGGACACACGGATGGGTCTTGGTTGGAGTCACGGATGGGTCTTGGTTGGACACACGGATGGGTCTTGGTTGGAGTCACGGATGGGTCTTGGTTGGAGTCACGGATGGGTCTTGGTTGGACACACGGATGGGTCTTGGTTGGAGTCACGGATGGGTCTTGGTTGGACACACGGATGGGTCTTGGTTGGAGTCACGGATGGGTCTTGGTTGGACACACGGGTGGGGTTAAGGCTGGAGGGAGGGCGCTATGGGCGGGGTTGTGGCGGGTGGGGCGGGGCTATGGGCGGTATTAGGGCTGGTGGGGTGGGACTGTGGGCAAGGTTTGGGCTGGTGGGGCCGGGCTATTGGCGGGTTTACGGCGGGCGGGGCTATGGGCGGGGCTACGGCGGGCGGGGCGGGGCCTGGGGCCACGCGCACCCGCAGAGCTCCTTGGGCCGTGTCACGTGACGCGCGCAAGATGGCGGCGCTGCGGGCGGTAGGTGCTGCTGCCGTCACCATGGAGACGCTCTCCGGGGCGAGGAGGGGGGGCATGCCACCCCAAGAGACCCCCCCCACAATCACAGGGGGGCGGGGGAGTCCTAGGGGCCCCCGGGGGGGGGGGAGGTTGGGGGGGGGGCCCTTTCCCCCCCCCGCCGGACCCCTGAGGCCTAGCGGGGGGCAGGCTTGGGCGGCTTGGCGCCCATAATGTGGGGGGGGGGGCGAGGGTCCCCTAAAGCTTTTCTCCCCCGGCGACCTCTCGCCATCTGGGCTGGGGCACCCCTAGAGAGCGGCACCTGCCTGCGGGACCCCCCCCCCACTCTTGGGGAGCAGCGCGGTGCCCCCCCGGGGTCTCCCCCCTCCCCCCGTACCGAAATCCGATGTGCGCGGGCGGGGGGACGTGGTAGGGTAGGGGGTGGGAAACTGAGGCAGCCCTGCCTCTGCCCCACAGGTCCTGGGGTCCCGGGGGGCCCCTGCCCTGCGCCCCCCACCCGGGCAGAGCCGGGGGGCAGCGGGGGGGCTGCTGCAGCTCCTGGGCCGGTGGCTCAACAACATGGAGGTGGCCGTGGCCTGGGGAGAGCGGCTGCAGCGGCAGCGGCTGCAGCGGAGGAACGCGTGCGTGGGGCCAGAGGGGGGTCCTCGCCGGTGGGGTGGGGGAGGGGGGGGCTAGGTCAGGCTCCCCACTCGTGGAGCAGGAGCAGAGAGGCTGGCTCGGCCATCTTTACTTGTGGGGGGGGGATGGGATTGGTGCCCCCCCTACACTTGTGGGGTGTGGGTGGAGGGGCTTGGGTGGGTGCCACATGTGTGGGGCGCAAGCAGAGGGGCTGCGTTGGGGCCCCCCCTGCTTGTGGGGTGTGAGAGGGGGTTGGCTCCAGCCCCCCACACGGGCCGCGGGTAGAAGGGTGGTGTCAGGTCCCCCCCGTACATGGGGTGGGAGCAGAGGGGCTGAACTGGGGTCTCGCCTGCTTGTGGAGCGCGAGAGGTGGGGCTGGATCCAGTCCCCCAGGTGTGGGGCACAGGCAGAGGAGCCGGATCTGACCCCCAGGTGTAGGGCGAGAGCAGAGAGGTCAGATTTGGGGTCCCTCTACTTGTGGCGTGCGAGAGGACCTGAACCCGGCCCCCTATGTGTGGGGTGCAGGCAGGGGGGCTGGCTTAGGCCCCCCTGCTCTTGCGCCCCCCCCCCCCCCCAGGTACTGCGGCTTCCTCAGAGACACGTACGGTGACAATGTGGCAGCCGCCGCCTTCACCCTGTCCTTAGGCGGGAGGGTCAGGTGAGCTCCTGCCCCGTTTTGGCAGTGCCCCCCTGCCCCTTTTGGGGGGGGAGGGGGGGCTGGCCCTGATGCCACCCCCATCCCCCCTCCTCCCCCAGATTTGAGGGGCAGGAGCACTGGATGCAGCCAGAGGGCCGCTGGCACCCCGAGGTGTTGCGCCTCCGCGATGTCCCTGTGGTGGCCGTGGACCTCAGTGGCTGCCCCCTCACCTACAGCGGCTTGGACAACTTGGGTGAGCCGCAGGCCCCGCACCCCCCCTCCCCCAGCCAAGGACCCTCCCAAAGCCCTTAGGGACACCCCCTGATCCCCCTCCTGCCCCCCACCCCCAGTGCCACTGACCCAGCTGCAGCACCTCGACCTGAGCGGCTGCCCCCACCTTGACGACTGGGCGCTGGGGCGACTGCACGTCTTCGGGGACAGCCTGCAGGAGCTGTCAGTGTCCCGGTGTCCCCGCATCACTGAGAGGGGCCTGGCCACCCTCCACCACCTCCAGTGAGCAGAGGGGATGGGGGACTGTGGGGGGGCATCCCCCCTCCCGGTGCCAGCTGCCTCCCCCTCATCTGTGTCTGTGCCCCCTCCCAGGTTGCTCCGGCGCCTGGACGTGGCAGGGGTTCGTGTGCCCAGCCCGGGGCTGGTCCATATTCTGCTGGAGGAGATGCTGCCTGGCTGCCAAGTCCTGGGCTTGGACCTTGGGGACAGTGTGAAGATGGGGACACCGATGCCACCGGGGAGGGGACAGTCCCCCCCCTGAGGCAAGCAGGGGGTTGGGGTGTGTAGGGACCCAACGCTGCTGTTCCCCTGGAGCATTAAACACCTTGTGCCTCCTCTCCATGGATCTGGGTTTCCTTGGCAGTGATCGATGGGTTACTCCGCTTTTGCCCTGTTCGGAGCGGCGCTGGACCCACCCAGACACCCCGCAGCGTTCCCAGCTTGAAACCATCCGCTGCTGCTGCCGCTGCTGTGAAGGTTTTGGGAGGGTGACACCCCGTAATGGCCCCGTGGGAACCAAGGAAGCGCCAGCTGATCCCCCCCACCATGGAGGTTAGTACCCCCTGAGGGGGCTGATCCCCCCTCCAGGAGGTGAATTCCCCCCTTAAGGAGTTTAACATCCTCCCAAAGGGGGTGAATTCCCCTCTGAGAGGGCTGTTACCCCCCTCCAAGAGGGTTTATACACCCCGAGGGGGTTAATTCCCCAATCAAGGAATTTAGGGCAAGGAATTTAAGCCACATGCAAGGGGTTGAATCCCTTTCCAAGGGGGATAATCCACCCCAAAGGGATTAATTCCTCCTCCAAGGGGGCTCAATCCTCTCCCAGGGTTGTTAATTCCCCCTCCAAGGAGGTGAATTACCCCCTCAAGGAGTTTAGTCGCCCCAGAGTGGGGCTATTTCCCCTTTCCAAGGGGGCTAATCCACCCCAAAGGGATTAATTCCCCCTCCACTAGGTTTCATCCCCCTTTCTGTGGGTGCTATTCCCTGCTCTGGGGTGTGAATCTCCCCCCGGGGGTGGGGGGTTATTCCCAGGACACCCACCAAGCAGCTGGGACGGCACAGACCTGTGTTTATTTGTGGGCGGGGGGGCGGGGGGTCACTTCTCGAAGTGCTCCAGGGGGTAGTGCTCCCCGTAGTGCTGCAGGTGCCGTTCCAGAGCCGCTCGCTGCCGGCGCAGGTGAGGTGGCATCTCCCGGTAAACGTCAGAGAAGAGGAGCTGCGGGTTGGGCTTCAGCTTCCGCTCCGCCTGCTCAAACGCTTCCATCACCTGAAATCCCACAGATTCTCTCCCTGAAATCCCCCTCCCCCTGCTGAATCCCAGGGGTTTCCCTCCACAAAATCCCCAATTCCCTCCTGGGGATATCCCCTCTCCAAACCCACCCCCCACCCCCCGATTCTCCAAAATCCCCGGGAACCCCCTCCGCGGAATCCCGGGGGATCCCCGTTACCATTTTGCGGGAGCTCTTGCGCCAGCCCTTCTCCTCCTCCTCGTCCCACCAGCCCCGGTTCAGCATGTAGTGCCGCAGCCGGGAGATGGGATGATCCTGTTTGTCCCAGTAATTCACCTCATCCACTGACCGGTATGCCGAGCTGTCGTCACTGGTGCTGTGGTGGCCGATTCTGCCGCGGAGTGAGTGAGGGGAAAGATTAAAAACAGACAAGAAAAAAAAATGAAAAAGGTGGGTTTTGGCTGCGCGCATCCCTTGCTCCGCTGCAGCGTACCGGTAGGTCATGGCTTCGATGAGGAAGGGCTGGTTCTCTGCCACGGCGCGGCGGCGAGCTTCTTTGGTGGCGTTATACACGGCAAAGACATCATTGCCGTCCACCCGGATGGACATCAGCCCGTAGCCAGGGCCACGCGCCGCTGCGGGGAGCGGGGAGGGGTTGGGGGTCCAGCCCCTGAAGCTCCCCCCAGCCCAAACCCCGCGTTCGCCCCCTTACCGATGCCGTCACCCCGGTACTGCTCGGAGGTTGGGGTGGAGATGGCGTAGCCGTTGTTCCGGCAGAAGAAGACAATGGGACACTCGAGGGTGGCAGCGAAGTTGAAGCCGGCGTGGGCGTCCCCCTCGCTGGCTGCCCCCTCCCCAAAGTAGCAGATCACTGCCCGGTTGGCGTCGGCACGCTTGATGGCGTAGGCGGCCCCCACGGCTGTGGGGAGGGAGGGAGGGAGGGGGTCACAGGGGACAGGGGGAGAAGGGGGAACGCGGCGGGGGAGGACGGGGCACCTTGCGGGATCTGGGTGGCCAGCGGGGACGAGATGGTGACAAAATGACGGTCGCGGCAGCCATAGTGGACGGGCATCTGACGGCCTTTGCCAGGGTCACTCGCGTTGCCGTAACACTGTGCCATGAAGAGGTCCAGGGGGTAGCCCCGGTACATCAGCACGCCTTTGGGGGACCGGGGGGGGACACACACAGCCGAAATCGGGGACAGCTCCTCCTCCCCTGGAGGCTGGTGTGCCCCAAACCCAGCCGGTCCCCCCTTACCGGCCTCCCGGTACTGCCCAAAGACCAGATCGGTGTCATCCAACGCGGCCGCGCTGCCGACGTGCGTCCCCTCCTCCCCGTAGTTGGTCATGTAGAAGGAGATCCGGCCCTGGCGGGGGGGGTGGGCACGGCGCGTTGCAGGGATCCCCGCTCTTGGGGTGTCCCCCATTGGCGCCACCCACCTCACCACACCTGGCGCTGGGACTCGTACAGGATGCGGTCCATGGTGTTGAGGAGCGTCATGGTCTTGTAGAGCTTCAGCACCAGCTCCTTGGGCAGCTGGGGGGGAGCAGGGGGGGTTGGGGTGCTCCCCGGGAGGCAGGGCGTGCCCCGCTCCCCCCCTCCCCCAGACACGTGGCACCACACGGTTTGCTCACGTGTCCGTGGGGCGTTACATGTCCAGCCATGGTGCGTCTTGGCTGTGTCATGTGCCTGGATGCTGCAGGTTGGGGGGCCCACATACACCCACGGCACATGTTTGGGGTGTCATACGTGTGGATGGCACGTGTTTGGTATACCGTGTACCTGACTGTTGCATGTTTGGGCTGTTACATGCCTGGACGTTGCATGTTCAGCACGTCGCAAGCCTCAATCTGGCATGTTTGGGGTGTCACATGCCCAGACATTACATGTTTGGGGTGCCACATGCCTGGATCTGGCATGTTTGGGGTGCCACATGCCCAGATGTTACATGTTTGGGGTGCCACATGCCTGGATCTGGCATGTTTGGGGTGTCATATGCCCAGACATTACATGTTTGGGGTGCCACATGCCTGGATCTGGCATGTTTGGGGTGCCATATGCCCAGATGTTACATGTTTGGGGTGCCACATGCCTGGATCTGGCATGTTTGGGGTGCCATATGCCCAGGTGTTACATGTTTGGTGTGTGACATGCTCAGACATGACATGTTTGGGGTGTGACATGCCGAGCGCTGGCACGTTTGGGGTGCCACATGCCCAGACACGGCCTGTTTGGGGTGCCACATCCCTGGCTCTGGCAGGGCCAGGGTGTCACACCCCCAGACATTGCCACATCCAGGTGCCGCCTGCGTGGGAGTCACACACCCGGGACCCCCCCATCCCATTCTGGGGTCCCCCCGCCCTGCCCCAGGGCTGACCTGGGGGTCCTCGGCAGGGCTGACGATGTGTCCCTGGCGGTCCATCACCCGGTAGATGGGGATGCCCGAGATGACGTTGGGCTGGATGAACTCCAGCCGGTCGGCAAAGTCCGCCGAGGCGCCGGGGAACTGCGGCTTCTCCTCCAGCGAGGGGAACTCCTGCCACCACGGGATATTCCAGCTGCGTCCCGCTCCCCAAAACCCCCCAAAAGTGGCCCCAGGCGCCTCCCCCCCGTCCCACCCCCTTCAGAGCCAATGACCAGGGAGGGCGTGAGAAGCGGGGACACAGGGACGGCTGGGGGATGGGGGGACACAGGGACAGGGTGGGGGACGGGGGGACACAGGGACAAGGTGGGGGGACATGGGGACACAGGAATAGGGTTGGGGGACACAGGGACAGCCGGGGGACGGCGGGACACAGGGACAGGGTGGGGGGACACAGGGACAGGGTGGGGGGACGTGGGAATACATGAACAGGGTTGGGGGACACAGGGACGGGCTGGGGGATGGGGGGACACAGGGACAGGGTTTGGGGACGTGGGGACACAGGGACATAGTGGGGAACACGGGGATCCAGGGATGGTGTGGGGGGACACGAGGATGAGCTGGGGACACAGGCACAGGGTGGGGGGACACGGGAACACAGGGATAAGGTTGGGGGACACAAGGACAGGCTGGGGGACGGGGGCACACAGGGACAGGATGGGGGGACATATGGACAGGCTGGGGGACACGGGGATCCAGGGAGCGGGGGGGGGGGACGGACGGGGACACGGGGAAAGAGTGACGGGGGTGGGGCGGGGGGACACAGGGATGCGCCGTGGGGCCCGGGCCGGGGGGACACGGAGCGGCGGCCCCGCTGCCCGGCGGACCCTCCCGCCCCGCCCCCACTCACGGCGGTGCTGAGGCGCCGGGCCGGGCCCGAGCTCGGGGCGCGCAGGAGCCGCCACCGCAGCGTCCGCAGAGCCGCCATCGCCGCCATCTTGGAGGGGCGGGGACGGGGGGGCGGGGCTTCAGCGAGGAGGTGTGGCCACGCGTGGAGGGAGGACGGCGCTGGGCGCGAAGGGGCGGGGCCGGAAGCAGCGGGGCGGGGCCGCGCCGTGCCCCGGAAGCGGAAGCGGCGGGCGCCATGGCGGGGGAGAAGGAGAAGGTGGTGGCGGCGGCTGGCGGGTGTTGCCTGCGGCCTTTTTCCTGCGAGCAGGGGCTGCTGTCGCGGCCTGACGGCTCGGCCGCCTTCCTCCAGGGTGCGGGCCTCCCCTCCCGGCTCTCCCCTGTACCGGCCCCGTGTGCCTGGGCCTCCACGCGGTCCTGGGCCTCCCGTCCCGGCGCTCCCCACGTTCCTTGGCTCCCCCGCCGGTGACCGCGCTCTCCTCTCCGTCCCCAGGCGACACTTCGGTGCTGGCCGGGCTCTACGGCCCCGCGGAGGTGAAGGGCAGCAAGGAGCTCCCGGACAGGGCAGTGCTGGAGGTGCTGCTGCGCCCCAAGGTGGGGCTGCCAGGTGGGTTCCCCGCCACGTCTCGGGAGGGTCCCCGTGGTGTCACCGGCCCCTCGGGGCCGCCGGCTGAGGTTTCCCCACCATCCCCAGTCCCTTCGCAGGTGTGATCGAGCGCAGCCGGGAGCAGCTCCTCCGGCAAACCTGCGAGGCTGTGGTTTTGGGGGTGCTGCACCCCCGCACTGCCATCACCCTGGTCCTGCAGGTGCTCAGCGATGCCGGCTCCGTATCCTTGGCTGGCGGCAGCTCCAAACAGTGCCCATGGCTTTGGGTGGAACTGGGGCGGTTGGTCGGAGCTCTGTTTGTGTTTGGGGGGGGCCTCCTCATCCTTAACACACCCTGCCAGCTGCTCTCCTGCTGCATAAACGCTGCCTGCATGGGGCTTCTGGACGCGGGGCTGCCCCTCTCCTCTCTCTTCTGCGGTGTCACCTGTGCCCTTGATCCCAATGGTGCCATCATCCTCGACCCCACAACCCGGCAGGAGCAGGTGAGCACTGGGTGGGGGGTCCTAAACCCTATGGGCCCCCCTTCAAGTCTTCTTGACCCCCGATCTTCACAGGAGGCACGCGCCATCCTCACCTTTGCCATCGACAGCACAGAGAGGAAGGTGCTGATGACCACCACCAAAGGCAGCTGCTCCGTGGAGGAGGTGAGGGGGGCAGGGACCCCTGGGGAGAGCTTTTGGGGTGCAGGACCCTCCCAAGAGGAGGGCCTCCCACCCACCGCGGGGTCCCTGCTTCCCCCCCTAGATGCAGCAGTGCCTCGCAGCAGCCCAGCGCGCTGCCGACACCATCTTCCAGTTCTACCGCGACTCATCCGGCGAAGATACTCCAAATCCTGATGCCAGGGTACCCCCAGGACAGCTGGACTGTCCCTTGCTGTCCCCCCCTTGCCTCCCTGCCCGGTCCCGCACAACAGTCATTAAAGGACCCTACTTCCCTCCCTACCGCTGCGCCTCCGAGTCCATCCAGCACATGGATCTGCTGCCACAGCGCTGGGGCTGACCCCCACACAATGTGCCATGGCACTTTCAGGCCTTGGGGTTGCCCCTTCCCCTACCCCCCCCACCCCCCCCCCCCAATATCAGGGATATTTTGCAGGTTTGGGGTGTGCCCCCAAATATTGGGGGCCACATCACAGGGTGCTGCCCCCCTCCAAGTCTGTCCCTGCGTAGTAAGACCGGCTGGAGTTTCATTTGCCCCCCCAGTCTGTGACCGCCCGCCCCCTCTCTCCCCCAGCCTCGGGGGTCCCCCCTGTCGCGTGCCCGTCCGGCATTTCCCATGGGGGGCGGGGCCACGCGGGGACCAATGAAAGGCGCCGCTGAGGCTGGAACCTTGCGGCTGCGTCCCAACAGGGGCGCTGCAGGCGGCGGAATGATTGACAGCCGCAGCAACCGATGGCTCCGCGGGGGCGGGAGGCGGGCTCCGCCAGGCAGCCAATAGCAGCGGGGGCCTGGAGGGCAGACGGGGAGGGCGCGGAACGGCCAACGCCCTCTGGAGGGAGGTGGGGCGTGAGGTGACTGGCGGCAGCGAAAGCCAATGAGGCGGCGGGATAAGGCGTGTCCGGCCAATGGGGCGGTGGCAGGGCCGTGGGGGCGGAGCGGGCGGTGGTCGAGGCGGCGGCCGGTGAGCGAGCGGGGCCGGGGTCCCTCGGGCTGTTCCGCCGCCCGCCCCCCCCCCCCCCCCCCCCCGGTCTCGGAGGCTCTCCGCCCCCAGCAGGCCCTCAGGCCGGGCTGCCCCCGGAGCAGCGCCCCGGGACCCCCCGGACGGGCCCGGTGCCCCCCGGGACAGGCCCCAGTGTCCCCCGGGACCCCCAGAACAGCCTCCCCAAGCTCCCGCGGTTCCAAGATGGCGGCCCCCGTGTACCCCCAAGATGGCGGCTCCCATGTATCCCCACGCCCCCAAGATGGCGGCGCCCTGCCGGGGGCGGTCCCGGCCCCCTCGGCGGCCAATGGGGCGGCGGCGTGGGGGCGGGCCCTGCGTTGCCGCGGCAACGGGCGCCGTCAGCGCGGGGGCGGGTGGCGAGGGCGCATGCGCGGCGTGTGAGCGGCGCCGGCACGGGGGGGTGCGTGGGGAGGGGGTGCAAAGGGGTGCGGGGGGGCGCGGTGTCGGTGGGCAACGGGGGGAGTGCGGGGGAGGTATGGGGGTGCGGGGAGGTACCGTGGGGGTGGGGGAATGCTGGGGGGGTGCTGACCGGTGCCATGGGGAGGTGGGGTGCAGCGGGGAGGTGGGGGGTGCACTGGGGAGGTGGGGGTGCAGGGGGGAGATGGGGGGTGCGGGGGGGAGAGGTGGGTGCAGGGGGAGGTGGGGTGCAGTGGGTGCTGGGGTGCAGCGGGGAGATGGGGGGTGCAGGGGGGAGATGGGGGTGTAGCGGGGAGATGGGGTGCAGGGGGGAGGTGGGGGTGCAGCGGGGAGGTGGGGGTGTGCAGCGGGGAGATGGGGGTGCAGTGGGGAGGTGGGGGTGCAGGGGGAGGTGGGGGTGCAGTGGGGAGGTGGGGGTGCAGGGGGAGTGACGGGGGTTGCAGAAAGGGGGGTGCAGTGGGGGGCCAAGGGCTGCAGTGGCAAGTGCAGCCTAGGGGCACAGCGGGGAGCTGGGGTGACAAGAGCAGGAAAGAGGGGGCTGCACTGGGGGGGGAGGGCTTCTGGGCTCCTGCTGAGCAGCCGGGCCATGGGGGGGGACGCAGGGCTGCTGGGTGCCCCCACCCCACCCCCACCCCCCCCACCCCCCCACCCCACCCCCACCCCCCCACCCCCCGGCGCAGGTAGCGATGGCAGAGGTTCACGTCATCGGGCAGATCGTGGGGGCCAGCGGCTTCCCCCAGCGCCGCCTCTTCTGCAAGTGGGGGCTGCACACAGGTGAGCCCCCAGACCCTGGGGGGGGTGGGGGGGGTGCTGGGACACCCTCCCCAGCGTGGCCGTCACCTCTGTGCGTGTGTCCCCCCGCGCAGGCGGTGCCTGGAAGCTGCTGTCGGGGCTGGGGTCCGGCCAGACGCAAGTGGACGACCCCCAGGTGGATGACGTGGCTTATTGGTGTCACCCCGTGGACGTCCACTTTGCCACCAAGGGGCTCCAAGGTGTGTGTCATCCCCCCCCCCCCGGGGGGTGCGTGTCCCCCCACCCCCCCAGCGTGTCCCTGACACCCCCTCCCCGCCCGTCCCGCCCCAGGGTGGCCCAAGCTGCACCTGCAGGTTTGGCACCAGGACGGGCTGGGGCGCAGCGAGGTGCTGGGCTACGGCTTCTGCCACGTGCCGGCCACCCCCGGGTGCCACGCGCTGGCCTGCGTCACCTGGCGCCCACGGGGGACCTGGTGGGAACGGCTGAGCCAACGTTTCGTGGGGGGGGGTCCCCAACTTCGAAGCCCCGAAGCGGTGGCCGCCAGCGCCGCCGATCGGTTCCGCCTGCGCACCGAAGCGGCCGGCACCGTCCACCTGCAGCTGGGGGTCATCCTGCGGCACTTCGGCCGCTACGGCGTCGAGTGTTAGCGGGCGGGGGGCCGGGGGGCGCGGGGACAAGGCGGCAGGGTCCCCGGGGGGGGGGGGGCCTGGGGACAGGGGCACGGGGGATCCTGGGAAGGGGCTGCCGGGATTCACTAGGGAGAGAAAAATGGGGTCCCCCGGGGATGGGGTGCTGGGGGACATCTGGGGTCCCTGGGGACGGGACATTTGGGGTCCCTGGGGACGGGACGCTGAGGAGCCCCCAGGACAGGACATTTGGGGTCCCTGGGGACGGGACATCTGGGGTCCCTGGGGGTGGGACGCTGAGGAGCCCCCAGGACAGGACATTTGGGGTCCCCTGGTGACAGGACATTTGGGGTCCCTGGGGATGGGACATTTGGGGTCCCTGGGGACGGGACGCTGAGGAGCCCCCAGGACAGGACATTTGGGGTCCCTGGGGACAGGACATCTGGGGTCCCTGGGGGTGGGACGCTGAGGAGCCCCCAGGACAGGACATTTGGGGTCCCCTGGTGACAGGACATTTGGGGTCCCTGGGGACAGGATATTTGGGGTCCCTGGGGGTGGGACGCTGAGGAACCCCCAGGACAGGACATTTGGGGTCCCTGAGGACGGGACATCTGGGGTCCCTGGGGGTGGGACGCTGAGGAGCCCCCAGGACAGGACATTTGGGGTCCCTGGGGATGGGACATTTGGGGTCCCTGGGGACGGGACGCTGAGGAGCCCCCAGGACAGGACATTTGGGGTCCCTGGGGGTGGGACGCTGAGGAGCCCCCAGGACAGGACATTTGGGGTCCCCTGGGGACAGGACATTTGGGGTCCCTGGGGACGGGACATCTGGGGTCCCTGGGGACGGGACGCTGAGGAACCCCCAGGAGAGGACATTTGGGGTCCCTGGGGACAGGACATTTGGGGTCCCTGGGGGTGGGACGCTGAGGAGCCCCCAGGACAGGACATTTGGGGTCCCTGGGGACGGGACATTGGCTCCACCCAGGGATGAGCCACCAGGGAGCCCTGGGGACACAGGGGACAGGGGCCCCCGGGGATGGGACGTTGGGGTCCCCCCAGGACAGTGAGGGCCCCCCAGGACAGGACACTGGGGTCCCCCCAGGACACTTCCCCCCCCCCAGGACAGGGCAGTAGGGTCCTGGAGCCGCCCTGGACACTGGGGGGACCCCCCCCCCCCTTCCCCTCCCCGCGGGTCAGTACTGAGGGGCAAGGGGGTGGGTTTTACCGTGGGGGTGTGTCCCCCCCCCACCCCCCTCCCCCCCCATAAAGTTGTTTTTGCACCGTCCCCAGCTTCCCTGTGGTTTGGGGGTGGGGGCGGCGGGGGTCCCCACCGCCAGTGAGCGGGCGCCCTGCGGGGGGGCAACGAGCCCCCCCTGCCCTCTTCGGGGGGGTCCCAACCACCGTTCGGGGGGGGGGGGGGGGAAGGTGTTCCACGAGCCCCCCCGCCCTCTTCGGGGGGGTCCCAACCACCGTTCGGGGGGGGGGGGGGGAAGGTGTTCCACGAGCCCCCCCGCCCTCTTCGGGGGGGTCCCAACCACCGTTCGGGGGGGGGGGGGGGGGGAGGTGTCCCACGAGCCCCCCCGCCCTCTTCGGGGGGGTCCCAGCCACCCGGCCCCGTGGGGGGGGGCGGTGAGGAAGTGTCCCAGACGTCTGGGTCCTGGGGGGGGTCCGCGCCCCTTGGGCGGCCGTGACTCAGTTTCCCCGCCTCCCGCCGAGCGGAAGGGGGGGGCGGCCCCGGGTCCCCCCCTCCCCCGTGCCCCCCCCCCCGCCCCCCACCCGCCCCCCACCCCCCCCGCGGCGTTTCCTGGGTGGGGCCGCCCCGTTCCGCCAGCGCCGGCGGCCTCAAAACCCGGCGGGCCCCGGCGCGGGGAGCGCGGGCAGCGGCGGCGGCGGCCGGGGGGGGTGGGGGGGCGATCCCGGCGGCGGGGGGGGGGGGCGGCGGCGGCGGATCCCGGCGGGATGGAGCTGGCCGTGCTGCTGGCGCTGCTGGGGGCGGCCCGGGCGTTCTCCACGTGCCGCTCGCTGGACCTGGAGGCGGCGCGGAGGAAACGCATCGAGGCGGTGCGGGGCCAGATCCTGAGCAAGCTGCGGTTACCGGCGCCGCCCGCCGAGGTACCGGCGCGGCCGCTGCCCGAGGAGGTGCGGGCGCTCTACAACAGCACCCGGGAGCTGCTGCGCCAGCGCGGCCGCCCGCGCCCCCCCGACGGCCCCGAGGAGTACTATGCCAAGGAGCTGCACCGCTTCCCCATGGAGCCGCCCGGCGAGGGTGAGGGGGGGCGCTGGGACCTGGGGGGACACGCAGCCGGACGTGGGGGGACACTCAGTGGGACGTGGGGGGACACTCTGCCAGATGTGGGGGGACACTCAGCGGGACGTGGGGGGACACGCAGCGGGACGTGGGGGGACACGCAGTGGGACGTGGGGGGACACTCTGCCAGATGTGGGGGGACACTCAGCGGGACGTGGGGGGACACTCAGCGGGACATGGGGAGACACGCAGTGGGACGTGGGGGGACACTCTGCCAGATGTGGGGGGACACGCAGTGGGACATGGGGGACACTCAGTGGGACATGGGGGACACTCAGCCAGACGTGGGGGGACACTCAGCGGGACGTGGGGGGACACGCAGTGGGATGTGGGGGGACACTCAGCCAGCCGAGTGAGTGGGGGGCACTGGGGGCACTGGGGACATGGGGGTGGGGGGGAAACACTCGGCTGGACGTTGGGTGCCCCCCCCAGACGCTTCGGTGCCCCCCAGCTGGACATCACCTGTCCCTCTGGCGGGACGCTGGGTGTCGTCCCCCCCCCAGCTGGGCATTGGGTGCCCCCCCCCCCCCCCCCAGCCTGGGCACTTCGGTGCCCCCAGCCAGAGGCCCGGGCCCCCCCCGCGGTCCCCTCGCAGCGGCCGCGGCGCTCGGGGACGTGCCGGACGTTGTGGTTTGCTGAGTAATTCCCAGCTCTGAGGGAGCTTTGTTGAGCTGGAGGAGGCCTGGCCAGGCCCACGGCTCCTGCTGGGGGGGGGGGGGGGGCTTGGGGACACCTGGGTCACACAGGGGGAGGGGTGCTGAACCCAGCCTCGGTGCCATCCCTGTGGCCCCTCCCCCAGCCCGAGATCAGCGTCCCGACCCCACAGGGAGAGGCAAACAAACTGCTTGTGGTCGTCACTCCGCTCCAGAGTGAACGGGCCGTGGGGGCGGGGCCCAGCAGGGCCACGTGACCGTGCTGTCCCCACAGGTCCCTTGGAGCACTGGCGCCCCACAAGCCACAGCACCTTCTTCGTCTTCAACACCTCGCGGGTGCGCGCGGAGATCGGGCGCGAGGCGCTGCTGCACCGGGCCGAGCTGCGGATGCTGCGGCAGCGGGCGAGCGCCGAGAACCGGGGCGTGGAGCAGCGCCTGGAGCTCTACCAGGTGGGGACAGGAGGTGGCACGGGGGACACGTGGGGGGCGGGGGGGCGGGACACGGGGACGAGGGGATGCTGCAGTGGGGCGCGGGGATGCAGGAGGTGGGAAAGGGGATGCGGTTTGGGGTCACGGGGGGCAGGGGGATTTGGGGACCTGCTGCAGTTGGGGACCCCCTGGCCACGGTTTGGGGACACAGTGGGAGGTCTGGGACTCCCTGGCCCCAGTTTGGGGACAGAGGGATTTGAGGACATGGAGGGGGGGGAGGGGGTTGGGGACCCCCTGGCCATGGTTTGGGGACCCCCCGGCCCCAGTTTGGGGACATTGTGAGGGATTTGTGGCCCTGTCAGGTTTGGGGACCCCCTGGCCACGGTTTGGGGACACAGTGGGAGGTCTGGGACCGCCTGGCCCCAGTTTGGGGACAGAGGGATTTGAGGACATGGAGGGGGGGGAGGGGGTTGGGGACCCCCTGGCCATGGCTTGGGGACCCCCCTGGCCCCAGTTTGGGGACAGAGGGGTCTGGGGACACGGAGGGGGGGCTGGGGCCGTGCTGGGTTTCAGGGCCCCCTGGGTGCAGTTTGGGGACACGGTGGGGTGCTTGGCAGCCTGCTGCCCTTGGTGCCCCCCGGGGTCTGGGGGGGCTGTGGGGACCCCCCCACACACCCACGCGCTGCTGGGGCCGCAGGGCTACGGCAACGCGTCCTGGCGGTACCTACATGGGCGCTCGGTGCGGGCGACGGGGGACGAGGAGTGGCTCTGGTTCGATGTCACCGACGTCGTCCAGCAGTGGCTCAGCAGCAGCGGTGAGCGCGCTGTGTCCCCGTGTCCCCCCCCCTCCCCGTGTGTCGTCCCCCATCCCCTGTCCCCAGGGACCCCTCCCCTTACCCTGCCACCCCGCAGACCCCCTGGGGATGTTCAAGCTGAGCGTCCACTGTCCCTGCGAGCAGGGCCCCAGCGCCGCCAGCGACATGCGCATCTCCATCGAAGGTACCGGGACCCCCACCCTGGATCTGCGCGGGGGAATTGGGGGGTGTGGGGTGTGTCTTGGTGGCCCCCCCAGCGCCAGGTGCCAGCCCCTGTCCCCGCAGGTTTCGAGCAGCAGCGGGGGGACATGCAGGGCATCGCCAAGAAGCACCGGCGCGTGCCCTACGTCCTGGCCATGTCGCTGCCCCCCGACCGCGCCAACGAGCTGCACAGCTCCCGCCGGCGCCGCGCGCTCGACACCGACTACTGCTTCGGGTAACCCCCCCTGCGGGGACCCCCCCACCCCGGGGGGCTGGGCTCAGCCGCAGCCACCCCCCCAGGCCCCCTGAGAAAGCTGGGGACCCCTCCCCCTCCCCCAGATCCCCCAGGCTCCCAAAGATTCCTCCAGGTCCGCACACGGAAGGCTGGGGACCCCCAGAGACAACCCCCTGGGGAGGGCTGGGGACCCTGAGGGACCCCCAGGAATGTCCCCTCCAGGGAGGGCTGGGGGCTCCCAACTCCCAGGGACCCCCGGGGAGGGCTGGGGACGCTGAGGGACACCCAGGTCCCCTCCAGGGAGGGCTGGGGGCTCCCAGGGACCCCCGGGGAGGGCTGGGGACCTTGAGGGACACCCAGGTCCCCTCCAGGGAGGGCTGGGGGCTCCCAGGGACCCCCGGGGAGGGCTGGGGACCTTGAGGGACACCCAGGTCCCCTCCAGGGAGGGCTGGGGGCTCCCAGGGACCCCCGGGGAGGGCTGGGGACCCTGAGGGACACCCAGGTCCCCTCCAGGAAGGGCTGGGGACCCTCGGGGACCCCCAAGGAGGACTGTGGGACTCTCAGGGACTGCCAGGGAGGGCAGTGGGACCCTCTGGGGACCCCCGGGGAAGGCTGTGGGACCCCCAGGGACCACCCCCCTCCTGCCATTCCCTCCTGCCCCCCCCCCAGGACGGAGGAGAAGAACTGCTGCGTGCGGCCGCTGTACATCGACTTCCGCAAGGACCTGCAGTGGAAGTGGATCCACGAGCCCAAGGGCTACATGGCCAACTTCTGCATGGGGCCCTGCCCCTACATCTGGAGCGCCGACACCCAGTACACCAAGGTGGGCCGGGGGGGGGCTGGGGAGGGGCGGGGGGGGGGCCTGAGGGACCTAGGGAGAGGGGGGGGGGTCCCAGATGTTTGGGTGCATGGGGAGAGGAGGGGGAGGGTCCCAGATGTTTGGGTGCGTGGGGAGGGGGAGGGTTCTTGGGGAGGGGGGGGGGAGGGTCCCAGATGTTTGGGTGCATGGGGAGAGGAGGGGGAGGGTCCCAGATGTTTGGGTGCGTGGGGAGGGGGAGGGTTCTTGGGGAGGGGGGGGGGAGGGTCCCAGATGTTTGGGTGCGTGGGGAGGGGGAGGGTTCTTGGGGAGAGGAGGGGGAGGGTCCCAGATGTTTGGGTGCGTGGGGAGGGGGAGGGTTCTTGGGGAGAGGAGGGGGGGGTCCCAGATGTTTGGGTGTGTGGGGAGGGGGAGGGTTCTTGGGGAGAGGGGGGGGAGGGTCCCAGATGTTTGGGTGCATGGGGAGAGGAGGGGGGGGGGTCCCAGATGTTTGGGTGTGTGGGGAGGGGGAAGGTCCCAGATGTTTGGGTGCATGGGGAGGGGGAGGGTTCTTGGGGAGGGGGGGGGGAGGGTCCCAGATGTTTGGGTGCGTGGGGAGGGGGAGGGTTCTTGGGGAGAGGAGGGGGAGGGTCCCAGATGTTTGGGTGCATGGGGAGGGGGAGGGTTCTTGGGGAGAGGAGGGGGAGGGTCCCAGATGTTTGGGTGTGTGGGGAGGGGGAGGGTTCTTGGGGAGAGGGGGGGGAGGGTCCCAGATGTTTGGGTGCATGGGGAGAGGAGGGGGGGGGTCCCAGATGTTTGGGTGCGGGGGGAGGGGGAGGGTTCTTGGGGAGGGGGTGGGGGTCCCAGATGTTTGGGTCCCTTAGGGAAAGGGGGGGCACCTTGGATCCCTGGGGAGAGGAGGGGGGTGGGGGTCCCGGCCACCCACCTCCAGGAGGGCACAGCGGGCCCCGAACACCGGGGGTGTCCCCTGGATCTGGGGGGGGGAGGGTGTCCCCTGGAGGGTCCCTAATATCGGGGTTCCCCTCGGGGGGGGGTCCCGCAGGTGCTGGCGCTGTACAACCAACACAACCCCGGGGCCTCGGCGGCACCGTGCTGCGTCCCCCAGACCCTGGACCCCCTCCCCATCATCTACTACGTGGGGCGCAAGGCGCGGGTGGAGCAGCTCTCCAACATGGTGGTCCGAGCCTGCAAGTGCAGCTGACCCCCCCCCGGCTCCCCAAAACCCCCCCGGACCCCCCTGGCACTGCCCTGATGCTCCCCCTCCCCCCCCCCCAAAAAAAAAAAAACTTATTTAATTTTTATCTGCTGCTGCTTTTATTTTTTTTTTTTTTTGGGGGGGGGGGAAGATTTTGGCTCAACTTCTGCTTTTTTTGGCAGCATCTGGGCGCTGCGGGGGTGGGTGGGATAAAAATATCCCGGGGGGGGGGGGGGGAGCGAGGGGGGGCAGGAAATGGGCTCCCCCTCCCTCCGGGACAAGGGGGGGGGGACACGAGGGGGGTTGCGGTGACCTGTGGACCCAGCCGTGGGGGGGCGGGCAGTGACCCACAGCGACTCATCCCCGGGCGCGGGGCTGTGGTTAGAGGTGGGGGGCACAGATATTTGAAGACACCCCCCCTTGCCCCACCCCCCCCACACACACTGTGACCACAGGCTCGGGCGTGGGGGGGGGGACACACACACACGACAGGAGCCCAGCCCGCATCCTTGGCTCTTTGCCAGGGATGTGGGGGCCGTGGGGTGACCCCACCGGTGGGGGGGTGACTCACAGAGCCCCCACCCCCACCCACCCCCCCCAGCGATGACAAATGCAGAGTGAGGTCACACCCCCCCCACCCCACCCCCCGACAGACACCTCCTGGGGGGCTTCCCTGTGGCAAACACCCCGGGCAGGGAAGGACTCATCCACCCCACCCCCACCCTGCACCCCCTACCCCACCCCACCAGCCTGGGGGGCAGTTAGCTGGGGGGGGGGGGGGCGGGGGGGGTCCTAATCGAGCTGGGGGGGGGGGCGGGGGGGGTCCTAATCGAGCTGGGGGGCGTCGCTGGGCTCCTCCTCATCGAAGTATCGCTCCTCGGCGTCCCGCGAAACGATGTCCAGGTTGTCCAGCTCGGGGTTCTCATCCACCTGGCTGGGGGGGGGGGGGGGGTGGGGGAGGGGCACCCAGATGAGGGGAGCACGAGGGGGACCGTTTCAGAGCCCCCCCAACCCCCGTGGGGTGTCACCTGTAGTCGAAGTCCCCGTCCTCCCCGTCCAGGAAGCGCTGGTACATGCGGCTGGTGAACTCCTCCCGCAGCATCTCCCGCTCGGCCGCGTCGGGCACCCAGGGCTCCGGGGGGGGGGTCGCCCTCCTCATCTGGGGGGGGGGGGGGGACAGAGGTGTTGCCCACCCCCCACCATACCACGCTAAGCGCCCCCCCGCCCTCCCCCCCCCCCAGCTGACCTCCGCTGTCGCTGTCGCTGTCGCCGTCCCGCAGGCGCTGCCAGCGCAGCCGCTGCTGCACCGCTGCCTCCTCCACCGAGCGCAGCAGCAGCCCAGCCAGCGACGGGGGGCCGGGGGGGGTCCCCAAAATGTGGGGAGGGGCAGCCGGGGGGTCCCCCGGGAGGGTTTCAGCCCCCCGGTACTGCCCGATGTAGTGCTGGTACAGCAGGGGCTCCCGGGCTCGCATCTCCTCCTCGCTGAAGTACTCCCCCCCTGCGGGAGGGCGCAGAGCCGGGGGGTCAAAAATGGGGGGGGGGGAACCCCAGGGGAAATGGGGGGGGGCACCCCCACCCCCAAAGCCAAGGGGAATGGGGAGACCCCAAAGACAGAAGGAGAACCAAGGACCCCACCCCCAAAAGAGAACGGGGGGGGACCCTGAAACCCATGGGGGTCAAGGGGCGACCCTCCCCCGCCCCGCCCCCCCCCAGGGGCAGGGAATTGAGGGACCCCCATGTCCAAAAGGACAGAGCCCCCCCCCCCCAGGAACCCCAAAGACCCTCTGGAGACTTCAGGGACCCCCCGGGGGTATCAGGGACCCCCCGAGGGTATCAGGGACCCCCCCGGGGGTATCAGGGACCCCCCCCAGGAACCCCAAAGACCCTCTGGAGACTTCAGGGACCCCCCGGGGGTATCAGGGACCCCCCCCAGGAACCCCAAAGACCCTCTGGAGACTTCAGGGACCCCCCGGGGGTATCAGGGACCCCCCGAGGGTATCAGGGACCCCCCCGGGGGTATCAGGGACCCCCCCCAGGAACCCCAAAGACCCTCTGGAGACTTCAGGGACCCCCCGGGGGTATCAGGGACCCCCCTAGGGTATCAGGGACCCCCCCGGGGGTATCAGGGACCCCCCCGGGGGTATCAGAGCCCCCCCGCCAGGAACCCCAAAGACCCTCTGGAGGCTTCAAGGACCCCCCAGGGATATCAGGGACCCCCCGAGGGTATCAGGGACCCCCCCGGGGGTATCAGAGACCCCCCCCAGGAACCCCAAAGACCCTCTGGAGACTTCAGGGACCCCCCGGGGGTATCAGAGACCCCCCCCCCCCAGGAACCCCAAAGACCCTCTGGAGGCTTCAGGGACCCCCC